>NC_039366.1:160713728-161059989 GCF_003573695.1 Papaver somniferum | reverse complement strand
ACTCTCCGGCCTTCTCTCCCTAATCGATTCTATTTCGGCTCTTACGAGCCGCAAGCGATCTAGCTCGGATCCTCTCCTACACGGGATACTAATGATGGCACATAAGCCAAAGATAGCACATAACCATGCAAATGTTCAACCATGTAGCAAATAATAGCATAGACAATGAACATAGTATAAAATGAAGACTTCATACTAACACAAATAGTCTATTTATAGGAACTACAGCTACCGTCATAATTCCCACTAAAAATAAATACAAAATAAAAAATCATGGTAACATATTAAGCTCCAAGCGAACCTCAGCAAGGGCCATCTCAATGGATCTAACACTGCGATCCGCCTCAACACATCGAAAGTGGGTAATCATACGTTGCTCACGGCAATAACCACGATACTCTAGAGGGTTTAAATCAGGAAGACCACCTTCACTCTGAATCCTCCTCACCAGATGATCCACAACAGATAGTCGTTCATGCCAACTTGATTTCTCGATCTCGAAAGTATCTCGGGCAAGGCACATCATCCGGAAAAGACGGTTTAGACATTCCATTTCAAGAACTAATCTCACACGATTAGCCATAAACTCAAAACAAATGAAAGAAGAGGAGAAAGAAACTCAAGGAATATTTACGGTGATTAATCAAAACAAACTTTCATATATATAATCAAGATAACACAATATCCGAGGAGACGAAACAAACTCAAGGAATATTTAGATGAGGATGATCCAGCTATAAGAGAGCGGCAACAAGAAATGTCTTCATCCAAGTCTTGCATCATTAATTGTGCTTCCCCATACTAGGTAGTGGAATTGGTATAAGCACTACGCACCTCCTCCAATACTTGATGAACCTTATGCATAACTTCACTAGAAGCACACACTTTTTGAGCCATATCTAGTGTTTATTTATGCTCGTCATAAGCTTTGCGGGCTTTATACAGAACGATCAGACGATGAGTCTGTAGCATCCCGACTTCATCCTTCAAAATCAACAGACGCGCCAACTCCGCCTCCATGTCAGCAGGACGAATAAGAGCAGACACGGTACACAAAGTCAAAACACCCACGAAAATTCGGACCCGCCTGTTGAGTGATGAAAGCGCGACAATCAGCTATTGCTTGCTCAATATCAGTCGTCATAATTAGCGCTTCCTGAAATAGGCGCTCAGCTTTGTTCCGGGCAGCTATAGCATCATCCAGTGCATGTTGTACGGATAGATTTATGCATCCGGACGCCTGTGACCCCCGATCCATCGAATAAGTCTCATACTGCTCGTTAAATCGCGCGCGCGTAGCCACTCTTTTAACCATTCTAACCTCTCTAAGCACCTCCACTTCCGCTTTTAGTAATAACAAGCGAGTCAGCTCATGATCCTTTTCATAAGGGATAACCAGTATTGGCACTGGGTCTAAGGCCAAAGTATACCCATGAAGACGATGAGCCATCAATTAAAATAATAATAATATATATATATATAGCTAGCAACCAGCGGGTGAATGAAATACAGAAAGAAACTTGAAAGATGTCAAAGAAACTCCATTCATCCCTACTTATAGAAATGCATAGTGATACCATATTAAATACCATCCAACCATAATAATAAATGCAGTTAAACCAAACAGTAAAATATGTCCTGCGAAAGAAAAGTGAAAATGCGGGGGTCTAACAACCTCACCCAATATTTCGATTAGCAATCTGTATGGACTAACTCTAATATACTTTTAACAGAATCAACTAGACAGTCAGACTCAATCATAATAACAAGTATATCAACGAGTTAATATCTCTATCTCTTGATTT
Source organism: Papaver somniferum (assembly GCF_003573695.1). Taxonomy (NCBI): domain Eukaryota; kingdom Viridiplantae; phylum Streptophyta; class Magnoliopsida; order Ranunculales; family Papaveraceae; genus Papaver; species Papaver somniferum. Next base: position 161,058,184 of record NC_039366.1, on the reverse strand, counting down.
AAATCTTACTCAAGCAATCTGCGAGTCTCGATTAAATACAAGAGAGATAAACTTGGATGGTACCAAAGACCAATATCCAAGGATCAATCAATTTCCAATCAACAACCAAAGGTTGGATTTCACATTGATTGATACAACGCACAACTTGTGATATTTCAATTATATAAAAAAATATAATGCGGAATAGAAATAACACAGACACCAGAAATTTTGTTAACGAGGAAACCGCAAATGCAGAAAAACCCCGGGACCTAGTCCAGATTGAACACCACACTGTATTAAGCCGCCACAGACACTAGCCTACTACAAACTAACTTCGGTCTGGACTGTAGTTGAACCCTGATCAATCTCACACTGATTCAAGGTATAGTTGCGCTCCTTACGTCTCTGATCCCAGCAGGATACTACGCACTTGATTCCCTTAGCTGATCTCACCCACAACCAAGAGTTGCTACGACCAAAAGTCGAAGACTTTAGTAAACAAATCTGTATCACACAAAAAAGTCTACAAGGATAGATAAATCTGTCTCCCACAGATAAACCTAAAAGTTTTGTTCTGTCTTTTGATAAAAATCAAGGTGAACAAGAACCAATTGATAAACCGGGCTTATATTCCCGAAGAAAAGCCTAGTATTATCAATCACCTCACAATAATCTAAATCGTATGGTAGCGAAACTAGATATTGCGGAATCACAAACGATGAGCAAAAATGTTTGTGATTTCTTTTTATCTTGCCATATCGGAGATATAATCTCAAGTCAATTATTCAATTGAACTCGTATGATAGAAAATGGCAAGATCAGATCGCTCACCTATAAGAGAAGTAGTTTCGTCTAGCTTCAGAATCCCAATGAAGTCTTTAAGTCGTTAATCGACAGGGTCTCGAGAGAAAACCTACGGTTAAAGGAGAATCGACTCTAGCAAACCAACTAGTATCACACATGAGGTGTGAGGATTATTTTTGCACAGTTGCTAGACGTCTCCTTATATAGTTTCCAAATCAGGGTTTGCAATCTAAGTTACCTTGGTAACAAAGCATTCAATAATCACCGTTAGATGAAAACCCTGATTTATCCAAGCTAATATTTTCAACCGTTAGATCGAAACTTAGCTTGTCACACACAAATCAAATGTATTCATTTAGGTTTGAGTAATCACACCTAAACGTGTACATTGGTAGGTTCACAAATGGTTGACCAATGGTTAGCCATATGAGTGCTTTCATATTAACCGTATTCATCTTTCTCATAACTAGTTCAAATGACTCATAAGAACTAGTTCAAGAGTTGTTCAATTGCTTAGGTCTTTACACATAGACACAATTGAAACAAAATCGGTTTGATTCATTTGAATCAATTCATGAACAATATACCCACGGTTTGCAAAGATTGCATTCCTTATAATTTATTGTTTTAAGTCCATGAACTACCGATTTGAGAAATAACTAGCTTGGGTACGCGTACGGGTATGCGTACCTTAGCTACCGGATTTGAGTTGGTTTTAGTTTCCAAACTCAGCAGACTTTTTCGGGTGAAAAAGTTCCGCCAGTACGCGTACCTAAGGTGACTGGTTTTTGAGTTCGTAAACTTCAAACTCAGCAGAATTTCACGGACGTGAACTTCGGCCAGTACGCGTAACCAACCTGTCTCCTTCACCACTACCGGATGCACACATATGCACGCACTTGGTTTCCGGCACATGGATTTATACACTAATGTGCGAACACACTATACGCTTACATCCATAGTTGGTTACATATTCTCAACTCTACATTTCAATCATTGAAACATTCTTCTATAGTGTTATAACAGTCGTTAGACATAAAGAATCGACTGTCGTCATCAAAGCTATTTTCAAGATTGAAACGTCATCATGACTTTCGTCATGGGTAAAGATGAAGATGGTTAAAGCAAAAGCTTACCAACACGTATTTCGATAAAAAGATAGGCGAGTAAGCTCGGCTCGAAATAGCAAATGTGTATGTATGAAAACTATCATACTTATACGAATTTTGTCTCAAGAGTAGGAGATAGAGTAGATAGACTTTTGAGTGACAAGATGAGTTCAAGTCTCCACATACCTTTTGGTCGAATGAAGTTCCACCGGTTCCTCGAGTAGTTCTTCGTCTTTGCAAGATAATCGCCATGGAGTCTGGAGCTCAACTATTCCTAACTATCCTAGACCGAGGCTTAGTCATAAGTATACTAGAAATCAAGACATATAGTTTTGATCACTAATATTGACAAACATGCTTGAGATAGCAACGCATGCGAGTTAGTGACAAAATTATCAATACATATGGATTACAAAATAAATAAAACTTTGTAGCTTCTCATCCACATGCTTGATCTCCTTGGTGCTTCAACGTTACTTGAAAACTTCGTGGTTTCCAAGTACTCTCATGATTCCATAGGTGTTCAATTTAGCATCATAGTTGTGGAAGTTTCGTAGCCATAACAATGAGAAAACAAAAGCTCTCGATCATTGTTATACAGTGTCATAGTATTATTACACAACATTAAAGTTCTCATATCACAACTTCGACAACAATACTATGGTGATATGTATCATTTCCCCTTAGTCAATACTTTCGTCTCAACATGAAAACCACTTCCCCTTACATAATGACCCGTAAAGCACGTAAATCATATGTATTTGTAGTGTGAACTACACATTAACTCTCCCCCTTTTTGTCAATAAAATTGGCAAAGGTACGAAAACGAAAAGTACATATCAACTTGTTTAGATGCAATCATAAAGCCGAGGCTAAATGCATTCATCGAGGAGTTTATAAAGATACAAGATAACCCCTAAATAATTCCATAGCCGCACTCCCCACAAAGATATGAAAATTAAGCGCAAGTTCAAAAGAACTCTCCCCTATTTGATGTCATTCCCAAGAGAACAACAAGAGCGACCTTACTTTTACAAGAAAAGAAGGATTTTATTGGACACCAAAAACCATAAAGAAATGATTTTCTATATCGAAAATTCTCAATTAAACTAACCACAATAGAACCCATGATTAATTTAATCGTAATACACAACTAAAATAACCACAAACGAATCTATGATTAATCTAGTTGGAAATGCTCGACATAAGAGAACTTACGGAGCTACGACTAAGTTCACCATAAAAGAATGATTAACTCAATCGTCTTATGCTCAACACAAGAAAAACTTATGGAGCATTGCAGTATACAAATAAAATATGGATCAGGGAATGATCAATACTGCGGCATATACAAGGATTCATTTTATTTTCGATCACTATTTGCACAATGACATACAATGGACATAATACTTGTAAACAAAAGATTTTAACTTATCTTCCATGAATAATTGATATAATAGGCTTAACTTTGTTTGTCAAAAGTTCATCGATCTTGTATCAATACACCCATATCGACATATAAAAGAGATAACTTTTGACATCATATGGGACAATAATAGTTCACGGACGCAAACACACATATCCCATAACATATTTCAATCTATAAACCATAAAGATTAATACTGCAAAAATCATCTTCCAAACAATTTTTAAAATTTAAATAAATAAACCTAAAAAATAAAGATGAAAAAACAATGGACATAGCTATGTGTACTCACAATAATGGCTATTCCAAACTCTAGTAATCCTTCTTAAATAAAACAAAAAAAATAAGAAGTTTTCTAGATATAATGAATAAAGTAAAACATCTACTTTAAAACCGATCACAAGCTAAATCAAAGTTCGCATTCGGAAGCTTCGCGGGTTTCGAGGCTTTTGAGTTTGTGATTCATATTATCAACTGCGTCTTCGGAGAAGATATTCTTGTTGAGAAGTTCTTTATCCTGTGACTTTATGAGACCAAGGTCAGTAGTAACATTTTTCACCTCAGTTCTAATCACATCAAGATCCTTCATTGTATCAACAAGTTGCAGTTTTGCTTCCTCAAAGTACTTAAGAAAGTCATGAACCACTTCAGCCGAAACCATATCCACATTCTCAACATCTTGGTGTGAGTAGGCATAGTAGCACGAAGCATTAGGTGCACCTTCTTCTACAAGAGTTTTTTTCTTCCTCCCTTTTGATTCAACACCAAAACCTTTTTCAAGAAATCCCTTTGCAAAATAACCATAGCTAGATGAAGAAGAAGACATTCTTGATACCCTAGAAAATAACCTAGAGTATGCGTACGTGATGCGTAACTTAATAGGTCGGGTATTTAAAGGGTTTCTTAGGGTTTCCTTAATTGAATCGTGCCAGTTACACGGGTACCTGTACGAGAACAATCTTGACCCAAGACAAAAAGTCGTGCGTACACAACCTTGTTGAAATATCTTGCAATCATAATGACTCTAAAAAAAATGTCTCAAAGAGAAGAAACTTTTAGAGTACAAGAGTAGCACCTTGTTTAACCAATCAAACAAAAAGAAATTTTGACCATAACAAATAAATACTTGTGCAAGCATTTTTGCAGGATACACATGCTAAAGACGATAAGAAGACACCATGGGAATCTGAAAAACACCATTGACAACAAGTATACCTGAGCATATCTCTCAACCAGGTTTTTTGTGTGAGAGATTTCAACCTTGTGATTAATTGGCACAAGTATGAGCTTTCAGCTCATCAAATGAAAATTGTTTATGGTTAAACCCCTTTCTTCTGTACTTTGGAAGAAGACTGTTATGATGTGAAAAATTATCATAGAATTTACTATCATCATAATATGACACATAGTGAGGATTTTTACCTAAAGAGTGTTGTCCCGATAGAGTACCCAATTTGTTGATGATATCCTTATATCCCTCAATAATCAATATTAGGTTGTCACCCATCTGCTCATACCTGCATTTTTTACTAGATAAATGATTCACATCATGATTAATATTATCTTCATTTCTGATAGGAGAGAGAACTTGAGTTCTTCTTGTACGATAACCGTTATCAGGTCTATTATGCTTTTGTGCATTTGAGGAACTCATCGAACTGACCTTCCTGGTAGGGATCACAGGGTGTGTACTAAAACCAATTGGTTTAGATATACGGATGTCAGTTACACCTTTAATAATTAATTCTAAGGTGTGTTGAACTTGAACCAACGATTTGTTTTTAAACTTCGGTTTCCTTTTTTGCACAGTATGCGCTTTTGAATCACAAAAAAGGCACACTTTCTGATCACGGGAGTGATTAGAGATTTCAGACCTAACACTATCGTTTGGAGATTTCTTTCTTCCAACTGATGTGTGAATACCCTGCACATTAGTTTGAGTGGGAAGAGAATCTGAAGTTACTTCTGAAACTGGATTTCTTTCAGTTTGGATAGAAGTAGATGGTATAGCAGAATTTTCTGAACATCCTTGAATGGAGAGTTTATTCAGAAGATGTTCAATATCCAAAGCATCCTTTTAAAGTTTTGCCTCAAATAAGATACGAGTTGATCGCACTTCAGGATTTTCTTTAAAAGAAGCCTTTTCACTGGAGCCGTAGTCTTTTACTATACCAAGAAGAACATTGACATGTTTTCTTAACTGTTTGAATCTATCATCTTGAATTCTAACAAGGTTTAGAATTAGTTTACTCTCTCTAGTTGTTTCCTCTTGAATGACAGAGTCAGATTCATTAGAAAAACACATGTCAGTGTTAGTATGTTTCGTTTGAACACTGGGTTCGTCTATAAGAGAGGTTGAGGGATCTTTCTCTTTGATAGATTTATTAGAAACAGAACTTTTATTTCAGGTGACGCGTTCATCAGAGATAATACTCTTGTCCATAGAGTCAGATCGCTACAAACACAGACTTTTGAGGTCTTGAACGTGTTTGTTTGTTCTGATACCAATTGAAAATGCGGGGGTCTAACAACCTCACCCAATATTTCGATTAGCAATCTGTATGGACTAACTCTAATATACTTTAAAGAGAATCAACTAGACACTCAGAATCAATCATAATAAAAAGTATATCAACGAGTTAATATCTCTATCTCTTGATTGAAATCTTACTCAATCAATCTGCGAGTCTCGATTAAATACAAGAGAGATAAACTTGGATGGTACCAAAGACCAATATCCAAGGATCAATCAATTTCCAATCAACAACCAAAGGTTGGATTTCACAATTGATCGATACAACGCACAACCTGTGATATTTCAATTATATAACAAAATATAATGCGGAATAGAAATAACACAGACACCAGAAATTTTGTTAACGAGGAAACCGCAAATGCAGAAAAACCCCGGGACCTAGTCCAGATTGAACACCACACTGTATTAAGTCGCTACAGACACTAGCCTACTACAAACTAACTTCGGTCTGGACTGTAGTTGAACCCTAATGAATCTCACACTGATTCAAGGTACAGTTGCACTCCTTACGTATTTGATCCCAGCAGGATACTACGCACTTGATTCCCTTAGCTGATCTCACCCACAACCAAGAGTTGCTACGACCCAAAGTCGAAGACTTTAGTAAACAAATCTGTATCACACAGAAAAGTCTACAAGGATAGATAAATCTTCCTCCCACAGATAAACCTAAAAGTTTTGTTCTGTCTTTTGATAAAAATCAAGGTGAACAAGAACTTATTGATAAACCGGACTTATATTCCCGAAGAACAGCCTAGTATTATCAATCACCTCACAATAATCTAAATCGTATGGTAGTGAAACTAGATATTGCGGAATCACAAACGATGAGATGAAGATGTTTGTGATTTCTTTTTATCTTGCCCTATTGGAAATATAATATCAAGTCAATTATTAAATTGAACTCGTACGATAGAAAATGGCAAGATCAGATCGCTCAACTACAAGAGAAGTAGTTGAGTCTGGCTTCACAATCCCAATGAAGTCTTTAAGTCGTTAATCGACAGGGTCTCGAGAAGAAACCTACAATTAAAGGAGAATCGACTCTAGCAAACTAACTAGTATCACACATGAGGTGTGGGGATTAGTTTTGCACAGTTTCTAGACGTCTCCTTATATAGTTTTCAAATCAGGGTTTGCAATCTAAGTTACCTTGGTAACAAAGATTCAATAATCACCGTTAGATGAAAATCCTGATTTATCCAAGCTAATATCTTTCAACCGTTAGATCGAAACTTAGCTTGTCACATACAAATAAAATGTATTCATTTAGGTTTGAGTAACCGTACCTAAACGTGTACATTGGTTGGTTCACAAATGGTTGACCAATGGTTAGCCATACGAGTGCTTTCATATTAACCGTATTCATCTTTCTCATAACTAGTTCAAATGACTCATAAGAACTAGTTCAATAGTTGTTCAATTGCTTAGGTATTTATACATAGACACAATTGAAACAATATCGATTTGATTCATTTGAATCAATTCATGAAAAATGTACCCACGGTTTGCAAAGGTTGCATTCCTTATAATTTATTGTTTTAAGTACATGAACTACCGATTTGAGAAATAACTAGCTTGGGTACGCGTACGGGTATGCGTACCTTAGCTACCGGATTTGAGTTGGTTTTAGTTTCCAAACTCAGCAGACTTTTTCGGGTGAAAAAGTTCCTCCAGTACGCGTACAGGTACGCGTACCTAAGGTGACTGGTTTTTGAGTTCGTAAACTTCAAACTCAGCAGAATTTCATGGACGCGAACTTCCGCCAGTATGCGTACGGGTACGCGTACCCAACCTGTCTCCTTCACCAATACAACATGCACACATATGCACGCACTCGTTTTCCGGCACATGGATTTATACACTAGTGTGCGAACACACTATTGCTTACATCCTTATGTGGTTACATATTCTCAACTCTACATTTCAATCATTTAATTCTTCTATAATGTTGTAACAGTCGTTAGACATAAAGAATTGACTATCGTCATCAAAGCTATTTTCAAGATTGAAACGTCATCATGACTTTCGTCACGGGTAAAGATGAAGATGGTTAAAGAAAAATCTTACCAACACGTATTTCGAGAAAAGGATAGGCGAGTAAACTCGTCTCGAAATAACAAATATGTATGTATGAAAACTATATGCTTTCATCCATATGTGGTTACATATTCTCAACTCTACATTTCAATCATTGAAACATTCTTCTATAATGTTATAACAGTCGTTAGACATAAAGAATCGACTATCGTCATCAAAGATATTTTCAAGATTGAAAAGATAGGCGAACACACTATATGCTTACATCCATATGTGGTTACATATTCTCAACTCTACATTTCAATCATTGAAACATTTTTCTATAATGTTATAACAGTCGTTAGACATAAAGAATCGACTATCGTCATCAAAGCTATTTTCAAGATTGAAACGTCATCATGATTTTCGTCACGGGTAAAGATGAAGATGGTTAAAGCAAAAGCTTACCAACACGTACTTCGAGAAAAAGATAGGCGAGTAAACTCGGCTCGAAATAGCAAATGTGTATGTATAAAAACTATCATACTTATACGACTTTTGTCTCAAGAGTAGGAGATAGAGTAGATAGACTTTTGAGTGACAAGATGAGTTCAAGTCTCCACATACCTTTTGGTCGGATGAAGTTCCACCGGTTCCTTGATTAGTTCTTCGTATTTGCAAGATAATCGCCATGGAGTCTGGAGCTCAACTATTCCTAACTATCCTAGATCGAGACTTAGTCATAAGTATACTAGAAATCAAGACATATAGTTTTGATCACTAATATTGACAAACATGCTTGAGATAGCAATGCATGCGAGTTTGACCGAGCAATGCTCTAACAAAAAGCGAACCATAAAATCCTCAGTCCCACCAAAACAAAACAAAACAAAACAAAACAAATAAATTTTCCAAGAAATCATCATCAGAAAACATCCAGAGCAACCAGCTCGGCCCTCTTCCTAGTTAGGCGCCCATTGACCTCCTCGGCAGCATCCCGAGCGATCTTCAGATCCTTGGTAGCTCAACCCACGTCTGCAATAAGTTGATCATAAGATTCCTTCTTAGCATTTGCAACATCGAGTAGCTGCTTGTACTCCCGCTCCAACATCGAGGTAACGTGATCCGCGCGCTGTGGCTAGACTTCGCCTGGTCCAATAGATTCTTGAGCTATTGAATGGGGACTCGAAGAACTAGATAAGTATGGATGGTAGCGTCCCACTTCCTCAAGATATCCGGACCAATTGGAGTTTCATCCACCAGGGAAAGACCCTCCGTATGATGAGCAGATCCTCATTGGTTACGATCAAATAATTGATGGGCATCTCTTCATGAACACACATGTGGCCAAACTTCTCTACTATGCGCCGATAGGTAGCTGCTTTGGACAAAGGGACCCAAAATCCGTGTACCAACGCATAACGGTTGTCCACACCAGCCTCCGTCGCGGAAATGGTACGGGGATATTCGAACCGAGGATCCTCAGGAACAGCCATAAACTCAGCATCCGCATCCACGCTTTGAGAAACCTTAGGGGTTGGCTTGGAAGATTTCTGCCGCTTGTCATTGGCTTTGCCGGACTCGCTGCCTTTGACCTGCTGGTTCGAGCCGCTTCCTTTACCATGAACGCTATCTCGTTTTCCCATGTTCTAAAAAAGGGGGGGAAAGAGGGAGAGACAGAGGGAGAAATCATAAGCAAAACATCCTGATATGGTAAGGAAATGAAATTCAAGTAGAATATATATACCAGACCGGGGGAAAGAAGAGGATTAGCAGGAGAATGAACAGATTGACAAGAAGAAGAAGAAGAAGAAGAACTTGACGCAGTCGGCTTCGAGTGACCTGATAAAAAGCAAGAGAAAGGAAGAAAATAAAATAATCTTGACAAGAAGTATAGGAAGTGAAGATGTTTATATATATCACCAAATGCATTTAATAATCATAATAGAAATATTACTACCGACACGTGTCGGTATATGAAACTTAACAATTATGAATATGGTACACTCACGGGATTTAGAAGGGGAAGAGCTCTGATTTTGGGCGCCACATTGAAGATCACTACCCTCCTGGGAATAGTCACGGACAGAATGATCCGACTAAGACTCATCCCCTGCATCTAACATATCGGATGGAGTGTGAAGAGGATGATTGGGATCTTTAATTGTCTGTACGATCAGGGGACGAGTAGAGTGAAGAATCATACGAGGAGAGAGTATCTCGAGACCACTTTGAATAACTGATCGACCAAGTTGCCGCTCCACACGCTCGATGAAAGTACTCGCGGATGACGACCCCACTTTGGGAGCCTGCGTGGAAAACGGAGGAGAGATATTAGCAGTGCGGATAAAAGGCAACCGCGGAATAGGCAGCACGCCGGCGTCCCGCTTCATCTTCTTAGCCAGCCGATCGTCCCTCCATACGTTAAAAGGCAGGTTGATGTACTATTCAAAAAAGATACCTCTAGGTTTGTGACCGATATGCGGAGAGTTCTAAAAGAATATGGCAAACTAGCATAAAGAAACTAAACGCGGAACCAGATTAAAATGACAACCAAAGGAGAAGGAAGATACTTAGCAGGAGGAGATGCAACTGAAGGGATATGCAAAGGCTTCAATGATGGAACACACCTTCTTTTCTTGGAACCGGATGGATGTAGAGCGCAACCCTTCCCATCCCCTGCATCGAGTAATGTTGAAGATTAGACATGTGGCATAGGAGTTACAAAAGTTAATTTATTTATTTTTTGTATTCCATATGTGTTGATAGTTTTGTCACTAAAATTGACAAAGGGGGAGATTGTTAGAGCATTGCTCGGTCGAACTCGTATGCGTTGCTAGCTCAAGCATGTTTGTCAATGTTAGTGATCAAAACTATAAGTATTGATTTCTAGTCTACTATAGCTAAGGTCTCGGACTAGGATAGAAAGTGTAGTTGAGATCAAGAACTCCATGGCAATCATCATACAAGACGAAGGACTACTCAAGGAACCGGTGGATCTTCATCGACTAAAAGGTATATGGAGACTTGAACTTATCTATACCTCAAAAGTCTATTTATCTCCTATCTTGAGACAAAAGTCGTTTTGCTATATATACTTAGATTATACACATTTGCTATTTCGGGCCGAGTTTATCTCGCCTATCTATTTCTCAAAATATGTGTTAGTAAGCTTTCGCTTTAGCCAAGTTCATCTTTACCTAGTGATGAAAGTCATGACAAGTTTCAATCACTTTGAAAATTTCTTACTTTGACGAAAAATAGTTTGTGAATAACAACTATAGAATATCAACGTCCTCTAAGAATGTTTCAAATGATTGAAATGAGAGTTTAGATAATATAACCATTGGAGGATATAAGCATTATTGTGGAAACACATATATGTATAAGTCCTTATTCCTTGAACCGAATTTTGCGAACTTTGTTGATCAAGAGAACCGGAATAGTGGCGTGAGCCAAGTTCGCGAACTCAGTCCGCGAACTGGCGGAAGTTCTCGACCCGAGAAATTCTGCCGGAGTTTGTGAACTCCGTCCGCGAACTTGAGTAGGTTATATCTAAAAACAATGTTTGTGAACTTATTCTTATATAAAATAAGGAATGCAAATTGCAAACCGTGGCTATATAGTTCATGAACCGACTCGAGTGAATCAAATCGTTTTTGCTTCAATTGTGTCTTGTGTAGTTACATAAGATTTCCTTGCAATTGAACAACTCTCTAACTAGTTCATTTGAGTCACTTGAACTAGTTATGGTGAAGAAGAATATGGTTGATATGAAAGTGATCATATGGCTAACCATTTGATTGACTATTGTTGAACCAACAAATGTACAAGTTTGGGTACGGTTATACAAGCCTAGAAACGTGCGTTTCATTTGTGTGTAACAAGCTAGTTTTCGATCTAACGGTTGAAAGATATTAGCTTGAATCTAATCAGGTTTTCATCTAACGGTGAATATTGAATGCTTTGTTACCAAGCTAACATTGGTTGCAAACCCTGATTTGAAAGACTATATAAGGGAGAACTCTAGCAACTGGGAAACCTAATCCCCACACCTTCTGTGTGATACTAGTTGTGCTAAGCTAGCGCCAATTCTCCTTTAACCTTTGGTTTCTTCTTCTAAACCAGGTTAACGACTAAAAGACTTTATTGGGATTGCAGCCAGACCGATACTACTTTCTTGTAGTTGTGTGATCTGATCTTGTTGTTTCTATCGTACAAGTACAGTTGTAATACTTGGCTTGAGATTGATATCTCCGATAGGCATGATATAAAATAAATCACAAACACTTCGTCTCATCGTTTGTGATTCCGCAATATCTTTTTTCGCTGCATCGATTAAGATTATTGTGAGGTGATTGATAATACTAGGCTGTTCGTCGGGAATATAAGTCCGGTTTATCAATTGGTTCCTGTTCACCTTGATTTATCAAAAGACGGCACAAAACTCGTAGGTATATTCGTGGGAGACTTATTTATCTATTACCGTAGACTTTTCTGTGTGATACAGATTTGTTTATTAAAGTCTTCGACTTTGGGTTGTAGCAACTCTTAGTTGTGGGTGAGATCAGCTAAGGGAATCAAGTACGTAGCATCCTGCTGGGATCAGAGACATAGGAGCATAATTGTACCTTGGATAAGTGTGAGATTGATTGGGGTTCAACTACAGTCCAGACCGAAGTTAATTTGGAGTAGGCTAGTGTCTGTAGCGGCTTAATACAGTGTGTGTTCAATCTGGACTAGGTCCCGGGGTTTTTCTGCATTTGCGGTTTCCTCGTTAACAAAATTCTAGTGTCTGTGTTATTTCTTTTCCGCGTTATATTTTGTTATATAATTGAAATATCACAGGTTGTGCGTTGTTCAATCAATTAGAATATCCGACCTTTTGGTTGTTGATTTAAATTGATTGACACTTGATTATTGGTCTTTGGTACCATCCAATTTATCTCTCTAGTATTTGATAAAGACTCGCAGATTTATATTTGCTTGAGTATATATCAAATCGAGAGATAAACATATAAACTCTTTGATATACTTTTTATCTAGATTGAGTCTGACTGTCTAGTTGATTCTCTAGAAAGTATATTGGAGTTTGTCCATATAGATTTCTAAGCGAAATATTGGGTGTGGTTGTTGTACCCCCACTTTTTCAGAGTAGATTCAACACACTCCGATTAACAATTACGATAGTCGAGCCACTCGTTGGTAACACCTACATGCCCGCGGAGCTGAGGTTGGCAGAAATCAAAGAAGCATGCGCGATCGCTCATCCGAAGACCGCTTTTGAAGACAAAGCGATCAAAGATTTTCCGGGCCCTTTATCCTCCTCTATTGAAGAAGGAGGAGGGTCATAAGGAACCCCTTGGTCAAACCCTAGCTGCCGCGCCACACGGATGGTATTGTAAGCCTCAGAAGAGAACCTCCCACCATAAAAGTCGTGAAGACTCCCAGGTAAATTAGAAACAATCATGTCAAACTCCTCAGCCGAAGGTATCTCCGCTGAAGATATTCTCCTCCGGGACTGGCTAGCAAAAGTATTATGAAGAGAGCCAGTGTGACCGTCCTGATAAGTGATAGGGTTGAAATCTGCACCCTTGTCCATGTAATCCTTGAGCTTCTCCTTTGGAAGATAACCCTTCTTGTGGTAAAGAGCCATCCGAGGATGAGACTCGGCTTTTGTCACTAGACGCTTGGAACCATCCTCTTGAACAACTTCTTCTTGCCAAGAAAGTGCGAGGGGATTCAGCTGAGAGGGCCTATACTTGGGGAAATGTTCCCAATCCCATGCCTGGATGAAGTTAGCAGGAAGGAAAGTTTCAACCTCATGGGATCCGTCCACGCGATGAATTTAACTTACCAGCAAATCTAAATGGTGGTACGAACCACCCAGGAACATGGGAGCAAGCGGGAACGACACGCTGGAGGACATCAGCACGGCCATAGGGATCAATTCATTCTTGATGGTGTCCCGAGGACTGTATTCGAAAACATCGTGACACAGCCAGAAGAGGAGGAATGCAACTAGCTCCTCCCTATCCATTTCCCCTTCTCGAGGAGGAACATCTTTGCCAGGACCATACTGCAGAGGAGCCCAGTTTTGGATCCAGCACGAGAAGAAAGCTCGACGTTGCCTGGATTTCGGATTTTGGTCGCTTTTCACTTCTTTCACATCATCAACTTCTTCAGTAGCAAAAGGCTCTGGTCGAGCATCTTTTATTGTGGACGCTATGAATTTCGAAGAAGATGAGACATTTGCTGGAGAACCCTGAGAAGCTGACGCGACGGATTTACCCTTCCCTTTATCCATTGGGACCCCAACCTCTTTCGGAGCTTCAGCCTTAAGCTCCTCAGGCAGCTGATAGGTTATAGAATTCGCATTGGCTTTAAGCAAATGGTCACGGAGATATCTGTCATCCTTGTTTGAAGATTTTTGGAGGAAGCAACTGTCGTAAACTACGTCACCATGGACGGGTAGACTCGTGAGCGCCACCACGTCCTCGAGGATAGGGGTCGCTTCTCCCCAAGAAAATATGAACGCATGAGGGTCGATCCCCCAACGTGCACATAAGCGATTTATGTTATCGTGGTCCCGCCAGATGTATCTAAACTTGGAGGCCTCTAGAGCTGCTCCTATACCTAGAGTGCGGATGACCTTTCGCGTTCTCCGGATTGGAGCGAATGTAGTCGATCCAGGGATCCCAAGCGGCATGAGATTCAGCGGACGAACGTAAATGGATCGTAGGAAATACATAATCTCCTCTATGTACCGCCAAGCGGGGAGAGTCCTCAAAGGAAGGCGCAGGGGGCGATTCTGCCTGAGGGAGGATAATCCATTCTTCTGACTCGGACGGAGGAAATGGATGAGGGTTAAGCATGCAAGTAACGCAAATATCATCGGTTGGGAAAAGAACAGTACCATCATCCGCATCAGGCGGTCGAATGTCATCCTTGAGACGGGGATTGTTCCTGAACTCGTCGAGTGTATAAGATTCGATTCGGGGAGGCGAGTTACGGATAGGTGATTCGTTAGACATGGAAAGCAGCAGAGAGACCGAGAGAGGGGAAAGAAGACAGTGAAAAGATGGGATTCTGGGGCGAGGTCTCTTCTATTTATAGGAGGGTAAAAGAAGGAGCAGTTACTGAGCAGATTAGTAACCGTCGTATCCTAAAGGTCGTGAGCATCAACCTCCCATAACTCCCCAATGATAACCGCAGCATACCAAGAGTCGTGAATCAAGACTTCCTATAACCGCCTATTGCAACTGTAGCATCAACGGGTGACTGTTGATACGGTCCCTGACCGGTCGAACAGTCAGGGGACTAATGTTGATACATGAAAATAACCAATCTTAGAATGAGTGGCCCCTTAACCCATTAAGGGTTCCCTTTTAGGATAAAGAGGCCTGGGGACTAGGACAAACCCATTAACATAGGGAAGTCCTAGTCTACTCAAGAGTACAAATGGACAATTGGGCTTTGGCCTAAAGGGGGAATCCCTTTAGGGTTTGGTATTAACTTAAGGAAAGGGAAATGGTAGTTTAGTAATACGATAATCTTATGGGCACTAATCCATAAGAGAGATATTATTAAAGGGAAAGAAGGTACACTTCTTAAGGCATCATTAATTCCCCACTACTTCCCTAAACCTATCCACTCCTTGGAAGTAATTTCTGTGATTATGGCTAGTTCCTCCTCCCCACATTCTACCCATCAACAGGGAGTAACATGTCATATGAAGTGGTATAACAAAGACGTGCGGATTGAATATCTACCTATCTTCCTTAGGGGGAGTATTAGATTTGTTATTATAATGTCAACAACGACATTTTCAAGGATTGCAAGTAAGCAGTTTACTGTGCTGTTGAATTCAGGAATCAAGCGTATATATGAATTGTTGTAATTAGTTTATCCACATGATATAAGAGTTTTGTCGCTAAAATTGACAAAGTGGGAGATTGTTAGAGCATAGCTCGGTTGAACCCACCAAGCGTTGGTATGTCAAGTTTGTTTGTCATATTTTAGTGAATCAAATCTCATGTTAAAAGTTGCTTGATTATGTTCTAGAGTCAACTTCGTATATGTTAGCTTGAAAATATTAGGATTTGAGACTTTACAAGTATTGCAAAGACTTGAAGATGTGAAGAATCAAGGAGCTACAACGACAACAATCATCCTTCCACTTGAGGTTAGTGATATTTGACTTGAAATGTTTCATTCCTAACGTATCTTTCAAGTCGTGCATATTGAAAACAAAACTGCGAAGCATATTAGAACTCTAGATAGACATAGTATTAAGGAATACAATACAAGGTTTATTTCTGAACCATTAAACTTTATAGATAAGACATCGCTATAATCATTTGAATGCTATTGTGGTTATGTATGGGTATGAGTTGAGGATTTCATCCTAGAGAACAATATTTTACATGTGTTCTAAGGAAGTAAGTTCATAAACTTGTTTGTGAATCGAAAAGGAAATCGCCAGGCATTATTGGTTTTGTTATTCATTGCATATCTTATGAACAACCAATATGTGTGATTGAGTATAACCGTTCACAACTTGTTGTGTTCTTGGTAGAACTATTCACAAAGGCCTGACTTATGTATTGGTATGACTTTTATTAGTGAAACCGATCTTAAGTAATCACCTGAGGTGGTACGATCGGGTTTGTGCCTTTTTGTCTGACCAAATATGGGAAAGGGGAACCGATCCTAGTAAGAGGTGCAGTACATCACAAAGGGGAACCGATTCTTGTATGAGGTGCAGCAAGGTTTATAGCAGAAAGGGGAACCGATCCTATGAACATGTGCAACACGTTTTTAGGAAAAGGAAAACCGATCCTATGGACATGTGCAAAACATATAAGTTAGATACCATATATATGTGGGGAACCGATACTAGTACCTAGTTAACCGAATTTTAGAAAGCTAGTGTGACTATGCACAATACTCAAATGGAAGGTAGAACCGAAACTTTTTTGGTAGAACCGTTAAACCCATGATTGTGATTGAATGTTATTTGATCAATCACATAGTTCTTGAAAGTCAGATGAACCAATTCTAAACTTGTTTGGAAGTGTGGAAAATTGGTTCAAGGTTGTAAGTGCGAAAGAGAACTTACAAAGTTAATATGTCGACATGCTTTGAACACGTGCTATGAATGTTTATTTCTTTAATTGTTCAAAGTTATTCCTTAATAGCTAAGGGAAGAGAATCCCAGGATCGAAACATAAATAAGTTAAGAATCTTTTAATTATGGTATTTAACTTCATTTTGTAGGGAAATAAGAATTAGTAATGTGCATTTACTAATTAGAGATTTTCCGAGAGATTTCGATCATTATTTTTGGACAGCATTTCCAGGAATTATGGAAACCGAATTTGTGCTTTAATGAATATCTTGAGAATATTTTTGGTTTTGGAAATTCTTTGGTGTCCAAACTTCCTTGTCTATAAATACTTGAAGTTTTCCTTTCTTGCAAACTAATCCTTCGTAACAACAGACTTCCTCTTTGTTGTGTTGTTACTGGTGTAGCCGCCTATTCGGAGAGGAGAGTAACCTAATTAGGCGAAATCTCTTACGGCCGCTCAGTTTAAAGTCTTCTTTGGGATTGAGAAGCTCTAGCGTGTACCGTTGGTGGGAAACTAGATAATTGCAGTTTATCTTTTGTTTTCTTTGATTTGATTGACTAACGGTGGTTGAACTTTGATTGCACCTAGTTTGTTTATGCTTGAGAATCTTCTCTTCTGATATAAGATCCACTCAAACTAGTTCAGAGTTTCAACATGGATCTTTAGACTGTTGTTAGTTCTAAAGACGATCTTGTGATAATCCATTGTTAACAGACTCGTTCTGTGCGTGATTGATCACAAGAGATTCAAGTGATTGTGTGCAGGTTTTTATTGAAGATTTAAGAAGATTTGAAGACGAAGAAGATATTGAAGATTTCTGATTTGTGGGTTCATAATCTTTGGTGTGCACAATACTTGTTTCGGTAAAAGAGGATCCAATTAATAATCGGTTTATCTTTGTGATAGATTGGATTGATTAATTGAGTAGATCGACATCAACACAATTCTTTGGATTAATAGTGTTGTTGGCTTAATTTTAAACGATTACTTCGGTAATTGAACATAAGATAGATCTAAGAACCCGACGAAGGAGTTTATGATAAGATAAACGGAAGTGCCTTTGTACGATTCATATCACTTGGTTGAATAGAGTTGATACCAAACAAATTTGTTGTTCCTTTACTATTTGGAGTACGAACCAAAGGAATTGTTCCAAGTACGTGACTAAGGTCGGAGGCATGGGAATACAGACGGAACTAGGTGAACTATGGGTTTAGTTGCTTGGTCTCAACTATACGAAGTTAAGTGTAATTTTGTGTAGCGGCTTAATCCTGAGAGTATTCAATTCTGAACAAGGTCCCGGGGTTTTTCTGCATTTGCGGTTTCCTCATTAACAAAATCTTGCTGTGTCATTTACTTTATATTTCCGCATTATAATTGTTTTATTATAATTAAATTAAATTACAAAAACGTTAATTCCTATTTACTTGATAAGTAAATCCTATTGTGTTTGGTTAAGTCCGAACCTTTTTATCAAGTAACATAGTTCATTGTTGTATTGTCTCGATCTCGTATCCATAGACGATCACACGAAGTGTGAACCGATTAGTTGTATTGTCTCAACTCAGTCCATAGACAATCACTTTCGGAGAAAGAACTTATAGGTATGAAAAGTTTTAGCTTGAGGTATATTTGGGTACCCTCGCCTTTTCAGAACACAAGCCATTTGTTGATAAAAAACAAGTCAAATGTCTTAAAGGAATACAAAAAAGAAGTTCTTTCAAAGCAAACAACAAAGAGTATTATCTCAAGAGTCAACGATCATTTATATTACAAAAGTAATAATTATCCGGAGCAAGGCTCAACAGTAAGATGATCATTAAAAAAATAAACAAAACAAAGACCACTTTGTCAAGAACGAGATATCTTCTTGAGAAACATGTGCATCCTCACACGGTCTCAAAGAGGATGCACAACAGTAAGCAGTCAAGTTGTAATTGATAACGAGAAATATGCTCATCAAGGACATTGACATTCTCAACTTTTCTTTCTTGAACGACATCATAGAAGTCAATAGAGTTGGTCTCAAGAGAATTAATAAAAGGAGGACAAGAGATACCTGAAGTTGCTGCCTTCCTTTCCTTCTTAATGCTACGCTTGAGTCTATTTATACTGGTCTTGAGTTCTGAAACACGATTATTATACGAATATATTCAGGGTTGACACTTTTGATCCAAAACTTCATTCAGCCACGGAAGAAGAGTTAGAAAGATTTTTTTTACTCATTGGATCAACAATGCAGTCATTTTTCCTTATAACACTGTTCTTTTTACAATTGTAGAAAGACTTTGTGTTATCTTTATAGACAAGAATTTTCTTATCACAACACTTTGCTTGTCTGAGGTTGGACATTTAAGACCAGTAATATGAGAAACAGGTTTGATTACTTCCTTAGACATCTAGATATGAATGTTATGAAGTTTTTGATTCCGCAAACGAAAATGACATCTCCTCTCAAGATGACCCTTGTTTCCACAATAATAACATGTTAAGGGAATTTTATTAACCGTACTCATATGAACAGGAGGTAGACAACCCTTGTTTTTTGAACCTTCTGTCGCTGAAGGTAATTTTTCACGTTTGCCATCAGTGAAATTTTTCTACTGGAAATTGCTATTAGTACAAACAAAATCAATCTTACTACTACTTGAAGCGTCTATTCCTTTATAGCCCAAACCTCGTGTATCACGATATTTCTTACAAGCTCCCAGCATAGTGGATAATTTTGTTGAACTAAGGTGAAACTTTTGCAGGTTTTCTTCCAACATATTTACCTTATTCAGAGCAGCAGAAAGATCAGCCTCCAATTTTTTTTCTCGTAAGTGAAAAATGTTTTCTCTGTCATTAAAACAACTTTGTTGAGAGCTACATCTTGCTTCAGATTCAGCAAGTTATTCTTTCAACATAAAGAGATTTCGACTAAGATTTTCACATTCAGAATTCTTTGAACGCTCATCTTCTTCACAATATTTAAGAAGGGATTGTAAGAGATTATATCCATAATCGTAACCTTTAAAGAGTTTTCTCATTTTCTTGTTTTCTAGACAGAGAGGGGTCAAAAGCTCAGCCAAGCAAGATGTTGACTTTTTTTTCTTTATAATATGGTCAAAAAGATTGATATATTGCGAGAGTTCCTCATCAACATCGTATCCATCGTCTAAATCACTTTCATCCGAAAGATCATCCAACTGTTCATCTAGGCGTGTTTCCCAGTTATACACAAACAATGAAGAAGATGTGAGAGATTTCTCAGGAGAAAAAAAGCTTTGAACCAAGTCAATATCTGTACTGGTGATGCCTTGTTTGAGATAGTATATCTGTCAATAGAGTCATATTGCAATAAACACAGACCTATGAGGTCTTAAACGTATTTGCCTTCTCTGATACCAATTGAAAAAGAGGGGGTCTAACAACAACACCTAATATTTCGTTCGGCAATCTGTATGGACTAACTCCAATATAATTCCAAGAGAATCAATTAGACAGTCAGACTCAATCAAGGAAATATATCCAAGAGTTATATCTCAATTTCTCAACACAATATGCAATCGAACAGATAGAAATTTGTGAGCCCGATTGATATGAGAAATAAATTGAAAGCTATCAAAAACCAATGTTTGTGTCGATCAATTTCAATAAACAATCAAAGGTTGGATTTACCAATTGATTGAACTACGCACAACCTGTGATATTTCAATTATATAAAAATATAACGCGGAAAGAAATAACACAGACACCAGAAGTTTTGTTAACGAGGAAACCTCAAATGCAGAAAAAAAACCCCAGGACCTAGTCCAGATTTGAACACCACATTGTATTAAGCCGCTAAAGACTCTAGCCTACTACAAGTTAACTTCGGACTGGAATGTAGTAAAGCCCTAACCATTATCACACTGATTAAAGTACAGTCGCGTTCCTTACGTCTCTGAATCCCAGCAGGACTCTACACACTTGATTCCCTTAGCTGATCTCACCCATAACTAAGAGTTGATACGACCCAAAGTCGAAGACTTGATAAACAAATCTGTCTCCCACAGAAAAGTCTATTCTGATAGATAAATCTGTCTCCCACAGAAATACCTTTGAAATTTTTTTTCCGTCTTTTGATAAACCAAGGTGAACAAGAACCAATTGATAATCCGGTATTATATTCCCGAAGAATAGCCTAGAAATATCAATCACCTCACAATAACTTAACTATATGGTAGTAGAACAAGTTATTGTGGAATCACAAAAAATGAGACAAAGAGCTTTGTGATTACTTTTTATATCTTACCTACCGGAGATAAATCTCGAGCAAATCTTAGAGAAGATAGTACTCAATACGATAGAACAAATAGGATCAGAACACGCAACTATAGAGAAAATAGTTGGGTCTGGCTTTAGAATTCCAATGAAATCTTTAAGTCGTTAACCTATAATGGTTTTAGGAAAAAACCGAGGTTAAAGGAGAAACGACTCTAGTCGAAACTAGTATCACACGGGAGGTGTGGGGATTAGGTTTTCTAGTTGCTAGAGTTCCCCCGTATATACTCTTCAAATCAAGGTTTGATAACTTTGAAACAAAGAAATCAATATTCACCGTTAGATGAAAACCTGGTTTAAGATTCAAGATAAGTTTGCTTAAAACCAAAGCAATATCTCTCCACCGTTAGATGGTCTTAGCTTGTTACACACAAATGAAATATACCTTCATTTAGATATGGGTAACCGTACCTAAATGTGTATATTGAGTTGACTCAATAATAGTTAACCGAAGTTAGCCATATGAACACTTTTGTATTAATCACATTCATCTTAACACTTCTAGATCAAATGATAATCAAACGAATCTAATTGTGTTACTCATAGAGTTGTTCAATTGTTTATATTCTCCTAGAAGTATATAAGACACAATTAAAGCAAAATCATATTGATTAAAAAGAATCAGTTCATGAAAACATTAGCCACGGTTTGCAAAGATTGCATTCCTTAATTTATAAATGTATTTGTTCATGAGTATGAAATCATACTTAGACGATTTTATAACTTAAACCAACTCAGTTTGCAAACGAGTACACAAACTAGAGTTTCGGACTATGATCTTTTCCGACAGTTCGCAAACGGGTACGCATACTGGCATTCCAGACCGGACTCTGGTGATACAGTTTGCAAAAGGGAACGCAAACTTGGTTCCCGGACTTTAACAGTTAAAACCGTTCACATACGGGTATGCATACTTGGTTCCCGGACCTAAATCATTCTTACAACAGTTTGTATACGGGTATGCATACTGTGCAATATCCAGACAATGTTAATTGTTCTAAACTCCCGTTTCAATCATTGAAACATCCTTAGAAGACGACAATAGTTGTCTCACACAAACTATTAGCTTATAAGTAATTTTCAAGTGATTGAATGATCAATACGAAACATTCCGAGTCTACATCAAATGACTGTCTCACACAAATCATGTAAGCTGTTACAAGGCAATTTTCACATAATCATCTTTTGACTCATTTTTTAGTTTCCAACAAATAAATTGTTTCCAACTAAACTCGTCAAGAATAATGATGAACATAGTTAGAGCAAAAAGCTTTCCAACACATATTTCAAGAAAGATATAAGTGAGTTAAACTCAGCTCGAGATATCAAATGTGTATAATATAAAAGTCTATATATCTATACGACTTAGTCTCAATTGAAGATAAAATAGAATAGATTTCTGGAGTGATAGATGAGTTCAAGTCTCCACATACATTTTGTTGATGAAGTTCCTCCAAGCTCCCCTTAGTAGATCTTCGTCGTCATTCGATGAACGTCGTGAAGTCTAAAGCTCAACTACACATTCTATCCAAATCCGAGACATAGCTATAAGTAGACTAGAAATCAAGACTTATAGTTTTGACACCTAAACTTGACACACAAGCTTGAGATAACAACGCTTGCGAGTTCGACCGAGCAATGCTCTAACAATAACTCACGAACTTTAAAGTAAGTACACGTACTTACCCAGTCGAATATTTTCAGATGCATTAATTATTTCTATGAAATACTCAGCATTTGAACAACTCTTTAAAAAAATATCTATACATATCTGATCACATTATAACCTATGGTTGTTGTAGTTGCAGGAAATCTTACACTACACCCCTCACAAGATTTCATTAATATTCAACTCATTTTAGATTAACAATCTTAATTTTATTCATCAATCTTTGAACAATATTACAAGAAAAGATAAAGGAATCAAGAATAACCACTACACTAGATTTTCTCTCTCCTATTTATTTGCTTCTCACTCCGGAAAAGATCTCTCCCCTTCCTTTACAACTGAACGACTATTTATAGGGAAGTACATAGTGGATGACAGCTAACTTGTCCTTTATTTTCGAACATGGCTTGCGACATTCTCGCAACCTTACAAATGTTAATCTCGCAAACTCTCTAATTTTCGCAGGACCATCACATTTTTCTCATGATTTTAGTTGACGTCGTTTATTATGTCATTTCTGAAATTGTTCTGCGACACTGTTGTGTTGTTGATAATTTCGCTGAAACATTATTGCTGCGAGATTCTGATCCTACATCTTGCCTCTTCTCATATTTTCTTTGCGAAGTAGAGAACGATGTGAGAAATGCCGCAACTATTCATTTCTTCATATTCTGCATTCATCACACGTATCTTTTCTTCCATCTATTTCTTGACACGTCTTCTGTAACCGCTACTTTTTAACCGCTCACGTCTTTTCGTATTAATAGTGTTTATTTATTCGAGTAGAAAATCCTCTCTATATATATTCTTCTTACTCTTCTTTCCATTTTCTTTTTACTTTCTCTTCTTTTTTTATTCTCTCATCTCTGCAACTCTATTATTCTTCCGTAAATTCTGCTATTGTAACTTTTCTTCTTTCTTTTTCTTTTATTCTTTTTATTTTCTTCTTCATATTCATACTGTTCCCTCTGAAGATCTTCACTGTTCGTAACTTTCTTAATTTTTACGAATTAATTCTCCTGCTGGTGTTTTCCATGGATTCGTCGAGGTTAGTTTTCTTTTTTCTTTCTTATAGGTTTTGCTGAAATTGATCTTGCTTACTGCTTTATTTGATGATGCTGCTTATGTGATTCCCATACTGTTGTTATTTCAGCAAAAACGCCTCTAACACCAAATTTACGGTTCAAAACCCTAATATTCCCAAATCGCAGCAACATATTTAATTATCCTTGAAATCCCTCTTTCGCATGTTAAGCCTTAAACCAGAAACGAATAATGGAGAGATATCAATTTGAATCTGTGTTGAAGAAGCCCGTGTTGATAAAGAGATTTTGATGGATCAATATAACCAATTAGATAACCTCTATTCATACTCTGTTGATCATATAAATAATCTTACCAATGAAAATACCCAATTAGTTCGAGGCAAGATTTATTAAGTAATGAATATCTCGCCTCTCTTATTCTTTAACTAAAGCTAATCTTGGGATGGAATCTTTATCAGATGAGAATAAAACTCTATCTCAAGAGAAACGAATTGTTTAAATAAGATGGCGATATCTTCGCAACAACTTAGCATCTTCAGAAAGTATGTGATGACCAAGAAATCTCTTCGCTCTTTGAGAAATGAACTTAAAGAAGTAACAGAGTCATCTATCGCTGAAAGAGATACACTCATTCAAGGTAGAATAGCTTTAAGTGTAAAGGCGAATCAACTTAAAGAACAATATTCCAAATTAGAAGAATCTTATTCTTCTCTTGCGAAGAAAAATGCCTTTCTTATTTCTAAAGAGAAAATCTTCAGTCTCGACTTAAAGGTTTAGTTGGAGATAAATTTGATGATGCATGGGTTGGGAGAATAGTTGTCTGAATTGATTCAACACTTATTTCGCAAAAGGAAGGTAGTCATAATAGTTTGACTGCCTTAACTATCTTTTCTTTGTCATATCTTTTTGAGTTCTTCATCTTATTGAAATTTTGTATTCTACCTTTCGCAGAGTCTGAGAAAAATCTTCATTCCTCCATTTCTGTTTTGGAGGCTAAATATGCCAAAATTCGCAAAGAAAATGCATTACTCTCTCTCTGTCCTTACTGGTTCTCGCGACCGAGCAGAAAGAAGACTTGATTATCTTGCTTACTTTAAGGATATTCAAGATAGGAATCATCAGAGAGCATTCTTCGTCAAGTTCATCTTCGGGCTGAAGTCTTGTAATGATATTTTATTGTCTAAATCTCTTCCTCCTACATCAATCGAACCTTTGGAAGTAGATGATGATGAAGTTCCTCGTCCTGCTGACAGTGATTATGATTATGAAAGTGGTGTGAGGATAGTCTTTTGGAAGATGGAGAAGAGATTCCTTCTAAGGAAGCAACTGCTGGTGTTAATCAAGATGAAAATGAAAAAATCTCTTCTGAAGAAGTAATTGCTGGCGATAATCAAGGTGAAGATCAGAATCGAAATGAAGGAGAGGCTGGCGATAATGAGAACATTGGCGAAGAACGTCTATTATCTCCTTCTACTGGAATTAATACTGAAGCATGAGCTTCTTATCTAGTTCTATCTTCTTGAATTGTTCATCTTTATTTTTTGCGAATAATATTCTTCAACCAACTTTGGAATCAATTTTCCCTTTTAGTATTTTGCTGGTGAGAAAGATAATGCTCTTGTTTATTGATTCCCATACTTGCCTCTCATTATCTTTCTTGCGAAAATGATCTGTTATGAATACTTATAAATATTTTGTTTTGTCATGTGGTCTTATTTTGCCTTCCTAATTAAAGGTCTTATTATGCCACCTCTTGTCATTGCGACAAAATCGCAGGACGTCCTTGCACTTTCATGCAAAAACCCATTGATCTTGCCTTAACTTTTTCTTTTGTATTATGGCCTCTTCAGGAATGTTGCGACAATATGACAGGCCTAAATATTCTTGCGAAAATAAAGCCCCATGACATTGCCGTCTTGCGACGAAATCGCAGGACGTCTTCGCACTTTCATGCGAAAACCCATTGATCTCGTCTTATCTTTTTTTTGTATTATTGCCTCTTCAGGATTGTTGCACAAATATGACAAGCCTTAATACCCTTGAATAAAAAGCCTCATGACATTTGCGTCTTAAGACACTTATCAGCTCCCTAATGGAGGGTGCCGCCCTTATCTCCCCCTGGTTGCCCCTTCAAGGAGGCGTACTTCTACCATACAAGGTTAGCTCCTCCCATCCAGTCTTAACAACAACCAGTTGTTTTCGCAGCCTCTTATCCCTTTTACCTATAGGGCTTATGGTTACGAGACTGCACCCTAAGTGGGGTTTTCTTCGGGCCGAGTGCAGTATAAGCCAAGACTTGTCAAGAATGGCAAGGTACGCTTCAAACGCCCCTGGCACTCTTGACTCAACCGTGTACCTCGGCGCCTTGATCAGATCTGCACTCCTTGGGAGAGTCCTTATTACCTTAGTCGCCCAACCTAAGTCATATGCTTAAGCTGAGAATCCAAGGTGCCTCTCCCGGATGGGCTTTATTGACCCCAAATCTCCATGACTCAGGTTCCGGTGGCGGTGTAGCCTTTCCCTGAGCCATGCAACAGGTACCCCCTTATATGACGTACTTTAGGTCTTACATTTGCCTCTTGCGAAATTTTATTCGCGAACTAGGGTGTACGCCATAAAGGTTCGCCCCTTTCTTTTATGTCATTGTTCTATGATTATCTCTGCGAAAGTTTCGCACATCATGATCTTGTTTTGATATGAATAATCTGCAATTATTCTTTCAGAATCCATAACTTCTCAAAGCTTCTTACGGATAATATCTTTTTAAGTACAACCTGTTCCATGGTCTGTCAAGTCTATGACCAACATCTCTACCTTCTGGATCCATTAATTATAAGCTCCTGTTCCAACTATCTCCTTAATGATGTAAGGTCCATCCCATTTTTTCGCTAATTTTCCACCATTTTCTCGCTGATATATTGGTGTCTCTCGCAGAACTAAATCTCCTGGTTGGAATTCGCGTACTTTGACACGTTTATTATATTCTCGGGCTAATCTTCGCTGATAATTCTCCATATGTTGTAAAGCTTTCTCTTTTTCTTCTAATTCATCAAGTTTTTTAAGATCAAACCCGCACTAAGATTTTTCTCCCAAGCTTCTCTCTTTGTTGTCGGAATAACAACTTCTGTTGGTAACACCGCTTCAACTCCGTATGTTAAAAAAAGGTGACATTCCAGTAGCTTCTCTTCTAGTTGTATTATAAGCCCATACTGCATTATGTACTTGTTCGCACCATGCTCTGTGATGTCCTTCCAATTTCTTCTTTAATATATCTGCAATTGTTTTGTTTGTTGCTTCTACCTGCCCATTAGCTTGTGGATACAAAGGAGTAGACTTTCCACATTTTATCTTAAATGCATTAAGTAACATTTCTATGTTCTGTCCTTCAAACTGTTTCCCATTATCAGATACCAACTGCGCAGGAATTCCGAATCTGCAAATGATATTTTCGAATATGAATGTAAAGATATCTTTGTCGCGAATATGTTGTACTTCCTTCACTTCTGTCCATTTTGTGAAATAATCTGTTGCGACTATTAAGTATCTTCTTTGTCCAGAACCTGGTAAAAATGGCCTCACAATATCTAATCCCCACTTTCCAAAAGGCCACACGCTGGTTGAAGATGACAATGGTGCTCCAGGTGCATGTATTTTCTTTCCATGCCGCTGACAATCTTCGCAACGTCTTGATATTTGTTTTGAATCTTTGTGCATGTATGGCCAGTAATAGCCTTGCATTTTTGCTCTATGTGCCAAAGATCTTCCCCCTCTATGATTGCCAGCATCTCCACTATGTAACATTTTTAGCACCTTTTCTCCTTTTTCTCGTGTCAAACATCTGAGTGATGGTCCATTAAATGATTTTCGGTATAGCGGCCCATCTCTTAATTCATAATTTGTTGCGCGTCTTTTTAACTTGTGTGCTTCCAATCTATTTCTTGGTGTTTCTCCTTTCGCCAAATATGCATGAAGTTCTGTTCTCCAATCTGCGATATTGTTCGTTTGTTCTTCTTCTTCACCATCTATTATCATCACGTTCATTTCTTCTTCTTCTTTATTGATTGATGGTGACATAAGTGTTTGTATTTTTATGCATCTCGCAGTTGGATCTGTCATCATGCTTGATATGAAAGCAAAAGCGTCTGCGAGTCTGTTATCCTTCCTTGAAATGTGCCTCCATTTTATTTTTGGGATTTTCGCTGACAACTCTTCAACGAGCTTCTTATATTTCTTCAAGGATGGTTCATTTGTAGTGTACTCTCCCTTTATTTGGCGAATAACTAGTGATCCTGGCATTTTCTAGTTTCATTTCTATTGCGAATTTTAAGGCATGTATCACAGCTTCATATCCCGTTTCGTTATTAGTGGATGCAAACTCCAATCTGAATGAAAAAGCCATCTTCACTCCTTCTGGCGAAATTAAAACAATTCCAACTCCGTTGCCTCTCCATTTGATGATCCATCTACCAATATCTCCCATCTATTTGGTTCTTTTAATAAGTCTTTTGGTCTCCATGTTCTTCTTCTATATCCATCATTTCTTCTACTGCTTCATCTTCCTCTAAAGGAAATTCTGCCAAGAAATCTGCAACAACTTGTGATTTTGGTGAAAACAAAATTTCATATTTAATATCAAAGTGGACTACTTGTGCATTCCATCTCTCCACTCTTCATGATATTTTTGAATTCTTCATCACTGATTCAATTGGTACTTTTGTTAACACCTTTATCTTGTGCGCTTGAAAATATATGCGGAGCTTAAATGATGCATAAATTAATGCTAAGATTAGCTTCTCAATCTTTGAGTAATTCTTCTCGGAAACATTAAAAGTTTTGCTAATGTAATAGATGGGTTTCTCCACTCCTGCGTCTATTCGCAATAACACGACACTTAATGCATGCGTCGTCATCGCAAGATAGATGAATAATTCTTCTCCTGATTCTGCTTTTTGTAAAATAGTTGTATTCATAAGATGTTCTTTGATCCCTTGAAAAGCTTTTTCGCATTCATTAGTCCATTTGAATTTCACACCCTTCTTTAGTATATCGAAAAAATATTTGCATTTGTCTTATGATCGTGAAATGAATCTCCCCAGCGAAGCTAAAAGTCCATTCAACTTATGTACATCTTTTATTGTTGTCGGTATTGGCATGTCACAAACTGCTTGCACTTTTTCTGGGTCAACCTGTATTCCTTCCTTTGATACAATGTAGCCTAAAAAATTTCCCGATGCAACTCCAATAGTACACTTCTCTGGATTCAGTTTAATGTTGTACTGCCGCATTTGTTCAAAAATCTCCCTCAGGTCCTGTACATGGTCTTTGGCTTCTTTACTCTTTAATAACATGTCGTCCACGTATACTTCTAATGTTTTGTGTATCCATTTCGCGAATACCTTCTCTACCATTCTTTGATATGTTGCTCCCGCATTTCGCAAACCAAAAGGCATTTTTGTGTAACAATATAAACCTCTAGGGGCGAAAAAACAGTATGCTCTTGATCTTCTTCAGCGAGAGGGATCTGATTATATCCTTTGTACCCATCTAAAGACGAGACCCTATCATTCCCCGCTGCTGATTCCACCATTTGAGGAATATCTGGTAACGGAAAGCTATCTTTAGGGAAAGCTTTGTTTAAATCAGTGAAATCTATGCAAATCCTTATTCCTTTATTTTTCTTTGGAACAATGACCATATTCTCTATCCACTCTGGGTATTTAGCTTCTCTTATGATTCCTGCAGCAAGCATTTTCTGTAGTTCTTCGTCTATTTAGGAATGTTAAGTTGCTGCGACTTTTCTTATTCTTTGTTTAAATGGCCTCACATTCTTGTTAATCTCCAACTTGTGACATGCAATTGATGGATCTATTCCGGTATCTCATCCATGCTCCCTGCAAAAACGTCTTTATATTCTCGCAAAAGGTTAACAGTTATTTCTTCTTCTTCTGCATCCATCTTGGTTCCAATTCTCAATATTAGAGGTTCTTCTATAGTCCCAATGTTTACTTCTTTTGTTGGTTCTGCGGCAGTGTAACTAGACTTGGGTTCTCCCATTGGTGTTGGTTCTTTTATTGTTTTCACAGGTCCTTCTCCTTCTTCCGAAATTTCTCTGGGTATTCCCCTACCTTGTTTTGCCCTTATCATGTATACTCTAAATTCTTCTTCTTTCTTTGCCTCCTTTGCCAACTTTCTGCGAAATTGTTTCCTTTTTGCTTGTCCTTCATAATGCTTTACTTCAATTTGATGACATAATTTCGCATTGTCAACATCTCCTCTAATTTCACTTATTCCATTTGGTGTGGGGAATTTAATACATTGATGCAACATTGATACTACAGCTTTTATCGCATGTATCCATGGTCTTCCTAGCAACATATTATATGGTGATTCCATATCCACCATGCATAGTGTCACGTGTGTTTCGATCTCTCCTAGTGGGATTCGTACCACTATTTCTCCTTTAGGTTTTGTTATGGATTTTCCAAATCCATGAACAAGATATGTTGAACTGTACATTTCTTCATCTTTAAATCCCATTCCCCTGAACACATGATAAAATATTATATCCACTGAACTTCCTGTGTCGACTAAAGTTCTGTTCAATATCCATTCTTCCATGGACTTTGTTGTTTTCCCCTTCTCTTTTCGCGTAATAGGCACTGTAATAACCAATGGAGATGTGTGGTTCAAATTTTCTTTTGGTATTTCTGCCGCCATGAATGTGATTTTTTGCTTTTCCCAACATGTCAAGGGTGATGTCTTTTCTACCGCCATAACCTCCCTTCCTTCAAAATTTTGTTTATATATTCTTCCTTTGATGTTTTCATGGAATTCATTAACCATTGTTTTTGTTATCATATTACACTCTAATCTTTTGTCATCTTCATTGACTCTAATCATTTTTCTTTTAACTGGTTCACTGATTTGTTTAATCATTTTCTTGATTTGAACAATCTCAACAACAATCTTCAACTTTCGATCTTCACTTCCCTGTTTCTAGCGCCATTATGTAGTTGCAGGAAATCCTACACTACACCCCTCACAAGATTTCATTAATATTCAACTCATTTTAGATTAACAATCTTAATTTTATTCATCAATCTTTGAACAATCTTACAAGAAAAGATAAAGGAATCAAGAATAACCACTGCACTAGATTTTCTCTCTCCTATTTACTTGCTTCTCACTCCGAAAAAGATCTCTCCCCTTCCTTTACAACTGAACGACTATTTATAGGGAAGTACATAGTGGATGACAGCTAATCTGTCCTTTATTTTCGAATATGGCTTGCGACATTCTCGCAACCTTACAAATGTTAATCTCGCAAACTCTCTAATTTTCGCAGGACCATCACATTTTTCTCATGATTTTAGCTGACGTTGTTTATTATGTCATTTCTGAAATTGTTCTGCGACACTGTTGTGTTGTGTTGTTGATAATTTCGCTGAGACATTATTGTTGCGAGATTCTGATCCTACAGTTGTGACTCAAGATTAGAGTCTTAAAGTGTTATATGAAAATGGTTAAGTTTATAGTTCGTCTGGCTAGTTTTGGATAACCTTTCATGAACAAGTCATTATACACGGTTCGGTTACGGTTCATCTCAACCAGAGTGTATATTTTGTTGTGTTAATCTCAAATCAAAGATTCATCTAGCGGAGGATATTGATTGCTTGATTCCAAGGCTATCTTAGCTTAAATTTAAAGCAGCCTTTGATTTTGAAAGTCTATATAAGGATAACCTCAAGCAATTGGGATCTTTGAATCCCCGACACTTTTCTTGTGTATCCTAGTTTAAACTAGAGTCGTACTCTCCTTTAAACCTTTTTAGGTTTAGCGATTAAAAAGACTTCACTTAGGGATTCATGAAGCCAGGTCTTACTATCTTTATCTTGATAGTTCGTATGTACTGATATTTCTAATAATTGTTGAGTCTCACTCCGATCAGGAAAGATAGATAAAAATCGCAAAGTTTCTTCGTCTCAAATTTTGTGATCCCATAAGTATATTCCTCTGTAACGATTCTTTGTTGAAATCGGAGTAGGTTTTACCTGTGAGGTGAATAATAATCTAGGCCACTCTTCGGGAGTCGTAAGTACCGGATTTTGAGGTTTGCTAGACTTTGTCTAGCTATTGCAAATAATTTACTATCTCACCTTGATCTTTTTATCAAAACGAAAATCATATATAGGTTTATCTGTGGGAGGAAGATTAGTTTAAAGTCTTCAATTGAGTTGAAGCAACTCTTAGGCTGTAAAGGACGTCAGCTAAGGGAATCAATTGTGTAGATTCATGCGAGATTCAAGAGGTGTAAAGAGCGCGACTGTAACTGAATTACTGTGACGGTGGATTCGGTCTCAACTACATTCCAGACCGAAGTACTGATAATAGGTTAGAGTTTGTAGCGGATTAATACAGTTTGGTATTCAATTCTGGACAAGGTCCCGGGGTTTTTCTGCAATTCTGGTTTCCTCTTTAACAAATTTTCTGGTGTGTGTGTTATTTATTTTTTCGTATTATATTTTTTATCTTTATAATTGAAATATCACAGGTTGTACGTAAATAAGTCAAAGTAGCTAGATACGTCCATCGTAATTGTTGGATATGACTTGATTGATCTTGGATGTTGATATTTGGAATCGTCCAAGAACTCTCATGGTATAATCAGGTTCACGGACTAGCTTCTGTTTACATATTGATTGTGAGACAAAGAGATATAAACTCTTAATATAATTCCTGATTGAGATTTATTAAGTTGTAACTCTCGGAATTGTATTTGAGTTTAGTCCATACTGGTTGCCTAAAAAAATGTTAGTGGTGTATTTTGGTACCCCCTACATTTTTATTTTCTATCAGAGCAGACAAACACGTGAAAGACCTAATAAGTCTGTGTTTGAAGCAATCAGACTATATGGATGGAGACGAAATCTCAATAAAGGTACTACCAGATCCGGGAAAATCAGAATTTTCTACAATGAATGATTTAATTAAATCTGTTGAAGAAATTCTGGCAGTACCTTCACCTGGGTTAAAATCCCTTGAAATCTTTACAGGGCTTGAGGAGTAACTTGCGAATCTTACTCTTGATGTTGAGTCATATCTCCAAAAAGAAAAAGATTATCTTGACAGGCTAAATCAAGTTACGATGAATAACTCTCATGTTGAGATTAATATTATCTGTTAATAAGTGATTATAATGCCCCTTTTGTCTGTAATACTAAAGGTAGTAATGAACCGGGTGTGATACAAAGGGAGTTTAAACAGGTACATGGTTCTTACTAAACCCTGTTGAGTTCAGAAGCAGTTGGAAGGAAGTTTTGTCTTGGAGTCATTCTGTGTTAATCACCAAGAGAACATTTGTACTCTTATGTTGAGCCTCACTCCATAAAAGTTGTATATATAACAATCTCAATAAGCATAATCTTTATGCTCTAAATATCCGATGGAATGATTTATTGAGCTAAAATTACTTAAAAATATTTTAAAGACAGACAAATATCCTAGCCGAACTGGATCGGTTACCGAACCAACCTCACACATAAAACGAGAATTATTTTCTCTTGTTTTTATCTTTCATCTTATTCATTATAGTTTGAGAACTATAAGAAAAGAAAACCAAGGGTTCGTCTACCATCATCATCTTCATGCTCATATCTTAATCATTTTTGGATTTCTTGGTACCATTGAAATCAGGATGAGTTTTTATACAATGGGTATGGAATAAATCTCAATTTCATTGTCATTCAAATATTTAAATATGTTTAACATTGCTAGAACTGTCTCAAACACTTCTATGACTTCATTGATCATTCAAACACTTATGTGCGTGCATCATGATCTTAGGTGTTAACATGAACATCAAGTTGCTTTTAGTTCTTCGACATACTTTCCAACCCGAACAATCATTACACACGGTTCGATACCTGTCCATACTGTATATTATTCTATTGTATTTTCAAGACCTAAAAGTGTTTGCTTGATTCCCAAGTTATCGTAGCTTGAATTCTAAGCAACCCATGGTCATTGAAAACTATAAATATAGATTGTCTTTCAACTGGGAAATTTAATCCCTGAAACTTTGTGTCGGAGTTGATTCTAGATTTGTCCTTTATAGACCTAGGTTTCCTCCGAGAAACATAATTAGGTCTATGACTAAAATACTTCGCTTTGGGGATTCGAGAATCCAAGTCCAACTATCTTTACCTTGATAGTTCTTGTATCCTGATCTTGATTTTCTGTTATCGAGGCTTTCATAATCTCTTTCAGGCAAGATAGATAGTAATCGAAAAATTCTCTTCGTCTTAATTGATCTTAATTTAATTTCGTCGCAAAGTTCTGAAAAGTGATCTTCATTGATCTTTTGAATATTGTTCTTTTTAGAGCATTGCCCAGTCGAACTCACATGCGTTGCTATCTCAAGCATGTTTGTCAATATTAGTGATCAAAACTATAAGTCTTGATTACTAGCCTATTAGAGCTAAGGTCTTGGATTAGGATAGAAAGTGTAGTTGAGCTCAAGACTCCATGGCAATCATCATACAAGACGAAGGACTACTCAAGGAACTGGTGGATCTTCATCGAACAAAAGGTATGTGGAGACTTGAACTTATATGTCACTCAAAAGTCTATTTACTCTATCTCCTACTCTTGAGACAAAAGTCGTTTTGATATATAGACTTTCATTATACACATTTGCTATTTCGAGCCGAGTTTAACTCGCCTATCTATTTCTCGAAATGTGTGTTGGTAAGCTTTTGCTTTAGCCGAATTCATCTTTACCAAGTGACGAAAGTCATGTTATGTTTCAATCACTTTGAAAATTGCTCTGACGAAAAATGGTCTGTGAATAACGGATATATAACGTTCTCTGAGAATGTTTCAATGATTGAAATGAGAGTTTAGATTACATAACTATTGGTGGATATAAGCATTATTGTGGGAACACATATATGCATAAGTCATATTCCTTGAACCAAAGTTTGCTAACTTTGTTAATCAAGTGAAGTTGGAAGTGGCGTGAGGCAAGTCCGCGAACTTGCGGAACTTCTTGGCCCGAGATTTTCTGCTGGAGTTTGTGTACTCCTTCCATGAGCTTAAGTCCGCGAACCCAGTCCGCGAACTTGAGCAGGTTATATCTAAAGTCGGTTGTTCTTGAACTAATGTTTAAAAAAACTAAGGAATGCTTTTGCAAACCGTGGCTATAAAGTTCATGAACTGATTCGAGTGAATCAAACCGATTTTGCTTCAATTGTGTCTTGTGTAGTTACATAAGATTTCTATGCAATTGAACAACTCTTTAACTAGTTCATTTGAGTCATTTGAACTAGTTATGGTGAAGAAGAATAAGGTTGATATGAGAGTAATCACATGTCTAACCATTTGGTTGACTTGTTGAACCAACAAATGTTAATGTTTGGGTACGGTTCATAAACCCAAAATTGGACATTTCATTTGTGTGTGACAAGCTAAGTTTTCGATCTAACGGTTGAGAAATATTAGCTTGAATCTAATCAGGTTTTCATCTAACGGTGAATATTGAATGCTTTGTTACTAAGCTAACATTGATTGCAAACCCTCATTTGAAAGTGTATAGAAGTGAGAACCATAGCAACTGGGAAACCTAATCCCCACACATTATGTGTGATACTAGTTGTGCTAAGCTAGAGTCTATTCTCCTTTAACCTTTGGTTTCTTCTTCTAAACTAGGTTAACGACTTAAAGACTTCATTGGGATTGTGAAGCCAGACCGATACTACTTTTATCGTAATTGTATGATCTGATCTTGATGTTTCTATCGTACGTGTACAATTGTGATAATTGTCTTGAGATTGATATCTTTGATAGGAAAGATAGAAAAATAATCACAAACAAACTTCGTCTCATCGTTTGTGATTCCACAATATCTTTTTTCGCTGCGTCGATTAGGATTATTGTGAGGTGATTGATAATACTAGGTTGTTCTTCGGGAATATAAGTCCGGTTTATCAATTGGTTCATGTTCACCTTGATTAATCTAAAGACGGAAAAAAACTCGTAGTTATATTCATGGGAGACGAATTTATCTATTATCGTAGACTTTTCTGTGTGATACAGATTTGTTTATTAAAGTCTTCGACTTTGGGTCGTAGCAACTCTTAATTGTGGGTGAGATCAAATAAGGGAATCAAGTACGTAGCATCCTGCTGGGATCAGAGGCGTAAGAGCATAACTGTACCTTGGATCAGTGTGAGATTGATTGGGGTTCAACTAAAGTCCAGACCGAAGTTAATTTGGAGTAGGCTAGTGTTTGTAGCGGCTTAATACAGTGTGTGTTCAATCTGGACCAGGTCCCGGGGTTTTTATGCAGTTGTGGTTTCCTCGTTAACAAAATTCTGGTGTCTGTGTTATTTCTTTTCCGCATTATATTTTGTTATATAATTAAAATATCACGGGTTGTGCGTTGTTCAATCAATTAGAAGATCCGACCTTTTGGTTGTTGATTTAAATTGATTGACACTTGGATATTGGTCTTTGGTACCATCCAAGTTATCTCTCTAGTATTTGATAAAGACTAGCAGATTTCTATTTGCTTGAGTATATATCAAATCGAGAGATTGAGATATAAACTCTTTGATATACTTTTTATCTAGATTGAGTCTGACTGTCTAGTTGATTCTCTAGAAAGTATATTGGAGTTTGTCCATACAGATTGCTAAGAGAAATATTGGGTGTGGTTGTTGTACCCCCGCTTTTTCAATTGGTATCAGAGTAGGCAAACACGTTTAAGACTTCATAAGTCTGTGTTTGTAGCGATATGATTATGGACGAGTCTATCTCTAATAACGTACCTGTTCATAAATTACCAGATGATTTTCAAAGCTTGGATTCACCGGAGAGGACTGTCACATCTAGGTCAGTATCTAAACATTCACTTAACGTAAAACATGTTGAAGTCTGGGAAACACACCTAGAAGAACAGTTGGATGAACTTTCTGATGAAGGTGATTCAGATATTGATAGAGATGTTGATGAGGAAGTATCTGAGTATGTGAAGGTTTTGAATTAGTTAGAAAAGAAGAAGATGACAACTTCTCATGTCACTCCTCTTCTGACTCCTCTCTGTCGTGAAAACAATAAATTGAGAAGATGTTACGCAGGTGTTTATGTTTCAAATTGTTCTAACGAATCGATCCTCAAGGATTTTTAGGAAAACCTACGTATGAAGTCACTTGAATGTGATAATCTTTATCAAAAGTACTTTTTTTTGGAAGAGAAACTTGCAGAATCTGAAGCAAGGTTTAACTCTCAGCAAACAAGTTTTGATGACAGAGAAAGCGCTTATCTCGCTCGAGAAAAACGTCTTGAGGCTGATTTAGCTGCTGCTATCGATAAAATCAAGATGTTGGAAGATGACTTGAAAAAGTTCAATACTTGTTCAAGCAAATTAACCACTATGCTAGGAGCAAGTAAAAATCATCGTGATACACGAGGATTGGGCTATAAGGGAATAAATGCTCCAAGTATTAGCAAAGAGGTAAAATTTGTCAAGGCTAGTGATTCTTCTCAACAAAAGGTTTCCACTGATGGCAAAAGTGAAATACCTTCACCGCAGTTAAGGTTCAAAAGACCAAAGTATATCAACCTCCAAAACCAGCACACATGAATCCGGGTAAGAACGTTCCTTATATTTGTCATTATTTTGGAAACAAAGGTCACCTGGAAAGGAGATGTCGTTTTCGTATAAGGAATGAAAAACTTCATGATATTCTTGTTTGGGTGTCAAAATAAGTTATTAAACCTGGATCATATGTTAAGGCTAACACTCTTGACATTACGGGTTGTAAACGTCCAACCTTTAGGCAAAGGAATCAGTGTTGTGATAATCCTAGATTTGCCTATAAACGTCATACGAAGCCTTTTCACAATCGTAATGGTTATCAAAAGGATAACTTCGTAAAGACGAAGACAAGATCTGATTCTCCCAATTGGAGAAAGACTAACTTGCAAAAGAATAGTAAATCCAATTCTCTTCCGGAAAATCTTGAAGTGAGTAATGGGAAGAAGGTTTCGGTCGTTCCTAAACGCACTCAAAAGTGGATACAAAAGAAAGTCAATGATGTTTTGAGTGTGAAAAGGAATGATCTCCCAGAAAGTTCCATGACTATGGAGAAAGCAGTATCCATGATGCTGGAACTTAAAGAGTTCTTTGGGAAGATGGATTTGGATGTGAAAGGTTCTAAAAACGATCTCTTTCATGATAATCCAAAAGTCACTTGTGGTGAGAAAAACATTGTTTACATCAACACAACTTGAGTGTGTTGTAAGTGTATCCTCACCAAGGAATGCCATGTTATGTATACGGTGAGGGAAGCACAAAAATTGGGGCGCACAGATTATGTTCGGTAAGGCTGTAGAATTCAACTGGATTCATCTAAAAAGGTATGTCTATAAACTTGAGCAAGATTTGTGCTTTTATTTTCTTAGAGAACTTATAATGATTCACATACCTTTCTTATCGTTCTTTTCTACCTAACTTGATTTGTGTTTAAGGTTCTTAAATGTTTAGGTTTGAAAATAATAGTTCGGGATGTTTGGACTTCATCGTACACATAACAAGTATGCATACCATCATTTAAAATCAAAATCCAGGGGTTTAAGTTCGCATACCGAGTTTGCAAACTGCTCCAAGTCATGAAAATTCGTTTGCAAACCCGTATGCGTACTTGCCTGTAGACGTCGATATTCGGTAAACTTGTTTTGGCCGTAACTTCTTCGTCCGAACTCGGAATGACCTCATTCTTTTTGCATTCTCTTCCTCTTTGAATTCTCTTCAAAATGGATATGAGAATTCTTTTATTTGGATGAGTTAAGATTGGTTTTTGTCCCTTTTCTTGTTTTTGAGTGTTTTGCTCCGTTTCGTTGCACTTGTTCCACTTCTTGGACTTGGGCACTTGTTATTCGTGGAGTACTACTCTTCTAAGCTGATTTGTAGCTTTTAAAAGAATATTGTTGGTGAATCACAAAGAAGGAAGTTCAAGAATGGGCAGTAACACGCATTACTATGTGATTCTTTAATGTTCACAATCATTTTATGTGAACTATGGTGCATAGTCGTTAATGACTTTGTATGTTCTTCTTTGTTAAGAAAATCTCTTTATACGCCTTTGGTAGCTATTCTTGGTGTAAATCCGGGCGAAAAAGATTGATTCCACCCTCTAAGGACAAATCATCTTATATGTGCATTACGAGTTTGTCTTGATGCCTAGGAAACTTCTTATGAGAATTTATTCTTGTTTTTGAGAAGGATTACTATAGTTTGGAATAACCATTATTGTAATTTCACATACCTATGTCCAACGTTTTCATCTTCATGTTTTTAGATTTATTGGTTTAAATTCTAAATTGTTTGGAAGATGATTTTTGCAATATTAATATTTATGGTTTTATATATTGCAATATTGTTATGGGATATGTGTGTTTGCGTCCGTGAACTTGATTGTCCCATATCTTGTCAAAAGTAAAGTCGTTCATGAATTGATATGCATGTATTAATGAAAGAATGAATGGACTTTTGACAAATACAAAAGTTAAGCCTATATTGTCAATTATTGATGGAAGATAGGTTAAAATCTTTTGTTTGCAAGGATTATGTCTATTAAATGTCGTTATGCAAATAGTGATGGAAAATAGAATGAATCCTTGTATATTCCACAGTAATTGATCTTCCCTGATCCATATTTTATGTATAACTGTGTGGCTCTGTAATGTGTCTTATGTTGAGCACGAAACAACCAAGTTGATTATTATTATGATTAGCCTTGTTGTTGTTCCGTAAGGTACTTTATGTTGAGCATTTTGAACTAAATTAATCATCTTGTTTGGTTATTTAGTTATGACTACATAAGTCTTCTTATGTTTGAGCGTTCATGACTGGGTTGATTGTTTTCATGATTAACTTAGGCATTGATCCATAGACTCTCTTATGTGAGTATGACCAATTAAATTGATTACTTTTGTGGTTAATTTGGTTGTGTATTTCGATTAGATTAATTATGGGTTTACTTGTGATTAATCTAATTGAGCGCTCTTAAGTCTCCATAAGTTTACTTGTGTTGAGCATTTTCGATTAAATTAATCATGAACTTCTTGTCGTTAATTTAATATTTTGGATTCAAATTCATACTTGTATGTGATTTATTATGTCCAAAGAAATCCTTCTTTTCTTCGAAATTAAGGTCGCTCTTGTTGTTCCCTTGGGAATGACATATTATGGGGGAGAGTTCTTTTGAACTTGCGCTTAATTGCCATATCTTTGTGGGGAGTGCGGCTGTGGAATATTATAGGGGTTATCTTATATCTTTATAAACTCCTTGATGAATGCATTTAGCTTCGGATTTATGATTTCATATAAAGAACGAGTTGATATTTTTGCTTTATTTTGGTCAAGAATGTCTCTTTCGGAAATTTCATTAGGATCCCGTTCTTGTAACTTTGCCAATTTTATTGACAAAAGGGGGAGAATTAATATGTAGTTCACACTACAAATACATATGGTTTTCGAATCATTATGTAAGGGGTAGTGGTTTCCATGTGAGATTGAGTATTGACTAAGGGTGAGTGATACATATCACCATAGTATTGTTGTTGAAGTTGTTATACAATTGAAATTTGACACTGAGTAATGATACTATGACACTGTATAACAATGATTAAGAATTATTGTTTTCTTATTATTATAGCTACGGATTTTCAACAACGATGATGTTAAACTTACAACCTTTGAGATCATTGGAGTACTTGGAAGTGACGAAGATTTCGAGTAATGTTGAAGATCAGGCATGTGGAATAGGAGGTACAAAAGTTAATTTATTTATTTTTTGTATTCCATATGTATTAATAGTTTTGCCACTAAAACTGACAAAGGGGGAGATTGTTAGAGCATTGCTCGGTCGAACTCGCATGCGTTGCTATCTCAAGCATGTTTGTCAATATTAGTGATCAAAACTATAAGTCTTGATTACTAGCCTATTAGAGCTAAGGTCTTGGATTAGGATAGAAAGTGTAGTTGAGCTCAAGACTCCATGACAATCATCATACAAGACGAAGGACTACTCAAGGAACTGGTGGATCTTCATTGACTAAAAGGTATGTGGAGACTTGAACTTATCTGTCACCCAAAAGTCTATTTACTCTATCTCTTACTCTTGAGACAAAAGTCGTTTTGATATATACACTTTCATTATACACATTTCCTATTTCGAGCCGAGTTTAACTCGCCTATCTATTTCTCGAAATGTGTGTTGGTAAGCTTTTGCTTTAGCCGAATTCATCTTTACCAAGTGACGAAAGTCATGTTATGTTTCAATCACTTTGAAAATTGCTCTGACAAAAAATGGTTTGTGAATAACGGCTATATAACGTTCTCTGATAATGTTTCAATAATTGAAATGAGAGTTTAGATTACATAACCATTGGTGTATATAAGCATTGTTGTGGAAACACATATATGCATAAGTCCTATTCCTTAAACCAAAGTTTGCTAACTTTGTTGATCAAGTGAAGTTGGAAGTGGCGTGAGCCAAGTCCGCGAACTTCTTGGCCCGAGATTTTCTGCTGGAGTTTGTGTACTCCTTCCATGAGCTTAAGTCCGCGAACCCAGTCCGCGAACTTGAGCAGGTTATATTTAAAGTCGGTTGTTCTTGAACTAATTTTTAAAAAAACTAAGGAATGCTTTTGCAAACCGTGGCTATAAAGTTCATGAACCGATCCGAGTGAATCAAACCGATTTTGCTTCAATTGTGTCTTGTGTAGTTACATAAGATTTCCTTGCAATTGAACAACTCTCTAACTAGTTCATTTGAGTCATTTGAACTAGTTATGGTGAAGAAGAATAAGGTTGATATGAGAGTAATCATATGGCTAACCATTTAGTTGACTTGTTGAACCAACAAATGTTAATGTTTGGGTACAGTTCATAAACCCAAAATTGGACAACTCATTTGTGTGTGACAAGCTAAGTTTTCGATCTAACGGTTGAGAAATATTAGCTTGAATCTAATCAGGTTTTCATCTAACGGTGAATATTGAATGCTTTGTTACTAAGCTAACATTGATTGCAAACCCTGATTTGAAAGTGTATATATGGGAAAACTCTAGCAACTGGGAAACCTAATCCCCACACATTCTGTGTGATACTAGTTGTGTTAAGATAGAGTCGATTCTCCTTTAACCTTTGGTTTCTTCTTCTAAACCAGGTTAACGACTTAAATACTTCATTGGGATTGTGAAGCCAGACCGATACTACTTTTATCGTAGTTGTGTGATCTGATCTTGCTGTTTCTATCGTACGAGTACAATTTTAATAATTGGCTTGAGATTGATATCTCCGATAGGAAAGATAAAAAAGTAATCACAAACAAACTTCGTCTCATCGTTTATGATTCCGCAATATCTTTTTTCACTGCATCGATTAGGATTATTATGATGTGATTGATAATACTAGGTTGTTCTTCGGGAATATAAGTCTGGTTTATCAATTGGTTCCTGTTCACCTTGATTTATCAAAAGACGGAACAAAACTCGTAGGTATATTCGTGGGAGACGAATTTATCTATTACCGTAGACTTTTCTGTGTGATACAAATTTGTTTATTAAAGTCTTTGACTTTGAGTCGTAGCAACTCTTAGTTGTGGTGAGATCAACTAAGGGAATCAAGTACGTAGCATCCTGCTGGGATCAGAGGCGTAGGAGCATAACTGTATCTTGGATCAGTGTGAGATTGATTTGGGTTCAACTACAGTCCATACCGAAGTTAATTTGGAGTAGTCTAGTGTATGTAGCGGCTTAATACAGTGTGTTCAATCTGGACTAGGTCCCGGGGTTTTTCTGCATTTGCGGTTTCCTCGTTAACAAAATTCTGGTGTTTGTGTTATTTCTTTTCCGCATTATATTTTGTTATATAATTGAAATATCACAGGTTGTGTGCTGTTCAATCAATTAGAATATCCGACCTTTTGGTTGTTGATTTAAATTGATTGACACTTGGATATTGGTCTTTGGTACCATCCAAGTTATCTCTCTGGTATTTGATAAAGACTCGCAGATTTGTATTTGCTTGAGTATATATCAAATCTAGAGGTTGAGATATAAACTCCTTGATATACTTTTTATCTAGATTGAGTCTGACTGTCTAGTTGATTCTCTAGAAACTATATTGGAGTTTGTTCATACAGATTGCTATGCGAAATATTGGGTTTGGTTGTTGTAACCCCGCTTTTTCAGTTTTAGAGAGGTGGTTAAGAATCTAGGATGCTCTTCGGGAGTCATAAGTTCTGGATTTGTGAGGTATGCTAGCTTTGTCTATTGCAAACATATTTCCTTACCTTGATCTTTGATCTAAATGGAAATCAAATAGGATTATCTGTTAGAGGCGTATTGGTATCAAAAGTCTTCACTTCGGCTGAAGTAACTCTTAGGTTGTAAAGGATGTTAGTTAAGGGAATCAATCACATAGAGCCTTGCGAGGTTCAAGAGACGTATGTAGCGCGACTGTAACTGAATCACTTTGAGGGTGAATTCGTCTCAAATACATTCTAGTCTGAAGTATGATAGTAGGATAGTGTCTGTATTGGATTAATACAATATGGTTTTCAAATCTGGATGAGGTTCCGAGGTTTTTCTGCAGTTGCGGTTTCCTCGTTAACATAACATCTGGTGTCTTATGTTTCTCCTTTTCCACATTATATTGTTTATCTTTGTAATTGGACTTACGCAAGTTGTATGTATTCAATCTTAGTAGATATGTTCATCTAATTGTAATCGATTACGAGACTCGTTCTTGTAGAATTCGTATCTTGAAAGATAGATAAAAAGTTTAATTACTTGGCAGAATTCCGATTGGATTATTTGGATAAGACTAGATTGATCTTGGACATTAATTTTTGATATCGTCCAAGTACTCTTCTTAACAATCAAGTTCACAGACTCTTTGTCTATATACATACTGATTGAGAAGAGGTTAGGGCTATAAACTCTATATGCATATTGTCAAGGATCATTCAGTTGGTCTACTTGCAATTGTATTAGGTTTTGTCCATACAGATTGCCGAATGAAAAAGTTGGTGGTGTACTTGGTACCCCTATCTTTTCAATCTTTACTTCTATGGTTGTTGGACTAGCTATTTCTCGAAATCAACCTGGATTTCTACGATATCAATGCATCGGTTAGTTGCCTGAAAGAAATTACTTACGATTGGTTTTATTTTGGAAAACTCCATTAATTATCTGTTATAGAGAACACCATCAATACAAAACAGTTTTCAGCATACATAAATGTATAATATTCAATATTGATGCAAATATACGAAAAATAAGT
This sequence comes from Papaver somniferum, assembly GCF_003573695.1. Taxonomy (NCBI): domain Eukaryota; kingdom Viridiplantae; phylum Streptophyta; class Magnoliopsida; order Ranunculales; family Papaveraceae; genus Papaver; species Papaver somniferum. Next base: position 161,013,804 of record NC_039366.1, on the reverse strand, counting down.
AGTAGTATACTAAAAAAGAAAGAGCCAAGTATTAGCTCACCATTTATTCATATTTTAGTCTTGTCATAAAAATTTTCAGGAAGAGTACAGAGATTATCAACATTGAATAACTTGAAAGATTTTCTAGGATCCAAATATGAACTAAGAACAAGTAACTCCACTGTATCATCGTGAAACATTTTACCGAATTCCTTGATTTGAAAATGAATTGCAGTATTAAAAATATCAATGTGATAATGATTATCTACTGTAATGTTATCATGCCGCTGAAAAGAATGATTTGTACCTTCTATATAATGAGAATCCGTATTAGGGATGTTGATATCATGTTCAACACAAAATAGGCACACTGATTCAATAAATGTTGATGACCATCTTCATCTTCTCTTATTTTTTGAAGTAAAACGTTAGTATTTGAAACCATAGCCACGATATTAATTGTGTATTATGTTTTATTTTAAATACCTTGGAATAGTATTTCAGTGTATCCAGTTATCTTAAATATTAAGACAACAACAAACTTAAAGTTTTGAATTTCTTCTAAAATACTTTGTGCACTAATTAAAATTTAATTAGTCACATTCAGATCACTTGCACTAATTCGTGCAATAATTGTACAAGTTAAATCAAATTTATCAATCAAACTGCATATAAAATTATAATGATAACTCCAACGAGTATCATTAACTCGTGATGAAGTACGTATTTGGTTAGCCCTTCTACCTGTCTCAAGATCAGCAACCAATATCTCATTAATGTCATCTTTTTGGGAAAATTGGAAATCACCTAAACGCCGTGGAGAAGTAGTGACAAGATTAACAATGATAATTAACTTTGAATTCCCCCCCCCCCAAAGTATACCCAAATTTACAGTTGTTTTCACATAAGCTATTAAAATTGTAGCCTGCGTGCAAAATAGTGCAGTAGCATGCATATTTGGAACCTTTAAGAAACGGGGATCGTATCTTGCATATTGTTAGCACCATCATATCCCTGGCCTCACATATTTTCAGTTGGAAGATTATAATGATTAAGGGTATCAGTTTGTTTATGGGTGAAAACTATTTCTGCCGGTTTTGGTAATTTGGGGTGTGTGGATGAGAAATGAATCTAAACCCTAAACAAATGCACTGCACGGGAGTGCTTGTGATTCGAGAAATCAATCTGTACAACTTTGGCCTAAACCAAGAAATGGTCGTTCCAGACTTGCTTCGGTCACAAAGTGAAAGAGATGGGTTGATCTTAGGGAGGGAAGCGAAGAAGGTGTTGAGATTGTGGAGGTGTTGGCTGTATATGACTTGTATCAGAAAGCTGAACTGGCTTGCAGAATGTAAGCTATCAGTTCTGGTGTTTGGATACGGTTGTATCAACACTTGGTTTCTGTTTTCTTGTTATGTTGGAAATAGGGAGGAGAACCTATTTATACAAGTCATTGTACCTAAACCACATTTCTCATGGGAAGTGGAGGAAATGGAGTGATGGAGTAGTGGAGTCGTGGTAATTGTCACACGATCAGGTAAAACCCACTTCTCCCATCATCACTAACCGTCCATGTCTTCCTGACACGTTCATGTTATGGCGTGTTGCACGTTGTAAACCGCCATACCAGTACCCCAGTAAGTAACCCCCAGTTCGTGACATGATTGATGTTTCGATCGTGTGGATCGTGGGACCCACAGAAAGTAGCATGTGATGCTAGATTAAATAACAAAGTTATTTAGGAAGTCGATATTTATGAAACATCGTGTGTACTCTATGCATGTAATGCATCAAATATATCAGCATGTATGAAGCATCGTTGTTTTGAGGCTTAACGGAGTAAGTCACGAATTAAGCGTCTTAAAATAGCATCACATCCAGCCATCTTCGAGTGATCGTTTAGAGGTCGTACAGGTAAGCCCTGACTTGGTCGATCACTATGTGTAAAATAGTGGTGGACGGTGATCGTGGTGATGCATGACTGGTCGCCTAACTCCTATCTTAGGCTGTCCGTCCAAGCTGGCGAAGTTGGACGGACGAGATGACTTGCGACCCACATCTGCGATCGTCGGATTAGGGTTTAGGAGGTGCGCAAGTACCCCTTTTCAGCTTGGTCGAATCCAATCATGGGAGAGGCTTTTGGAAAAACCGATCGGGCATGCTTGTAGACGGCTTGCCAGCGTTCGTGTCTGTACCTCACTGTCCCATGGATATGTGATCTAAGCCACTCAATTTGTTCGGCGAAGTTGAGTGGTCGAGATCGTTTTGCGATTGAGACCGCACGACCATGCCTAGTTTGGGAGAACGAATCGAGGCACCTAGTCATGGTCGGCCTTGGCCGATTGGTCAGACATGTAGACGGGACCACGGTGATTTTGTTGGCATGCTTTGGTCCCTTTGAATCTACATCTACACCCTCCATCTATACCTGCGAAGATGGATGGTTGAGACTGATTTGCGACACATGTGATGTGCCGCAAACCCTAATTAGGGTTTCACGTCCACACTACTTTGGCTGGACGAATTAGCAAGCCACGCTCCTTTTTTGGGGAGGACGACCATGTGGGGCCCACATTGGTTCGGTGATGAACACATCAATACCTGCTGACGGCTATGGGTACGATCTAAGCCATCCAATCATGCCGGTGAAGTTGGATGGTCGTGATCAATTTGAGACCTTTAGTGGAATTTCCTGCGACCCTTTAAGCTTTCACGCCGGCCCAACTTTGGGCAACCGTACATGGTTCTGTGGCTAGGTCAGGGGAGGATCGATTATGTAGGCGTGAAGGGGGCCGCCGGTGTGCAGGAAAAGCTTTGTCCAACCGGTCATGGGATAATCCACGTCGTCCAATCATGTTGGTGAAGTTGGACGATCGTGATGAATTTGAGACTGCCGCAGGTGGTCTTGTGCGCACAAGCTTTTCCAAGCTGCTCCACACCAACCCAACCATCCCATTCTAGGCTGGTGTTCGGTGGCCGTTTGGGAGGCGTGGTATGTATTCAACCGACCAGGGAATAAATGGGCCCACTGGTGGTCATTAAGGTGGTAGTTTGCTCCTGCTGAGGATCGTCTAGGCTGGTTAAATCATGCGGCCAACTTATGTGGTCGTGATTGTTTCTAAGACTTATATGGACAGTCCAGATTCAAATATGCTCAATCGGGCTAGTATAACACACCGAGAGAGAGATGTAGCCTGTACGGGTATTTCGTGTATGTTTCATTATTAATACTTGGAAATTCGTGTTACTCTGCTGAGAGCAACACTCAGTCGTCATGCCGCACTAATAATGAGAGTTCTGCGAGAACATCACAGGAAATACAAGGCTAAGCATGCATTAATAATGCTATAAATTCACAGGGTACATGGGATTGTTGCCACATGCTCCATTCTAGGTAAATTAGCGAAGTGAAGAGGTATTCATCATTTTATCAGTAGCTTTATCCTTTGCAGGATGTCAGCGCATAATTTGGTTTCACAATTTTAGCCCTGAACTAAAATCCATCATCAACACAGTTATAACTTTTTTAAGAGTTAAAACACAACTATATATTTTTCATGGGTTGAATATTGGAAAACAAGTGTCAGAACTTCCAAGTGCGAATAAAGGAATCCCGGTTGTACTGGAAAAAGCTGGCACTAATCCTGGTACGACACTAGACACCTTCCTCTAAGCCGCCGCCAGCCTAAAAATCTAGATGATGGCATATATTGTACGAATATTATTTGTTGGATTAAATTTATAAAGGCATTTGAATTGAGAAATTGCAACTAGTGGATGAAATAAAATAATTATCTTGTGATTGACGAGCGGACAAGCTATGTTCGCATGCCTAAATTGCCAGTTTTGAACGTTTTCCCATTTATTTTATTAAACTTCTCATCCCGCCGTGGCTTTATGATTGTCGAATTTTCAGTTTGAGAACTCCATTGGATTTTCCTTTACATATTAGTTTATCTTGATAATTTGTACTCCTCCAGTTTCATGAAAGTTGATTTATTTTAAGCTTGTGAAATTTATAAGAAAATATGAAAAAGAATTATTTTTTAATATTTTTCTCTAACTTGGATTTAGAGAGGTGGATGAAGAAGTTTATCCAAGTAGCAATGACAATATGGAAGAGGATGAAACTAAATTGGATGTGGCTGCTATGTCAGCTGAAGTAAAAAATTCTAAGAAATGTGGTACGATTTCAGATGACAATACAATTAAAAGGAGATAACGCTGTGGTAAGTGTTTCAGTTCCGAAGGTTAAAGATTCAACTAACAATTCAACTGAGGCAAGCGCCGCTGAGAAAGGAGAAAAGCTTGCTTTCCTCGAAAGATTTGAGACTCTAAGGAAAAATCGTGAGTATGAAGATATTATCACCACAGAGGAGCTTGAGTAAGTAGGCAACATTATGAATGATGATATTCGTGTCAATTTCATTAGAAATCCACACTATAGAAAAGAATATTTTAAAGAAAAAAGAGAGATATTGGAGAGAGTTTCAACAAAGAAAAAAGTTCAATCTCCTATTAAGCTTGTTCCTGGTGGTAATTATGCTTCGGATGAAGATGAATATGATGATATTTATGAAGATGAGTATAATGAGATTTATGGAGACCCTGATCTTATGGCAGAAATCCTTGCTGGTTTCCAACCAAAGAAGAGGAATTTTAGAATGGGAAATAAGGGGCGCAAACGTTTTTAAGTTCTTAGTATTCCTCATTTTGTTATTTATTTGTGTTTAGGAACTTTTTTATGAGCTTTTAGTGATATTGTGTTGTTATTTTTTAACCCCTTTGGTTTATGGGGGTGGGGGGACTTGAGCCCCCTTGTAATTCTTGTAATTATGTGTTTTTTTTCTAAATTGGACTTAGCAAAAAAAAAAAAAAAACTTTTATGTTGAAATTTCTAATTTACAAATCCCACGAACTAAAAGTTGGATATTTATAAACGATGTACCTTATAAATGTCTAAAACCTCTACAACGAACATAAAGATGGGCTCCCAAATTCTTTATATCTCTCAAAGAAAAATATGGCATCACTAGTTATTAGTAAGGATTTATTTGGAAAAATAACATATAAAAATGAAAAGGATCAACCTTTATGAAACAATTTTGTTAAAATAAATAGGTCAATTTTCATAAAACAAAGCGAGCATATTTTTAAATATCAAAGTAAGATACGGCCGCCGGTAGAGCATTCACATCTTCAACTGAAAGTAATGAGAATATTTAGTACATAATCATATACTGTTTATACCATTAAATCTCATGCTAATTTGGGAACAACTGTCTAGTACAGTGTCAAGGACCCTCATTTCGTCCATAGTACGGGCAGAAAGTGGGACCCAGTGTGAAAGACCAAACCATACTCGCTAGTCTTTCAGACGAAGGCATGGGGAGTCCTTATTGTTTGAACGGCCTACGACTTGGTGGAATAAGTCGTTGCCTAGAGTTCACTCAAATGCTTCGCTTGTCAAAAGTGGAGTATAAAAAAAAAAAAAAAAATGGGGCTATTTTATGTTTTCTTCCCTCCCAAGATCGCTAATTAGCGTTTCCTCCCCAAATAGATTGAAATTAGTGTTTCCTCCTATCGTTAGATATTCCGTCCAAGCGTTGGTTAGCTGAGTCAGCACCTGTGTACGCATGGCAAAAACAAATTTGGTTTTTAGTAAACTACCCAAAATAACCTCATGTCTCACAATCATTGACTTCCGGTGTTCTTCTTTCTGTTTTATCTAATAGCAATCTGAATCAATTTCAGAACAAACTCAACGAATTGAAGTAATATCTTCAAAATGACTTCTTACAGTTCTTGTATGTATGAAATTCCAATCATAACCAGATGACTTACCACCTGAGATGCAAGGGACAAAGAAGAGTCGACGGAAAGAGACCATGGTTTTTGTTGATGAAGAAATCATATTGAGAAAAAATTGGGTTTTTTAAGAAATTGAGAGAAATAAAGTCTAGGGTTCCTGAATTGGTGGTTCTTGTCAATGTGTTTGATTTGAATTCGAGAAATCAACAGGTGATATTGATTTGGATCTGGTACTGACCTGAGCAGTTGAGATGGTGTCCGTTTCTAAAATTTAGGGTTTGATTCTTCAATTGTTTGAAGCTGTGAATCGATACAAGGATAGGATTTTGTTTGTGCTAAATCAGAGGAGAAGCTGCTATTGGTGTTTGAGTTCTTGGAGGTTTGCACTGGTGGTGTTTAGGTGGGGTTCAAAATGGAGTGTAGGTCTAAAATGTTGTTGTCATAGATGTATGCTGGGACAGGTGAAGGTACAGATGCAGTGAATGTGATTCTGTGTACAGGGATGGAGATTGAATGAGAATAGAATGTGCTGGTAGACCGAGATGCTGCAGAATGGATAAAATGAAGAGTGGTTAATAGGTTCTTATGAAAAGGATGAAGCTGCTGCTAATGGTGTTAGTATAGCTGCAAACAAGATGGGTCTGAGATTGCAGTTGGTGGATGTATGAGAAGCAGATGTTGAAATGGAAATGGATTTTTGAGATGTTGTTGAAGAATTAGACCAGCAGGTGATAGATTTGGTTTTGCAGGTTGAGCTGAGATGGTTAGATGAATGTAGCTGGCTTAACATAGAAGAGAAGAAGCTGAGATGAATTGAGTAGTATGTGTTGTTGTTGTTGGCTTTGCAGGAGTTGCAAGTTAGTTTTGCAGTGAAGAGTGGCTTTGAGCAGGGGGTTTTAATCAAAACTACTGGGAAAACCCTCCGCAACAGGTTTTGTCGTCTCACCAATCGAACAATCGATCCTTGATAATGATGGTGGTAATCACGCCGATTTTAATGAATTACCGATACTGTAATAAACTGCTTCTTTGCAAAATTCTTATTTAGTATACCGAAAATATGTTGATGAAAGACGATTCGATCGTAGTAGAGAAAGAAGAGTTGACAAGATCTCTGAATCTTTGTCTATGAAAACAAGGTTAAGGTTAGGATTAAGTCGGGAAGAAAGAGTTGATAAGAGTGAATCTAGACGCCTCATTGGTCATAAATGTCATCGTCTCCGCCATCTCCATCCTCACCGGGAAATTCCATTTCAGAAGCAGAGAAACTGATCCACATATACGACGGTGATGAATAGATGACATTTTGTCATGGTGATCACCGTCAATAAGATAATAATTACTTACAAGCTGTAGATGAGATTCAACGGAGTTTAGAGTCATGTACCACTGCTGATTCTTCATCTTCTTCTGGTGACCGGAATAACTTGAAAATTTCAATTGACATAGTTATGGCAATATTAAAAGATGGGTTCAAGAACTTATTGAATACCCATACTAAGTTCATCGAAACCGATTGGTTAATCGATTTGGAATTCTCGATAAAATTCAGAATGATTTTACAGGGTTTTGAAAATTAAAAGCAATAGGAATAATGAGAGGGTATTTCAGGTACTTCAATTTACACGTGTACAATTTGTGCCACGCGTGCACAGGTGCTGACTCAGCTAACCAAGGCTTGGACGGAATACCTAACGATGGGAGGAAACGCTAATTTCAATCTATTTGGGGAGGAAACACTAATTAGCGATCTTGGGAGGGGAGGAAACGCAAAATAGCCCAAAAATATGAGATAATATATCAGCCCGTGTACGCCCATAGGGAAGCAAGTATCCTCTATGCTAAAGGAATCCACACTCGATGTTGGACCTTAGCTCAGCTATAAGTCTCAAGTGATCTGCTAACAGAGTGGAATAGCTAAAAGGTGGGTAAGATGTTGAATGCTTTGTTTATGTATGTACAAACAAAGTAACAAAAATTATGATTTGATTAATATCAATGAATCAGTCTCTAGTCATTTATTGAATGATAAATCACTACAAATTAATACGCGATTTAAATAACAGAAAATATAAAGTAGAAAATGTACATTCAACTCGTCGCTTTCAATTTTAATTCTCTTAACTAAAAGGAAGTCCTTAAATGAAATAGTTTGAAGCAGAGGTTCTCAATCTGATAACTGAATTGACTATTGCCGCGAGTCATTCTTAATCGTTTAGGATTCAGGATGCATATCGTCCATCAACACTTTATATAGAAGCCAACCTTATTTGTGTCAGCCCTTTTTCGCTAATTAATGAGAGGATTTAGCATACTTGCTCCTATTATACTCTTATCAAAAGGATTGGCGCTCTTCCGATAGTATACAAGTAAAGAAATCCAGGGTAATCCAATGGGTGGGTGAAAGTAGCTTTCGTTCTATAAATGATACTAGGCTCTGACCTATCATAGGTTCAAACTCCAATATTTTTGTATGATCGATTGAGATTATGCTTTCAGTTCTTACAAGCTGTTAGAGCATAACTCGGTTGAACTCACCAAGCGTTGGTATGTCAAGTTTAATTGTCATATTTTAGTGTGTCAAAATTCATCTTAAGTCGTTTGATTATATACTAGAGTCAACTTCGTTTAGGTTAGACTAGAAAGTCTAGGAATGTTGAGACATACAAGTATTACTCCGAAGACCTGAAGAATGTGAAGAAGTAGCGAACAACAACGACGACATCATCCTTCCACTTGAGGTTAGTAATATTGACTTGAACTGTTTCATTCCTAACGTATCTTTCAAGTCGTGATATATTGAAAACATAACTGCGAAGTGTATATACTATACATATTGTATAATTCTCTAGTGATGTGACATGGTCATATTTGTATGATCATAGTATTAGGGAATTAGACTACAAAGTATAATGCTTATCTTTTGAACTTCGTAGATATGACATTGACATAATCTTGTATATAATGTTATGATTATGTGAATGGTTTATGGTGAATATTTCATCATAGGAAACAATGCTTTACATTCGTTTAAAGGAAGTACATTCATGAACTTGTTTTATGAATCGAAAGGGAAATCATTAGGCTTATTGGTTCAGCTATTCATTGCAAATCTTTGGATTACCAATATTTGTGAGATGGTAGAACCGATCGTAACTTTTTTATGCATCTTGGTATAACTAATCACAATGCCTAACTTATGATTTGGTATGACTAGTTTTTATTAATTGGTGTAACCGATCCTAAGTAATCACCATGAGATGGTATGATTGATATTTGTAATTGGTGTGACCGATCCTAGTAATTGGTGTAACTGATCCTAGTAATTGGTGTGACCGATTAAAAATTGTTTTGTACTCGATCCTTGTAATTGGTAACCGGTCCTGGTAATTGGTGTACCCGGTCCTGGTAACTGGTGTGGCCGATCACAAGCAATACCATGGGAATATGGTAACCGGTCCTGGTAACTGATGTAACCGGTCCTGGTAACTTGTGTGACCAATCATAACTATTTCCATATTGAGGTATAACCGATCCTAGTGATTGGTAAAACCGATTGAACCCATGTATGTGATTTGATATTTGATCAATCACATAGTTATCTTGGAATACAGGTCAACCAATTCTAAACTTGTTTGGAAGTGTGGTATAACTGGTTCCAAGAATGTAAATCCATGTAAATATGAATAAGGATTTACACTGAAGAGATGTCAACATAATTTGAACAAGTACAGTAACTCTTATCATTTATTGTTCAAAGATATTCCTTAGTACTCAAGGAGATCATGTGCCGAAATAAATTGAGAATCTTTTAATTAAGGTTTTTGGTTTTATATGTTTTAATTACCAGCAATTAAATGCATATCTCTAGAGAATAAAACTTAGTAATGTGCATTTAGTAATTTGAGATTTTCTATTGAGAGATTTCGGAAATTTTGGACAAGCATTTATTGGATTTAGGAAAACCGAATTTTGATATTCATTGCATATCTTAAGAGTATTTTCGGTTTTAGAAATTCCTTGGTGTCCAAACATCCTTGGTTTATGAATACCTAAGTTTGCATTTATAGCAAACTATCCTAAGAGCCAGGCAAACTTCATTCTTGTTGTTTCTGGTGGAGCCGTCTATTTGGAGAGAAAAGTATCCTAATTAGGTGAAATCTCTTATGATCGCTCATTTAAATACTTATATGGGATCAAGAATCTCTACGAGTACCGTTGGTGGGAAACTAGATAATTGTAGTGTTTTAGTTTTAGATTGATCTGATTGACTAACGGTTGTTGAAATTTTGATTGCACCTAGTTTGTTTATTCTTGATAATCTTCTCTTCTGATATAAAATTCACTCAAACTAGATCGAAGTATCGACGGGATCTTTAGAACTGTTTGTAGATCTAAATACATCTTGTGATAATCCATTGTTAATAGACTTCGTTCTGTGTGTGATTGACACAAGATATTCAAGTGGTGTTGTGCAGGTTATTATTGAAGATTAAAGAAGATTTCAAGACGAATAAGATATCTTTGTGGGTGCACAAATTGTTAGAGCATAGCTCGGTTGAACCCACCAAGCGTTGGTATGTCAAGTTTGGTTTTCATATTTTAGTGAATCAAAACTCATGTTAAGATTCGTTTGATTATGTACTAGAGTCAACTTCGTATAGGTTAGCTTGAAAGTATTAGGATTTGAGACTTTACAATTATTGCGAAGACTTGAAGATATGAAGAAGCAAGGAGCTACAACGACAATAATCATCCTTCCACTTGAGGTTAGTGATATTTGACTTGAACTGTTTCATTCCCTAACGTAACTTTCAAGTGGTGCATATTGAAAACAAAACTGCGAAGCATATTTGAATTCTAGATAGACATAGTATTAAGGAATACAATACGAGGTTTATTGCTTAACCATTAAACTTTGTAGATAAGACATCGCCATAATCATTTGAATGCTATTGTGATTATGTATGGGTATGAGGTGAGGATTTCATCCTAGGGAACAATGTTTTACATGTGTTCTGAGGAAGTAAGTTCATAAACTTGTTTGTGAATCGAAAAGGAAATCGACAGGCGTTATTGGTTTTGTTATTCATTGCATATCTTATCAACAACCAATATGTGTGATTGAGTATAACCGTTCACGACTTGTGTTCTTGGTAGAACTATTCACAAAGGCCTGACTTTTGTATTGGTATGACTTTTATTAGTGAAACCGATCTTAAGTAATCACCTGAGATGGTATGATCGGGTTTGTGATTTTTCTTGTTTGACCAAATATGGGAAAGGGGAACCGATCCTAGTAAGAGGTGCAGTACATCACAAAGGGGAACCGATCCTTGTGTGAGGTGCAACAAGGTTTATAGCAGAAAAGGGAACCGATCCTATGAACATGTGCAACACGTTTTTAGGAAAAGAGGAACCGATCCTATGGACATGTGCAACACATATAAGTTAGATACCATATATATGTGGGGAACCGATCCTAGTACCTAGTCAACCGAATTTTGGAAAGCTAGTGTGACTATGCACAGTACTCACATGGAAGGTAGAACCGAAACTTGTTTTGGTAGAACCGCTAAACCCATGGTTGTGATTGAATGTTATTTGATCAATCACATAGTTCTTGAAAGTCAGATGAACCAATTCTAAATTTTTTTGGAAGTGTGGAAAATCGGTTTCAAAGTTGTAAGTGTGAAAGAGAACTTACAAAGTTAATATGTCGACATACTTTGAACACGTGCTATGAATTTTTATTTCTTTAATTGTTCAAAGTTATTCCTTAACAACTAAGGGAAGAGAATCCCAGGATCGAAACATAAATAAGTTAAGAATCTTTTAATTAAGGTATTTAACTTCATTTTTTAGGGAAATAAGAATTAGTAATGTGCATTTACTAATTAGAGATTTTCCGAGAGATTTCGATCATTATTTTTGGACAAAGCATTTTCAGGAATTATGGAAACTGAATTTGTGCTTTAATGAATATCTTGAGAATTTTTTTCGGTTTTGGAAAATCCTTGGTGTCCAAACTTCCTTGTCTATAAATACTTGAAGTTTGCCTTTCTAGCAAACTAATCCTTCGTAACAACAGACTTCCTCTTTGTTGTGTTGTTACTGGTGTAGCCGCCTATTCGGAGAGGAGGGTAACTTAATTATGCGAAATCTTTTACGGACGCTCAGTTTAAAGTCTTCTTTGGGATTGAGAATCTCTAACGTGTACCGTTGGTTGGAAACTAGATAATTGCGGTTTATCTTTTGTTTTCTTTGATTTGATTGACTAACGGTGGTTGAACTTTGATTGCACCTAGTTTGTTTATGCTTGTGAATCTTCTCTTCTGATATAAGATTCACTCAAACTAGTTCAGAGTTTCGATAGGGATCTTTAGATTGTTGTTAGTTCTAAAGACGATCTTGTGATAATCCATTGTTAACAGACTCCGTTCTGTGCGTGATTGATCAAAGAGATTCAAGTGATTGTGTGCAGGTTTTTATTGAAGATCTAAGAAGATTTGAAGACCAAGAAGATATTGAAGATTTCTGATTCGTGGGTTCATAATCTTTAGTGTGCATAATACTTGTTTCGGTAAAAGAGGATCCAATTAATAATCGGTTTATCTTTGTGATAGATTAGATTGATTAAATTAGTAGATCGGCATCAACACAATTATTTGGATTAATCGTGTTGTTGGCTTAATCTTAAACGATTACTTCGGTAATTGAACATAAGATAGATCTAAGAACCTGACGAAGGAGTTTATGTTAAGATAAACGGAAGAGCCTTTGTCCGACTCATATCACTTGGTTGAATAGAGTTGATACCAAACAGATTTGTTGTTCCTTTACTGTTTGGAATAAGAACCAAAGGAATTGTTCCAAGTACGTGACTAAGGTAGGAGGCGTGGGAATACAAACGGAACTAGGTGAACTATAGGTTTCGTTGCTTGGTCTCAACTATACGAAGTGAGGTGTAATTTTGTGTAGCGGATTAATCCTGAGAGTATTCAATTCTGAACAAGGTCCCGGGGTTTTTCTGTATTCGCGGTTTCCTCGTTAACAAAATCTTGATGTGTCATTTACTTTATATTTCCGCATTATAATTGTTTTATTATAATTAAAGTAAATTACACAAAAGTTAATTCCTATTTACTTGATAAGTGAATCCTATTGTGTTTGGTTAAGTCCGAACCTTTTTATCAAGTAACGTACTTTGTTTTTGTATTGTCTTGATCTCGTATCCATAGACGATCACACGAAGTGTGAACTGATTAGTTGTATTGTCTCGACTCAGTCCATATACAATCACTTTCGGAGAAATGAGTTATAGGTAGGAAAAGTTTTATCTTGAGGTATATTTGGGTACCCTCGCCTTTTCAATTGGTATCAGAGCAGACAAACACGAAAAGATCTAACAATCTGTGTTTGGTGCGATCCAACTTATAAGAATTGAATCCAATGGTTGATTCTGTTAACGTGTCACAAGGTTTGAGAATAACTCGTCCTGGATTTAACTTCCGAAAATGCTTATAAGGTATATCTTCTCTAATCTCCTCTTGCTCTTCAGAAAATATGTCTTTATGTTCTCAAGAAGAGGTTAAGTTAAGTCCTGTACTCACAGTCGATGAGTTTGATTCTGAGTCACTTGATGATAAAGAAGATGTTGATTATGTGAACATAAGAACATCTCAACTTGATAAACTAAAGAAATAATTTCTTTCTTGTGCAACTGAGCTCACACTTGCATTAAGAAGAGAAGGAGAACTTCTTAAAGACTTAGGTCATATGAAAGCTGAAAATGTTCAGCTCAAACGTGATTTGTCATCATGTAAAACTGACTTAGAATACTATCAGGTTAGTTCCTCCTGAAAGATCAATTTCTTAGAAACCAAACTAAAGAAATGTATTGATCAAGTAAAGAAAGTGAGCTCTTAATAAAAACAGCAGAAGATGAATACAATGCCTTAAAAATCTCATATGACTCTGAAATAAAGAGTGTCACCGAACATGTCAACAGGCTAAAGGATGATATGTGTTCATTAATGTCTGATAATCAGTTGGATACTTCCTTCCCAAAATCCAAGAAGTCTGGATTGTACCATCCTCCAGGAGGAAAGAAGAATATAAACCGTAAGGGAATTCAAAAGGAGGATCCTTCTTTTAAAAAGGACATGGCATTCCCAGGAAATAAAAAAAATGAACTACTCTCATCAGAGATTTTCGTTTCATCTTAAATATCATAGACGATGTTTTTATTGTGGAAACAAAGGTCATGTAATTAAGGACTGTCAACGTTTATTGAACTCCAGTCCAAGGATTAACATGAGAACTTCATCTAAACAAGCCATACACAAACATGATCTTCTCAGATCAAGGGATTCTCGAAAGAATTCTTCAACAATTCATCATAGAGGGAAGAAAGATCAGAAGGCTACAAATTCCATGAGGTGGATACCAAAGAAGATCATGAAACTACAGAAAAAAAAAGTTGGGGATGTTTCCAGATTATCAACTCTAAAGGTAATTCCTAAATATCTTGATGATAGTAATTTCTATGATAAGTTATGCTTATCGTCAGAAAGTATCAATGTTCTTAATAAATCAGGTAAGAAGAAATTTCCTGATAACCGTGGAAAACTTAATCTGTCCCATTCAGATACTTAGTATCTGGGAGAAATACACTGACTCATCAAGTGCTCAAACTTGGTTTGATGAGGTCAGTGTATATTATCGAATGGTTCAAAACTTGCGAGAATTATGAAAATATTCACTGGGATGCACTTTCCAAAAAATCCTTAATATTAAAAATTTTCGTTTTTTTTATTAAGGGAAGAATATTAGATTTCCATAATCAATTAACAAGTTTTTAGTAACTATTGGTGTATAAGTTTCGGTAATATATGAGTGTTTCGATCGTCTACCTGAAACCAGGAATCATGGAAAAATCAGATTTATATGCAAAGCTTTCTTCAAAAGTTTCAGAAAGGTATGCTGAAAAACTGGCTAGTGACTCTTTCGGTCATCTAAATTTCAATGGAAACAGATCCGCTCCTATATGAATACGAATCTTTCATCTTGTGTGATCGATTATGAAAAGGAGTTTTACAAGTTGGCTCGAACTTGTGCAGAAACCAAGTTGGAAGTTCTGATGTTAAAACGTAGTCTTGAAAATTCCTTACTAGTTCAAGCTCAAACTCTCAAGCAACTAGATTTACTCACCAAAAGAGTAAACGAGGAGGAACCCAACTTTCACAATGTTGAGGAATTAGTCTTCAATCAAGGATCGCTTCAGGAAATCAGGAGAATCATCCCTATCAAGCGCAAGAGATCTCAAGATTTTGAAGGATTCTGAAATCCAAAAAAATAGACATCAATTTTTTATTTCTTTCATTGATTATATTGGTCTAGTATGAATAAAATTATTTGAATTATAATATTTCTTGTGATAGTTTTCGGTTTACATAACCTGTGCTTGAATGCTTTTATCTTATTGCTAAGTATGTTTATGGGATGTTTGATTTCGGTTTTACCACCTTAATATTCGATCTCATATATTATGAACCCTTGTGGTTTGGGTGACTTTTTGATTTAGCAGGATTAAGTTCTAGCCCATGTTGGTAGGCTTTATCAAAGAATCATGAGGGGTTCTGGTAGAAACAATATGTGAAAAAGTCACAATATGTTGAATCATTTTTGGTTTAGCATAAAAGCATATGTGTTTCGACGGTTTTCAACTTTTGATTGCAATTGTTAAAACCGATTTTCAACTTTTCTCTGGTAAACTTTGGTTGTTGTTATTCTTTTGTTTTGGCATAAGGATGACAACATGATGATATTTCGATATCAATTCTCCCTGGAAGAAGATGCAATCATATTGAAGAAGTGGATGCGAAATTTGAGGTAACAATCTTGTTAGTTAATTATTTTCCTGTTTAAGAAAAGCCTGAGTTTATTTCATATATATTTATTGCTTTTGCTTAACAAAATTTCGGTACAATTGATGTTTATTCCATTATGTGTGTGTGGATGTGTATGATTCAATTGGTTCTGGTTAAGAAAAACTATTGTTATCTTGCTTTATTGTGTGGTATCAATTGTTTAGGCTTACAAAATTTCGGTGCAATTGCGGTGCTTTTAATGTCTATGTTGTTTCAATTGCTTCCAGTTGAGGTGAATAATTATGCAAGTTGATCTATGTTGGTTTGTATGAATTATTTATGCCTTAACGAAATAAAATGTGTACGGGATGAGTTGTTTAGTCCAATTCAATCCGGATAAGAGAAACTAAGTTAATTCTGATCTTAGTTAGACTTATCGAAGTGAGGTTTCAGTTATTCAAGTCTAATCGAATGCCTTAACAAGAAATGCTAGTTAACTAACCTAGTATTTGTCTTGTTTAAAATTGAAAGGTCTAAGTTTATGGATAATTAGAACCTGATGAGAAAAATAGAGTTATCTTTATTTTGGTCTTATCGAATTAAGCGATTGTTTTTGTACAAACGGTTTAACAAAGGGACTAAGGTGCTTAGTTGTTTTTGGTTTGCTAAACTAAAATGGAAAAATTGTTTCGAACAATTCTTTCCTTGGTAAAATATCAAAACAAAACTACTTGTAGTTTCGGTTTTTGATATTGGTTATCAGAGCATGGTGTGTGGAACCCTCGTGCCTAACTCTACAGATTGCAAGTATTTTGAGATTTGTAAGATTCTTTTTGTGTTGTCCTTTATTTTTTCGTATCTTTGTCATTTTGTGACAAAAAGGGGTACAAATATATGGAGTATACAAGTGATACTGCCATTGATTTTATATTGATTGGTATCGCTAAGGAAAAGAACATTGGTGCTTAAACGTTTTATCTAAACGAAAGAGTGAAAGCACAGACTAAGGGGGAGTAACATGTCATACGAAGTGGTATAACAAAGACGTGCAAATTGAATATCGACCTATCTTCCTTAGGGGGAGTATTAGCTTTGTTATTATAATATCAACAACGACATTTTCAAGGATTGAATGTAGGCAGTTTACTGTGATGTTGAATTCGGGAATCAAGCATATGTATAATGAATTATTGTAATTTGTTTATCCATATGATGTAAGAGTTTTGTCACTAAAATTGACAAAGGGGGAGATTGTTAGAGCATAGCTCGGTTGAACCCACCAAGCATTGCTATCTCAAGTTTGGTTGTCATATTTTAGTGAATCAAAACTTATGTTAAGAGTCGCTTGATTATGTACTAGAGTCAACTTCGTATAGGTTAGCTTGAAACTATTAGGATTTGAGACTTTACAAGTATTGTGAAGACTTGAAGATGTGAAGAAGCAAGGAGCTACAACGACAACAATCATCCTTCCACTTGAGGTTAGTGATATTTTAATTGAACTGTTTCATTCCCTAATGTATCTTTCAAGTCATGCATATTGAAAACAAAACTGCGAAGCATATTTTAACTCTATAGACATAGTATTAAGGAATACAATATGAGGTTTAATGCTTAACCATTAAACTTTGTGAAAAAGCGGGGGTCTAACAACACCACCCAATATTCCGCTTAGCAATCTGTATGGACTAACTCCGAAACACTTTCTAGAGAATCAACTAGACAGTCAGACTCAATCTAGGTAAAAGTATCTCAAGGAGTTAATATCTCTCTCTTGTTTTGATTCACTCAAGCTAATAGAAATCAGCGAGTCTATAATCAAACACAAGGAATAACTTGGACGGTACCAAAGACCAATATCCAAGGATCAATCAATATCAATAAACAACCAAAGGTCGGATTTCCGATTGGTTGATTCAAACGCACAACCTGTATTATTTCAATTATATAAACAAATATAATGCGGAAATAGAAATAACACAGACACTAGAATTTTGTTAACGAGGAAATCGCAAATGCAGAAAAACCTCGGTTGCTAGTCCAGATTGAATACACACTGTATTAAGCCTCTACAGACGCTAGCCTACTCCAAGCTAACTTCAAACTGGACTATAGTTGAACCCCAATCAGTCTCCCACTGATCCAAGGTACAGTTTTACTCCCTACGCCTCTGATCCCAGCAGGATACTACGCACTTGATTCCTTTAGCTGATCTCACACACAACTAAGAGTTGCTACGACCCAAAATCGCAGGCTTTAACAATAAATTTTTTTGTCTCACACAGACAAGTCTATCAAAGGATCAATCTGTCTCCCATAGAAAAACCCTAAAAGTTTTTATTCCGTCTTTTGATAATAATCAAGGTGAACAGGAACCAATTGATAATCCGGTCTTATATTCCCGAAGAACGGCCTAGATTAATCAATCACCTCACAACAATCTTAATCGTATAGTAGCGAAACAAGATGTCGTGGAATCATAAATGATGAGACGAAGGTGTTTGTGATTACTTTTTATATCTTGCCTATCGGAGAACTCTCACGATCTCAAGCCAATCAATAAGATTTTACTGTGACGATAGAAGATACAAGATCATATCACACAACTACGATAAAGTAGTATCGGTCTGGCTTCACAATCCTAATGAAGTCTTCAAGTCGTTAACCTGGTTTTAGAAGAAGAAAACCAAAGGTTAAAGGAGAATCGACTCTAGCATAGAAACTAGTATCACACGGACGTGTGGGGATTAGTTTTCTCAATGCTAAATGTCTCCTTTATATAGCCTTTCAAATCAGGATTTTGCGTTAGTTATAAAGAAATCAATATTCACCGTTAGATGAAAACCTGATTTAGATTCAAGATAATATTTCTCAACCGTTAGATCGAAAACTTAGCTTGTCATACAAAATGATAGTACGCTTCTAGGTTTGTTAACCGCACC
Source organism: Papaver somniferum (assembly GCF_003573695.1). Lineage (NCBI taxonomy): Eukaryota > Viridiplantae > Streptophyta > Magnoliopsida > Ranunculales > Papaveraceae > Papaver > Papaver somniferum. The sequence continues at coordinate 160,995,200 of NC_039366.1, read as the reverse complement.
CAAACGTGTACATTGTTGGTTCAACAGTAGTCTACCCAAAAAGGTTAACCATATGAGCGTTTCATACCAACCATGTTCTTCTTCACCATAACTAGTTCAATTGACTCAAATAAACTAGTTAAGAGAGTTGTTCAATTGCAAGGAAATCTTATGTAACTACACAAGACACAATTGAAGCAAAGATGATTTGATTCACTCGAATCGGTTCATGAACTTTAATAGCCACGGTTTGCAAATGCATTCCTTAGTCTTTTAAGATTAAGTTCAAAAATCATCTTTAGATATATAACCTTCTAAAGTTCGCAGACTAGACTTAAGACACCGGATAGAGTTTACAAATTCCAGCAGAAATTCTCGGGTTCGAGAACTACGCCGGTTCGCGGACTGGGTTCGCGAACTTGGCTCACGCAAGTATTTTGTCAACTCCAGCAATTATCGGGTTTGAGAACTTCGGCAGTTCGCGGACTGAGTTAGCGGACTTGGCACTTGCCATACTTCCGGTTTTCTTGATCAACAAAGTTCGAAAACTTCGGTTCAAGGAATCCATTGGTTATGTAACGTAAACTCTCATTCCAATCATTGAAATATTCTTAGAGGACGTTATATAGTTGTTACACTATTTATCGTCAAAACAAATTTCAAGGTGATTGAAACATTCATGACTTTCGTCACTAGGTAAAGATAAACTTGGTCGAAGCGAAAAGCTGACAAACACATATTTTGAGATATAGATAGGCGATGTATACTCGGATCGAAATACTAAATGTGTATGATCTAGTCTATATATATAGCATACGATTTTTGTCTCAAAGAGTAGGAGATAGAATAGATAGACTTTTGAGTGACAGATAAGTTCAAGTCTCCACATACCTTTTTGTGGAGAAGTTTCACCGGTTCCTTGAGTAGATCTTCTACTTGTATGATGAATCACCATGAAGTCCTTGAGCTCAACTACACTTACTATCCTAGTCCGAGACTTAGCTATAAGAGACTAGAAATCAAGACTTATAGTTTTGATCACTAACATTGACAAACATGCTTGAGATAGCAACGCATGCGAGTTTGACCGAGCAGTGCTCTAAAAATCTCCCCCTTTGTCAATTTTAGTGACAAAACTATAAATACATATGTAATACAAAAAAGATAATGAAACTTTAGTAGCTCCTATTCCACATGTCTAATCTTCAACATTCCTCGAAATCTTCGTCACTTCCAAGTACTCCAATGATCCCAAAGGTTGTATGTTTAGCATCACCGTTATTAAAGATCCGTAGCTATAACAATGAGAAAGCATCGGTCTTGATCATTGTTATACAGTGTTATAGTGTTATTATATAGTGTCAAAGTCCAATTGTATCACAACTTCAACAATAATACTATGGTGATATGTATCACTCCCCCTTAGTCAATACTCCATCTCACATGAAAACCACTCCCCCTTACACAATGATCCGAAAACCATATGTATTTGTAGTGTGAACTACATATTAATTCTCCCCCTTTTTGTCAATAAAATTGGCAAAGGTACAAGAACGAGATCATAATGAAATTTCCGTAAGAGACATTTCATGACTGAGAGAAAGAAAAACACATCATATTATTTAGATGCAATCATATATCCGAAGCTAACAACATGCATCAAGGAGTTTAAAGATACAAGATAACCCCTCTAAAATTCCTCAGCCGCACACCCCTCAAGATATGACCATTAAGCACAAGTTCAAAAGAACTCTCCCCCATTTGATGTCATTCCCAAGGGAACAACAAGAGCGACCTTAATTTCTAAGGAAAATAAGGATTTCTTTGAACATAACTAATCACATACAAGTATGAATTTGAATCCAAAATATTCAATTAAACTAATCACAAGAGAACCCATGATTAATTTAATCGAAATACACAACCAAACTAATCACAAAAGTAATCAATTTAATTGGTCGTGCTCGACATAAGAAAACTTATGGAGCAACAACTAAATAACCTAACAAGATGATTAATTTAGTTGAACATGCTCGACATAAAGTACCTTATGGAACAACAACATAGCTAATCATGAAAATAATCAACTTGGTCGTTCAACGCTCAGCATAAGACACTTTACGGAGCCTCATAGTAATATATAAAATATGAATCTGGGAAGATCAATTATTGCGGATTACACAAGGATTCATTCTATTTTCCATCACTATTCGCATAACGACATTTAATAGACATAATCCTTGCAAACAAAAGATTTTAACCTATCTTCCATCAAAAATTGACAATATAGGCTTAACTTTTGTATTTTTCAAAAGTCTATTCATTATTTTATCAATACATGCATATCGACATACGAAAGACTTTACTTTTGACAAGGTATGGGACAATCATAGTTCACAGACGCAAACACACATATCCCATAACAATATTGCAATATATAAAACCATAAAGATTAATACTGCAAAAATCATCTTCCAAACAAGTTTAGAATTTAAACTAATAAATCTAAAAACATGAAGATGAAATCGTTGGACATAGCAATGTGAAATCACAATAATGGCTATTCCAAACTCTAGTAATCCTTCAAAAATAAGAATAAATTCTCATAAGAAGTTTTCTAGGCAACAAGACAAACTCGTAATGCACATACAAGATGATTTGTCCTTATAGGGTAGAATCAATCTTTTTCGCATGGATTTACACCAATAATAGCTACCAAAGGCGTATAAAAAGATTTTCTTAACAAAGAAGAACATACAAAGTCAATAACGACTATGCACCATAGTTCACAAAGGATGATTGTGAACATTCAAGAATTCCATAGCACTGCGTACTACTTTCCATTGTTGAACTTCCTTCTTTGTGATTCACCAACAACATTCTTGTAAAAGCTACAAATTATCTTAGAAGAGTAGTACTCCAAGAATCCAAGTGCCCAAGTTCAAGAGAAGAGGAACAAGTGCAACGAAACGGAGCAAAATACTCAAAAACAAGAGACATGAAAATACCAATCTTAACTCATCCAAATTCAAGGTTTCTAATCTCCATTTTGAATATAATCCAAAGAGGAAGAGAGTGCAGAAATAATGAGGTCAATCTGAGTTCGTACGAAGAAGTTACAGCCAAAACAAGTTTATCGAATATCGACGTCAAGTATGCATACGGGTTTGCAAACGAATTTTCGTATCCTGGAGCAGTATGCAGACGGGGTTTGTGAACTCAAACCCCTGGATTTTGGTTTTAAATGATGTTATGCATACTTGGTATGTGTACCATGAAGTCCAAACATCCCGAACTAATGTTTTCAAACCTAAACATTTAAGAACCTTAAACACATATCAAGTTAGGTAGAAATGAACAATACGCAATGTACATGGATCATTATAAATACTCAAACAAGTAATAAAAACACAAAACTTGCTCAAGTTTATAGACATACCTTTTTAGAAGAATCCAGTCGAATTCTACAGCCTTACCGAACATAATCTGTGTGCCCCAATTCTCGTGCTTCCCTCACCGTATACATAGCAGGGCATTCCTTGGTGAGGATGCACTTACAACACAATCAAGTTGCGTTGGGGTGAACAATGTCTTGCTCACCACTAGTGACCTTTGGATTATCATGAAAGAGATCGCTTTTAGAACCTTTCACATCCAATTCCATTTTTCCAAAAAACTTGTTAAGTTCCAACATCATGGATACTGCCTTCTCCATAGTCATGGAATTTTCTGTAAGATCATTCCTTTTCACACTCAAAGCATCATTGGCTTTCTTTGGTACCCACTTCTGAGTGCGTTTAAGAACAACCGAAACCTTCTTCCCATTACTCTCTTCAAGATTTCTCATAAGAGAATTGGATTGACTATTCTTTTGCAAGTTAGTCTTTCTCCAATTGGAAGCATCGGATCTTGTCTTAGTCTTTTCGAAGTTATCCTTTTGATAACCATTACGATTGTGAAAAGGATTCGTACGACGTTTATAGGCAAAACTGAAAAAGCGGGGGTCTAACAACACCACCCAATATTTCGCTTAGCAATCTGTATGGACTAACTCCGAAATACTTTTCTAGAGAATCAACTAGACAGTACTACTCAATCTAGATAAAAGTATCTCAAGGAGTTAATATCTCTCTCTTGATTTGATTTTTACTCAAGCTAAAAACAATAGTGAGTCTTTATCAAATACAAGGAATAACTTGGACGGTACCAAAGACCAATGTCCAAGTGTTAATCAATGAAGTCAACAACCACAAGGTCGGACCTCTAATCGATTAAACTTTAACGCACAACCTGCATTATTTCAAATATAAAGATAAACAATATAATGCGGAAAATGAAATAACACAGACACCAGAAATTTTGTTAACGAGGAAACCGCAAATGCAGAGAAACCCCGGGACCTAGTCCAGATTGAATACACATTGTATTAAGCCGCTACAGACACTAGCCTACTCCAAGCTAACTTCAGACTGGACTATAGTTGAACCCCAATCAGTCTCTCACTAATTCAAGGTACAGTTGTACTCCTACGCCTCTGCTCCCACCAGGATACTGCGTACTTGATTCCCTTAGCTGATCTCACCCACAACCAACAGTTGCTGCAACCCAAAATCGCAGACTTGATAATAAACAAATCTGTCTCACACAGAAAAGTCTATTAAAGGATAAATCTGTCTCCCACAGAAAACCCTAGGTTTTTGTTCCGTTTTAAGATATGAAATCAAGGTGAACAGGAACCAATTGATAATCCGGTCTTATATTCCCGAAGAACAGCCTAGATTAATCAATCACCTCTCAACAATCTTACTTGAATACACAAGAGGACGTCGAGGAATCACAAACAGTGAGACGAAGATGTTTGTGACTTCTTTATCTTTCCTATCGGAGAACTCTCACGATCTCAAGCCAATCAAAGATTGTACTCGTACGATAGAAGATGCAAGATCAGATCACCCAACTATGATAAAAGTAGTATCGGTCTGGCTTCACAATCCCAATGAAGTGTTTAAGTCGTTAACCTGGTTTTAGAAGAAGAAAACCAAAGGTTAAAGGAGAAACGACTCTAGCACGCAAACTAGTATCACACATAAGGTGTGGGGATTAGTTTTGCACAATACTAGATGTCTCCTTTATATAACCTTTCAAATCAGGGTTTTTCCTTAGTTACAAAGCAATAAATATTCACCGTCAGATGAAAACCTGATTTAGATTCAAGCTAATATTTATCAACCGTTAGATCGAAAACTTAGCTTGTCATACAAAATGATAGTACGCTTCTAGGTTTGTTAACCGCACCCAAACGTGTACATTGTTGGTTCAACATTAGTCTACCCAAAAAGGTTAACCATATGAGCGTTTCATACCAACCATGTTCTTCTTCACCATAACTAGTTCAATTGACTCAAATAAACTAGTTAAGAGAGTTGTTCAATTGCAAGGAAACCTTATGTAACTACACAAGACACAATTGAAGCAAAGATGATTTTATTCACTCGAATCGGTTCATGAACTTTAATAGCCACGATTTGCAAATGCGTTCCTTAGTCTTTTAAGATTAAGTTCAAAAATCATATTTAGATATATAACATTCTCAAGTTCGCAGACTAGACTTAAGATACCGGATAGAGTTTACAAATTCCAGCAGAAATTCTCGGGTTCGAGAACTACGCCGGTTCGCGGACTGGGTTCGCGAACTTGGCTCACGCAAGTATTTTTTCAACTCCAGCAATTATCGGGTTTGAGAACTTCGGCAGTTCGCGGACTGAGTTAGCGGACTTGGCACTTGCCATACTTCCGGTTCTCTTGATCAACAAAGTTCGAAAACTTCGGTTCAAGGAATCCATTGGTTATGTAACGTAAACTCTCATTCCAATCATTGAAATATTCTTAGAGGACGTTATATAGTTGTTACAATATTTCTCGCCAAAACAATTTTCAAGGTGATTGAAACATTCATGACTTTCGTCACTAGGTAAAGATAAACTTGGTCGAAGCGAAAAGCTGACAAACACATATTTTGAGATATAGATAGGCGATGTATACTCGGATCGAAATACTAAATGTGTATGATCTAGTCTATATATATAGCATACGATTTTTGTCTCAAAGAGTAGGAGATAGAATAGATAGACTTTTGAGTGACAGATAAGTTCAAGTCTCCACATACCTTTTTGTGGAGAAGTTTCACCGGTTCCTTGAGTAGATCTTCTACTTGTATGATGAATCACCATGAAGTCCTTGAGCTCAACTACACTTACTATTCTAGTCCGAGACTTAGATATAAGAGACTAGAAATCAAGACTTATAGTTTTGATCACTAACATTGACAAACATGCTTGAGATAGCAACGCATGCGAGTTTGACCGAGCAGTGCTCTAAAAATCTCCCCGTTTGTCAATTTTAGTGACAAAACTATCAATACATATGGAATACAAAAAAGATAATGAAACTTTAGTAGCTCCTATTCCACATGTCTAATCTTCAACATTCCTCGAAATCTTCGTCACTTCCAAGTACTCCAATGATCCCAAAGGTTGTATGTTTAGCATCACCGTTATTAAAGATCCGTAGCTATAACAATGAGAAAGCATCGGTCTTGATCATTGTTATACAGTGTTATAGTGTTATTATATAGTGTCAAAGTCCAATTGTATCACAACTTCAACAATAATACTATGGTGATATGTATCACTCCCCCTTAGTCAATACTCCATCTCACATGAAAACCACTCCCCCTTACACAATGATCCGAAAACCATATGTATTTGTAGTGTGAACTACATATTAATTCTCCCCCTTTTTGTCAATAAAATTGGCAAAGGTACAAGAACGAGATCATAATGAAATTTCCGTAAGAGACATTTCATGACTGAGAGAAAGAAAAACACATCATATTATTTAGATGCAATCATATATCCGAAGCTAACAACATGCATCAAGGAGTTTAAAGATACAAGATAACCCCTCTAAAATTCCTCAGCCGCACACCCCTCAAGATATGACCATTAAGCACAAGTTCAAAAGAACTCTCCCCCATTTGATGTCATTCCCAAGGGAACAACAAGAGCGACCTTAATTTCTAAGGAAAATAAGGATTTCTTTGAACATAACTAATCACATACAAGTATGAATTTGAATCCAAAATATTCAATTAAACTAATCACAAGAGAACCCATGATTAATTTAATCGAAATACACAACCAAACTAATCACAAAAGTAATCAATTTAATTGGTCGTGCTCGACATAAGAAAACTTATGGAGCAACAACTAAATAACCTAACAAGATGATTAATTTAGTTGAACATGCTCGACATAAAGTACCTTATGGAACAACAACATAGCTAATCATGAAAATAATCAACTTGGTCGTTCAACGCTCAGCATAAGACACTTTACGGAGCCTCATAGTAATATATAAAATATGAATCTGGGAAGATCAATTATTGCGGATTACACAAGGATTCATTCTATTTTCCATCACTATTCGCATAACGACATTTAATAGACATAATCCTTGCAAACAAAAGATTTTAACCTATCTTCCACCAAAAATTGACAATATAGGCTTAACTTTTGTATTTTTCAAAAGTCTATTCATTCTTTTATCAATACATGCATATCGACATACGAAAGACTTTACTTTTGACAAGGTATGGGACAATCATAGTTCACAGACGCAAACACACATATCCCATAACAATATTGCAATATATAAAACCATAAAGATTAATACTGCAAAAATCATCTTCCAAACAAGTTTAGAATTTAAACTAATAAATCTAAAAACATGAAGATGAAATCGTTGGACATAGCAATGTGAAATCACAATAATGGCTATTCCAAACTCTAGTAATCCTTCAAAAATAAGAATAAATTCTCATAAGAAGTTTTCTAGGCAACAAGACAAACTCGTAATGCACATACAAGATGATTTGTCCTTATAGGGTAGAATCAATCTTTTTCGCATGGATTTACACCAATAATAGCTACCAAAGGCGTATAAAAAGATTTTCTTAACAAAGAAGAACATACAAAGTCAATAACGACTATGCACCATAGTTCACAAAGGATGATTGTGAACATTCAAGAATTCCATAGCACTGCGTACTACTTTCCATTGTTGAACTTCCTTCTTTGTGATTCACCAACAACATTCTTGTAAAAGCTACAAATTATCTTAGAAGAGTAGTACTCCAAGAATCCAAGTGCCCAAGTTCAAGAGAAGAGGAACAAGTGCAACGAAACGGAGCAAAATACTCAAAAACAAGAGACATGAAAATACCAATCTTAACTCATCCAAATTCAAGGTTTCTAATCTCCATTTTGAATATAATCCAAAGAGGAAGAGAGTGCAGAAATAATGAGGTCAATCTGAGTTCGTACGAAGAAGTTACAGCCAAAACAAGTTTATCGAATATCGACGTCAAGTATGCATACGGGTTTGCAAACGAATTTTCGTATCCTGGAGCAGTATGCAGACGGGGTTTGTGAACTCAAACCCCTGGATTTTGGTTTTAAATGATGTTATGCATACTTGGTATGTGTACCATGAAGTCCAAACATCCCGAACTAATGTTTTCAAACCTAAACATTTAAGAACCTTAAACACATATCAAGTTAGGTAGAAATGAACAATACGCAATGTACATGGATCATTATAAATACTCAAACAAGTAATAAAAACACAAAACTTGCTCAAGTTTATAGACATACCTTTTTAGAAGAATCCAGTCGAATTCTACAGCCTTGCCGAACATAATATGTGTGCCCCAATTCTCGTGCTTCCCTCACCGTATACATAGCAGGGCATTCCTTGGTGAGGATGCACTTACAACACAATCAAGTTGCGTTGGGGTGAACAATGTCTTGCTCACCACTAGTGACCTTTGGATTATCATGAAAGAGATCGCTTTTAGAACCTTTCACATCCAATTCCATTTTTCCAAAAAACTTGTTAAGTTCCAACATCATGGATACTGCCTTCTCCATAGTCATGGAATTTTCTGTAAGATCATTCCTTTTCACACTCAAAGCATCATTGGCTTTCTTTGGTACCCACTTCTGAGTGCGTTTAAGAACAACCGAAACCTTCTTCCCATTACTCTCTTCAAGATTTCTCATAAGAGAATTGGATTGACTATTCTTTTGCAAGTTAGTCTTTCTCCAATTGGAAGCATCGGATCTTGTCTTAGTCTTTTCGAAGTTATCCTTTTGATAACCATTACGATTGTGAAAAGGATTCGTACGACGTTTATAGGCAAAACTGAAAAAGCGGGGGTCTAACAACACCACCCAATATTTCGCTTAGCAATCTGTATGGACTAACTCCGAAATACTTTTCTAGAGAATCAACTAGACAGTACTACTCAATCTAGATAAAAGTATCTCAAGGAGTTAATATCTCTCTCTTGATTTGATTTTTACTCAAGCTAAAAACAATAGTGAGTCTTTATCAAATACAAGGAATAACTTGGACGGTACCAAAGACCAATGTCCAAGTGTTAATCAATGAAGTCAACAACCACAAGGTCGGACCTCTAATCGATTAAACTTTAACGCACAACCTGCATTATTTCAAATATAAAGATAAACAATATAATGCGGAAAATGAAATAACACAGACACCAGAAATTTTGTTAACGAGGAAACCGCAAATGCAGAGAAACCCCGGGACCTAGTCCAGATTGAATACACATTGTATTAAGCCGCTACAGACACTAGCCTACTCCAAGCTAACTTCAGACTGGACTATAGTTGAACCCCAATCAGTCTCTCACTAATTCAAGGTACAGTTGTACTCCTACGCCTCTGCTCCCACCAGGATACTGCGTACTTGATTCCCTTAGCTGATCTCACCCACAACCAACAGTTGCTGCAACCCAAAATCGCAGACTTGATAATAAACAAATCTGTCTCACACAGAAAAGTCTATTAAAGGATAAATCTGTCTCCCACAGAAAAACCCTAGGTTTTTGTTCCGTTTTAAGATATGAAATCAAGGTGAACAGGAACCAATTGATAATCCGGTCTTATATTCCCGAAGAACAGCCTAGATTAATCAATCACCTCTCAACAATCTTACTTGAATACACAAGAGGACGTCGAGGAATCACAAACAGTGAGACGAAGATGTTTGTGACTTCTTTATCTTTCCTATCGGAGAACTCTCACGATCTCAAGCCAATCAAAGATTGTACTCGTACGATAGAAGATGCAAGATCAGATCACCCAACTATGATAAAAGTAGTATCGGTCTGGCTTCACAATCCCAATGAAGTGTTTAAGTCGTTAACCTGGTTTTAGAAGAAGAAAACCAAAGGTTAAAGGAGAAACGACTCTAGCACGCAAACTAGTATCACACATAAGGTGTGGGGATTAGTTTTGCACAATACTAGATGTCTCCTTTATATAACCTTTCAAATCAGGGTTTTTCCTTAGTTACAAAGCAATAAATATTCACCGTCAGATGAAAACCTGATTTAGATTCAAGCTAATATTTATCAACCGTTAGATCGAAAACTTAGCTTGTCATACAAAATGATAGTACGCTTCTAGGTTTGTTAACCGCACCCAAACGTGTACATTGTTGGTTCAACATTAGTCTACCCAAAAAGGTTAACCATATGAGCGTTTCATACCAACCATGTTCTTCTTCACCATAACTAGTTCAATTGACTCAAATAAACTAGTTAAGAGAGTTGTTCAATTGCAAGGAAACCTTATGTAACTACACAAGACACAATTGAAGCAAAGATGATTTTATTCACTCGAATCGGTTCATGAACTTTAATAGCCACGATTTGCAAATGCGTTCCTTAGTCTTTTAAGATTAAGTTCAAAAATCATATTTAGATATATAACATTCTCAAGTTCGCAGACTAGACTTAAGATACCGGATAGAGTTTACAAATTCCAGCAGAAATTCTCGGGTTCGAGAACTACGCCGGTTCGCGGACTGGGTTCGCGAACTTGGCTCACGCAAGTATTTTTTCAACTCCAGCAATTATCGGGTTTGAGAACTTCGGCAGTTCGCGGACTGAGTTAGCGGACTTGGCACTTGCCATACTTCCGGTTCTCTTGATCAACAAAGTTCGAAAACTTCGGTTCAAGGAATCCATTGGTTATGTAACGTAAACTCTCATTCCAATCATTGAAATATTCTTAGAGGACGTTATATAGTTGTTACAATATTTCTCGCCAAAACAATTTTCAAGGTGATTGAAACATTCATGACTTTCGTCACTAGGTAAAGATAAACTTGGTCGAAGCGAAAAGCTGACAAACACATATTTTGAGATATAGATAGGCGATGTATACTCGGATCGAAATACTAAATGTGTATGATCTAGTCTATATATATAGCATATGATTTTTGTCTCAAAGAGTAGGAGATAGAATAGATAGACTTTTGAGTGACAGATAAGTTCAAGTCTCCACATACCTTTTTGTGGAGAAGTTTCACCGGTTCCTTGAGTAGATCTTCTACTTGTATGATGAATCACCATGAAGTCCTTGAGCTCAACTACACTTACTATTCTAGTCCGAGACTTAGATATAAGAGACTAGAAATCAAGACTTATAGTTTTGATCACTAACATTGACAAACATGCTTGAGATAGCAACGCATGCGAGTTTGACCGAGCAGTGCTCTAAAAATCTCCCCGTTTGTCAATTTTAGTGACAAAACTATCAATACATATGGAATACAAAAAAGATAATGAAACTTTAGTAGCTCCTATTCCACATGTCTAATCTTCAACATTCCTCGAAATCTTCGTCACTTCCAAGTACTCCAATGATCCCAAAGGTTGTATGTTTAGCATCACCGTTATTAAAGATCCGTAGCTATAACAATGAGAAAGCATCGGTCTTGATCATTGTTATACAGTGTTATAGTGTTATTATATAGTGTCAAAGTCCAATTGTATCACAACTTCAACAATAATACTATGGTGATATGTATCACTCCCCCTTAGTCAATACTCCATCTCACATGAAAACCACTCCCCCTTACACAATGATCCGAAAACCATATGTATTTGTAGTGTGAACTACATATTAATTCTCCCCCTTTATGTCAATAAAATTGGCAAAGGTACAAGAACGAGATCATAATGAAATTTCCGTAAGAGACATTTCATGACTGAGAGAAAGAAACACACATCATATTATTTAGATGCAATCATATATCCGAAGCTAACAACATTCATCAAGGAGTTTAAAGATACAAGATAACCCCTCTAAAATTCCACAGCCGCACACCCCTCAAGATATGACCATTAAGCACAAGTTCAAAAGAACTCTCCCCCATTTGATGTCATTCCCAAGGGAACAACAAGAGCGACCTTAATTTCTAAGGAAAATAAGGATTTCTTTGAACATAACTAATCACATACAAGTATGAATTTGAATCCAAAATATTCAATTAAATTAATCACAAGAGAACCCATGATTAATTTAATCGAAATACACAACCAAACTAATCACAAAAGTAATCAATTTAATTGGTCGTGCTCGACATAAGAAAACTTATGAAGCAACAACTAAATAACCTAACAAGATGATTAATTTAGTTGAACATGCTCGACATAAAGTACCTTACGGAACAACAACATAGCTAATCATGAAGATAATCAACTTGGTCGTTCAACCCTCAGCATAAGACACTTTACGGAGCCTCACAGTAATATATAAAATATGAATCTGGGAAGATCAATTATTGCGGATTACACAAGGATTCATTCTATTTTCCATCACTATTCGCATAACGACATTTAATAGACATAATCCTTGCAAACAAAAGATTTTAACCTATCTTCCACCAAAAATTGACAATATAGGCTTAACTTTTGTATTTTTCAAAAGTCTATTCATTCTTTTATCAATACATGCATATCGACATACGAAAGACTTTACTTTTGACAAGGTATGGGACAATCATAGTTCACAGACGCAAACACACATATCCCATAACAATATTGCAATATATAAAACCATAAAGATTAATACTGCAAAAATCATCTTCCAAACAAGTTTAGAATTTAAACTAATAAATCTAAAAACATGAAGATGAAATCGTTGGACATAGCAATGTGAAATCACAATAATGGCTATTCCAAACTCTAGTAATCCTTCAAAAATAAGAATAAATTCTCATAAGAAGTTTCCTAGGCAACAAGACAAACTCGTAATGCACATACAAGATGATTTGTCCTTATAGGGTAGAATCAATCTTTTTCGCATGGATTTACACCAATAATAGCTACCAAAGGCGTATAAAAAGATTTTCTTAACAAAGAAGAACATACAAAGTCAATAACGACTATGCACCATAGTTCACAAAGGATGATTGTGAACATTCAAGAATTCCATAGCACTGCGTACTACTTTCCATTGTTGAACTTCCTTCTTTGTGATTCACCAACAACATTCTTGTAAAAGCTACAAATTATCTTAGAAGAGTAGTACTCCAAGAATCCAAGTGCCCAAGTTCAAGAGAAGAGGAACAAGTGCAACGAAACGGAGCAAAATACTCAAAAACAAGAGACATGAAAATACCAATCTTAACTCATCCAAATTCAAGGTTTCTAATCTCCATTTTGAATATAATCCAAAGAGGAAGAGAGTGCAGAAATAATGAGGTCAATCTGAGTTCGTACGAAGAAGTTACAGCCAAAACAAGTTTATCGAATATCGACGTCAAGTATGCATACGGGTTTGCAAACGAATTTTCGTATCCTGGAGCAGTATGCAGACGGGGTTTGTGAACTCAAACCCCTGGATTTTGGTTTTAAATGATGTTATGCATACTTGGTATGTGTACCATGAAGTCCAAACATCCCGAACTAATGTTTTCAAACCTAAACATTTAAGAACCTTAAACACATATCAAGTTAGGTAGAAATGAACAATACGCAATGTACATGGATCATTATAAATACTCAAACAAGTAATAAAAACACAAAACTTGCTCAAGTTTATAGACATACCTTTTTAGAAGAATCCAGTCGAATTCTACAGCCTTGCCGAACATAATATGTGTGCCCCAATTCTCGTGCTTCCCTCACCGTATACATAGCAGGGCATTCCTTGGTGAGGATGCACTTACAACACAATCAAGTTGCGTTGGGGTGAACAATGTCTTGCTCACCACTAGTGACCTTTGGATTATCATGAAAGAGATCGCTTTTAGAACCTTTCACATCCAATTCCATTTTTCCAAAAAACTTGTTAAGTTCCAACATCATGGATACTGCCTTCTCCATAGTCATGGAATTTTCTGTAAGATCATTCCTTTTCACACTCAAAGCATCATTGGCTTTCTTTGGTACCCACTTCTGAGTGCGTTTAGGAACAACCGAAACCTTCTTCCCATTACTCTCTTCAAGATTTCTCATAAGAGAATTGGATTGACTATTTTTTTGCAAGTTAGTCTTCCTCCAATTGGGAGCATCGGATCTTGTCTTAGTCTTTTCGAAGTTATCCTTTTGATAACCATTACGATTGTGAAAAGGATTCGTACGACGTTTATAGGCAAAACTGAAAAAGCGGGGGTCTAACAACACCACCCAATATTTCGCTTAGCAATCTGTATGGACTAACTCCGAAATACTTTTCTAGAGAATCAACTAGACAGTCAGACTCGATCTAGATAAAAGTATCTCAAGGAGTTAATATCTCTCTCTTGATTTGATTTTTACTCAAGCTAAAAACAATAGCGAGTCTTTATCAAATACAAGGAATAACTTGGACGGTACCAAAGACCAATGTACAAGTGTTAATCAATGAAGTCAACAACCACAAGGTCGGACCTCTAATCGATTAAACTTTAACGCACAACCTGCATTATTTCAATTATAAAGATAAACAATATAATGCGGAAAATGAAATAACACAGACACCAGAAATTTTGTTAACGAGGAAACCGCAAATGCAGAGAAACCCCGGGACCTAGTCCAGATTGAATAGACATTGTATTAAGCCGCTACAGACACTAGCCTACTCCAAGCTAACTTCGGACTGGACTATAGTTGAACCCCAATCAGTCTCCCACTAATTCAAGGTACAGTTGTACTCGTACGCCTCTGCTCCCAGCAGGATACTGCGCACTTGATTCCCTTAGCTGATCTCACCCACAACCAACAGTTGCTGCAACCCAAAATCACAGACTTGATAATAAACAAATCTGTCTCACACAGAAAAGTATATCAAACGATAAATCTGTCTCCCACAAAAAAAACCTAGGTTTTTGTTCCGTTTTAAGATATGAAATCAAGGTGAACATGAACCAATTGATAATCCGGTCTTATATTCCCGAAGAACATCCTAGATTAATCAATCACCTCTCAACAGTCTTACTTGAATACACAAAAGGACGTCGAGGAATCACAAACAGTGAGACGAAGATGTTTGTGACTTCTTTATCTTTCCTATCGGAGAACTCTCACGATCTCAAGCCAATCAAAGATTGTACTCGTACGATAGAAGATGCAAGATCAGATCACCCAACTACGATAAAAGTAGTATCGGTCTGGCTTCACAATCCCAATGAAGTCTTTAAGTCGTTAACCTGGTTTTAGAAGAAGAAAACCAAAGGTTAAAGGAGAATCGACTCTAGCATAGAAACTAGTATCACACAGACGTGTGGGGATTAGTTTTCTCAATGCTAAATGTCTCCTTTATATAGCCTTTCAAATCAGGATTTTGCCTTAGTTATAAAGAAATCAATATTCACCGTTAGATGAAAACCTGATTTAGATTCAAGCTAATATTTCTCAACCGTTAGATCGAAAACTTAGCTTGTCATACAAAATGATAGTACTCTTCTAGGTTTGTTAACCGCACCCAAACGTGTACATTGTTGGTTCAACAGTAGTCTACCCAAAAAGGTTAACCATATGAGCGTTTCATACCAACCATGTTCTTCTTCACCATAACTAGTTCAATTGACTCAAATGAACTAGTTAGAGAGTTGTTCAATTGCTATGAGATCTTATGTAACTACACAAGACAGAATTGAAACAAAGATGATTCGATTCGATTGAATCGGCTCATGAACTTTATAGCCACGGTTTTCATATTTCATTCCTTAGTAAGTTAAGTTTCATGTTCAGAGCACATATTTAGATAACCCACTCAAGTACGCAAACAAGTTCGCGGACTTAAGACAACCGGCAGAGTTTTCCAAACTCAGCAGAAAATCCCGGCAAGGAGGCTTCCGCCAGTTCGCGGACTAGGTTCACGGACTGAGTTTGCGGACTAAACACGCAAACGAGTTTTGGAAAATCCCAACAAAAATTATCGACAAGAGAACTTGTGTCAGTTCGCGGACTTGGCAAAGCCAATTCCTCCAGTTTCTCTCAATCAACAAAGTTCGCAAACTTCGGATTAAGGAATAGGACTTGTGCACATATGTGTTTCCACACAATGCTTATATCCATCATTGGCTATATATACCTAAACTCTCATTCCAACCATTGAAACATTCTTAGAGGATGTTATACAGTTGTTACACTATTTCTCGCCAAAGCGATTTTCAAAGTGATTGAAACATTATGACTTTCGTCATTAGATGAAGATAAACCCGATCAAAGCGAAACGCTTTACCAACACATGATTTCGAGATATAGATAGGCGAGATATACTCGGCTCTAAATATCAAATGTGTATGATTCAGTCTATATAGCATACGATTTTTGTCTCATAAGAAGTAGGAGATAGAAGAGATAGACTTTTGAGTAATAAATAAGTTCAAGTCTCCACATACCTTTTTGTTGATGAAGTTCCACGGTTCCTTGAGTAGATCTTCGTCGTTGTATGATGAATCGCCATGAAGTCCTTGAACTCAACTACACTTTTCTATCCTAATCCGAGACTTCGCTATGCAGACCAGAAATCAAGACTCATAGTTTTGATCACTAACATTGACAAACATGCTTGAGATAGCAACGCATGCGAGGTCGACCGAGCTATGCTCTATTAATCTCCCCCTTTGTCAATTTTAGTGACAAAACTATTAATACATATGGAATACAAAAAAGATAAACTTTAGTGGCTCCTATTCCATAGTATAATCTTCAACGTTCCCTGAAATCTTCGTCCTTCCAAGTACTCCAATGATCCCAAAGGTTGTAAGTTTAGCATCACCGTTGTTGAAGATCCGTAGCTATAACAATGAGAGAAATCGATATTCTCGATCATTATTATACAGTGACATAGTATTATTATGTAACATCAAAGTCCAATTGCATCACGACTTTAACAATAATACTACGGTGATATGTATCATTCCCCCTTAGTCAATACTCCATCTCACATGGAAACCACTCCCCCTTACATAATGATCCAAAAACCATATGTATATGCAGTAGAACTATACATTAATTCTCCCCCTTTTTGTCAATAAAATTGGCAAAGGTACAAGAACGGGTTCCTAATGAAATTTCCGAGAAGAGACGTTTCATAGACTAAAAGAGAAAATACATACCAACTTAATTTAGATGCAATCATAAAGCCGAAGCTAAATGCATTCATCAAGGAGTTTTAATATACAAGATAACCCCTATAAAATTCCACAGCCGCACACCCCACAAGATATTACCATTTAGCACAAGTTCAAAAGAACTCTCCCCCATATGATGTCATTCCCGAGAGAACAACAAGAGCGACCTTAATTTCGAAGGAAAAGAAGGATTTTTAATTTGACACCAAAAACCATAGGAAAATTATTTTCTATATCCAAAACTCAATCAAATTAATCACAAGTAAACCCATGATTAATTTAATTGGAATACGCAACTAAATCAAACCACAAAAGTGATCAATTTAATTTATTGTGCTCAACATAAGTAAACTTACGGAGCTACGACTAAGGTAATCATGCGGAGATGACTAACTTAATCGTTCACATACTCAACATAAGGAAAACCTTACGGAATATACGACTACATCAACCAATAGAACATAGTTAGTATAGCCGTTCATATACTCAACACAAGAACTTGTGGAATATATGAAAACTCAACTAGACTAATTACAAGAGAACCCATAATTAATCTAATTGGAATACAAACAACCAAACTAATCACGAAAGTAATCAATTTAATTGTCAAAAGTTTTGCTCGACAAAACAAGACTTTCGAAGCAAATAACTAAATAACCATCCAAGATGATTAATTTAGTTCATAATGCTCAACATATAGCATCTTATGGAACAACCAACAAAGCCAATAAGAATAATCGACTTAGTTGTATCGTGCTCAACATAAGATACACAATGGAGCATTCACGGTAATACAAAAAGATTGGATCAAAGAAGATCAATACCGCAGAATACATACAAGGATCTATTCTATCTTTCCATCACTATATGCATAATGAGATAATAGACTTTATGCTTGTCACACAAAAGATTTTATCCTATTTTCCATCAAGTAAATGACTGCATAGGCATAACTTTTGTATTTGTCAAAAGTCCATTCGTCCTTTCATCAATACGGAAACAAATTCATGAACGACTTTTACTTTTGACAACATACGGGACCTTCAAGTTCATGGACGCAAACAATACATATCCCATAAAAATATTGCAATATCACAAAATCATAAAGATTAATATTGCAATAACATCATCCTCCAAATATTTTTAGAATTTAAAACCAATAAACCTAAAAAATAAACATAAGAAAATGAAAACAAAATAGCTATGTGTAGTCACAATCATTGCTATTCAAAACGCTAGTTATTCTTCCAACTAATCCAAAAATAAGATATACTAGGCAACAATTCCTTTGAGAAATTATTTATCATTCCCGAACTCCTTGTTATCGACAGCCATAGGGACACAAGGTTCACGGAGATAAGTGTCAATACCCACGAACTATCTTGGCTGAAGAGGTCGAATTAGCTGAATTTCCAAGGATTTAGACACGAAAGTCTTTATTTCACAAATCTCCCTTCTTATTTCCTTTAACTCACCAAGAACATCGGAAAACTTCAGAGAGTTAGAAGGAACAACCCTGGGTTTTCTTGTATTCCTTCTTTTTCTTTTCAGGGACTTAGAAGCAGGAGATTTCTCTTTTTCCTTGATTGATGGCTTAACAATCATGTTGACATCCTTTCCATCTGATGACATAGTGCTTTGAGAACAGTTATGAACAACTGGATTTATGTGATGGAATCACTTAACTAAACAAGCAGTCTTATAAAGGATGTCAAAAGGGAAAAAGGAATGTAGGGTTCGAAACCTATTGACAGGTTCGCATACGCCCAACTCTAAAATCCTATAAAGAGTAAAATTGTCGATAATAACCCTTTCTTTTATTTGATAGACAAAAATAACAAATCTAAGAAAAGAAGGAAAATTTTTTCTGAAGCCTGTATCAGCACTCAATCTTGTTTCTTTTCGATCAGGCACATGAGACAAGATTTTCTTAACAACACAATCAAGTTGTGTTGCGATAAACAACGATTTGTCCATCTTTTTCCTCATGAGAGGAATCCTCTGATCTCTGTCTATCAAACTGATTTGGACATATTTTCTTTTCAAATGGTCTTATTCTATCCCTGGAAACCAACTTCTTAGACGAAGATAAGATCGCACATACCTCGCCGGTCTTCTGAGCAAGTTTCAGCTTTCTTGTTAATCGATCTGCTCTTAGTTGAAGTTTGCTTGTGTGACTTATTTGGTGCTTGTATTTGTAACACCTTGATAGTTCATGTCCCTTCATCGAACAAAACGAGCACGTCAATCTTGGATAGTATTCGGGCATCTGAGATGTGCAAGCGGAAAGACATACTGTTGATCCTGAAACATCATTGATAGGGTTTCCAGTTACCGGATTCAGTAAATCTTCCAGCTTTATTAGGTTTTCTTATTCTCTGAACCCATTGAGATTGATATATGTCTTGCTACAAGTATAAAAATCGATGTTTTCACAAAGAAGCCCTACGCTTGATTTTCTATCTTCATCAGAATCATAGGTTTCAGACATTTCATCAACTGTTACAGCTAGACCTTTGTTCCCAGTGTATTTTCTACGATTTGGGCATTCTTTAGCAAAATGGCGAAAACCCTTACACTTAAAGCACTGAGGCATGTCCTCGTCATCAGCCTCGTCAGCATCCCTGTTTTTAGGAGGTACGCGACCGTGAGTTTTGTCTGATGACTTAGATTTGTCTCTTGAAAACCATTTACTACTCTTCAACAGAAGATCCCTAAACTGTCTTGTGAGCAAGGAGACTGATTTGTCAAGATCTTCATCTGAAAAATCATCCTCAGACTGATCATCCTCAGATACATGAACACTTTTACCTTTGACAAGTAATTTGGTGTTCTTGTGCTTTGAAGGGAACATTCTTACCGACTTTGGATGTATGCTCATGGTCAAAGATCTTTAGATTTCCAACCAAGGTGTTTCTGAAAAGATTATCGAGGTTATTCCCCTCAACGATGGCATGCTTCTTAGACTCATATCTAGATGGCAGTGATCTGAAAATTTTCATCACAATGTCCTTTTCAGGAATAGTCTTACCCAATACAAAAGATGCATTAACAATTTCAGACACTTTGTGATTAAACTCATCAAATGATTCTTCATCTGCCATACGAAGGTTTTCCCAATCGAAATTAAGGTTTTGAATCCTAGCTTCCTTTTCACTGGAGTTACCTTCAAATACGCTTTCTAAGATATCCCAAGCATCTTTAGACCTAGTGCGATTAGACACATGGTGTTGAAGACTTGGGAAAATGGCATGTATGATAGCATTTAACACTTCAGAATTCTGCTTTGCAGCAAGAATCTCGACAGCATTTTATTCACCAATATTTTTGGGAACGATTACGTCTCCAGCTGCAACAACAGGCGCATCATAGCCATTGACAACATATACCCATGATTGAAAATCACGCGACTGGATGAAGGCTCGCATAAAAAATTTCCACCATAAGTAATTAGATCCATCGAAGACTGGTGGTACGTTAGTAGAGATAGCACCTCTGTCCATAGAGTCAGATCCCTACAAACACAGACTGATGAGTTCTTAGTGTGTTTGCCTGCTCTGATACCAATTGAAAAAGCGGGCGTCTAACAACAACACCCAATATTTCGCTTAGCAATCTGTATGGACTAACTCCGAAATACTTTGCTAGAGAATCAACTAGACAGTCAGACTCAATCTAGATAAAAGTATCTCAAGGAGTTAATATCTCTCTCTTGATTTGATTTTTACTCAAGCTAAAAACAATAGCGAGTCTTTATCAAATACAAGGAATAACTTGGACGGTACCAAAGACCAATGTCCAAGTGTTAATCAATGAAGTCAACAACCACAAGGTCGGACCTCTAATCGATTAAACTTTAACGCACAACCTGCATTATTTCAATTATAAAGATAAACAATATAATGCGTAAAATGAAATAACACAGACACCAGAAATTTTGTTAACGAGGAAACCGCAAATGCAGAGAAACCCCGGGACCTAGTCCAGATTGAATACACATTGTATTAAGCCGCTACAGACACTAGCCTACTCCAAGCTAACTTCGGACTGGACTATAGTTGAACCCCAATCAGTCTCCCACTAATTCAAGGTACAGTTGTACTCGTACGCCTCTGCTCCCAGCAGGATACTGCGCACTTGATTTCCTTAGCTGATCTCACCCACAACCAACAGTTGCTGCAACCCAAAATCGCAGACTTGATAATAAACAAATCTGTCTCACACAGAAAAGTCTATCAAACGATAAATCTGTCTCCCACAAAAAAAACCTAGGTTTTTGTTCCGTTTTAAGATATGAAATCAAGGTGAACATGAACCAATTGATAATCCGGTCTTATATTCCCGAAGAACATCCTAGATTAATCAATCACCTCTCAACAGTCTTACTTGAATACGCAAGAGGACGTCGAGGAATCACAAACAGTGAGATGAAGATGTTTGTGACTTCTTTATCTTGCCTATCGGAGAACTCTCACGATCTAAAGCCAATCAAAGATTGTACTCGTACGATAGAAGATGCAAGATCAGATCACACAACTACGATAAAAGTAGTATCGGTCTGGCTTCACAATCCCAATGAAATCTTTAAGTCGTTAACCTGGTTTTAGAGAAGAAAACCAAAGGTTAGAGGAGAATCGACTCTAGCGAGCGCACTAGTATCACATAGACGTGTGGGGATTGGTTTTTCCCAATGCTAGATGTCTTCTATATGTAGTCTTCAAATCAGGGTTTGCCTTAGTTACAAAGCAATCAATATTCACCGTTAGATGAAAACCTGATTTAGATTCAAGCTAATATTTCTCAACCGTTAGATTGAAAACTTAGCTTGTCACACACACTTGAGATATACTTTTACTGGGTTTGTGAAAATTGTGCCCAAACGTGTAAGTGTATGTTGGTTCAACATAGTAACCCAAAAGGTCAACCATATAAAAATTTCATATTAAACTTGTTCTTCTTCACCATAACTAGTTCAATTGACTCAAATGAACTAGTTAGAGAGTTGTTCAATTGCTATGAGATCTTATGTAACTACACAAGACACAATTGGAACAAAGATGATTCGATTCGATTGAATCGGCTCATGAACTTTATAGCCACGGTTTGCATACTGCATTCCTTAGTAATTAAAGTTTCATGTTCAGAGTACATCTTTAGATAACCCACTCAAGTACGCAAATAAGTTCGCGAACTTAAGACAAACAACAGATTTTTCCATACTCAGCAGAAAATCTCGGCAAGGAGACTTCCGCCAGTTCGCGGACTGGGTTCGCGGACTGAGTTCGCAGACTAAACACGCAAACGAGTTTTTGGAAAATCCCAGCAGAAATTATCGGCAAGAGAACTTCCGTCAGTTCGCGGACTGAGTTCGCAAACTGAGTTCACGGACTTGGCAAAGCCAATTCCTCCGGTTTCTCTCAATCAACAAAGTTCGCAAACTTCGGATTAAGGAATAGGACTTATGCACATATGTGTTTCCACACAATGCTTATCCATCATTGGTTATATAGACCTAAACTCTCATTACAACCATTGAAACATTCTTAGAGGACGTTATGTAGTTGTTACACTATTTCTCGTCAAAGCGATTTTCAAAGTGATTGAAACATTATGACTTTCGTCATTAGATGAAGATAAACCCGATCAAAGCGAAACGCTTTACCAACACATGATTTCGAGATATAGATAGGCGAGATATACTTGGCTCGAAATATCAAATGTGTATGATCCAGTCTATATAGCATACGATTTTTGTCTCATAAGAAGTAGGAGATAGAAGAGATAGACTTTTGAGTGATAGATAATTTCAAGTCTCCACATACCTTTTTGTTGATGAAGTTCCACGGTTCCTTGAGTAGATCTTCGTCGTTGTATGATGAATCGCCATGAAGTCCTTGAGCTCAACTACACTTTTCTATCCTAGTCCGAGACTTAGCTATGTAGACTAGAAATCAAGACTCATAGTTTTGATCACTAACATTGACAAACATGCTTGAGATATCAACGCATGCGAGGTCGACCGAGCTATGCTCTAACAAAAACTAGATTTATCACAACACTGATTCCTTTGCCTGAAGGTTGGACAGTTACAACCTATAGCGTTAAGGGGATTAGTCTTAACATATGATCTTGGTTTCACAACTTCTTGTGATGCCCAAAAAAGAACATCATGAAGTTTCTCATTCCTTATACGGAAACGTCATCTCCTTTCCAGGTGACCTTTATTTCCGCAATAGTGACAAACATAAGGAATGTTCTTACCTCGATTTGTGTGTGCTGACTTTGGAGGTTGATATACTTTGCTATTTCGAACCTTAACTGCCGGTGAAGGTATTTCACTTTTTCCATCAGTGGAAACCTTTTGTTGAGAAGTATCACTACCCTTGAAAAATTTTACCTCTTTGCTAGTACTTGGAGCATTTATTCCCTTATAGCCCAATCCTCGTGTATCACAATGATTTTTACTTGCTCCTAGCATAGTGGTTAATTTGCTTGAACTAGTATTGAACTTTTTCAAGTCATCTTCCAACATCTTAATTTTATCAAGAGCAACAATTAAATCAGCCTCAAGGCATTTTTCTCGAGCGAGACAAGCACTTTCTCTGTCATCAAAACTAATTTGTTGAGAGTTAAACCTTGCTTCAGATTCTGCAAGTTTCTCTTCCAACAAAAAGTACTTTTGATAAAGATTATCACATTCAAGTAACTTCATACGTAGGTTTTCCTCAGAATCCTTGAGGATCGATTCATTAAGACAATTCGAAAAATAAACACCTGCGTAACATCTTCTTAATTTCTTGTTTTCTCGACAGAGAGGAGTCAGAAGAGGTGAGACATGAGAAGTTGTAATCTTCTTCATATTCCAGGAATCCAAGAACTTAACATACTCTGAGACTTCTTCATCAACATCTCTATCAATATCTGAATCACCTTCATCAGAAAGTTCATCCAACTGTTCTTACATCAAGAGAATGTTTAAATATTGACTTAGATGTGACAGTTCTCTCAGGTGGAATCCAAGCTTTTAGAATCATCTGGTAATTTATGAACTGGTACGTTATTAAAGATAGCCTCGTCCATAATCAGATCGCTACAAATACAGACTTATAAGGTCTTTAGCGTGTTTGCCCGCTCTGATACCAATTGAAAAAGCGGGGGTCTAACAACACCACCCAATATCTCTCTTAGCAATCTGTATGCACTAACTCCGAAACACTTTCTATAGAATCAACTAGACAGTCAGACTCAATCTAGGTAAAAGTATCTCAAGGAGTTAATATCTCTCTCTTGTTTTGATTCACTCAAGCTAATAGAAATCATCGAGTCTATATTCAAACACAAGGAATAACTTGGACGGTACCAAAGACCAATGTCCAAGGATCAATCAATATCAATCAACAACCAAATATCGGATTTCCAATTGATTGATTCAAATGCACAACCTGTATTATTTCAATTATATAAACAAATATAATGCGGAAATATAAACAACACAGACACCAGAATTTTGTTAACGAGGAAACCGCAAATGCAGAAAAACCCCGGAACCTAGTCCAGATTGAATACACAATGTATTAAGCCACTACAGACACTAGCCTACTCCAAGCTAACTTCGGACAGGACTATAGTTGAACCCCAATCAGTCTCCCACTGATCCAAGGTATATTTGTAATCCCTACGCCTCTGATCCCAGCAGGATATTGCGCACTTGATTCCCTTAGCTGATCTCACCCACAACTAAGAGTTGCTAAGACCCAAAATCATAGGATTTAACAATAAACAAATCCGTCTCACACAGACAAGTCTATCAAAGGATCAATCTGTCTCCCACAGGAAAACCCTAAAAGTTTTTATTCCGTCTTTTGATAATAATTAAGGTGAACAGGAAACAATTGATAATCCGGTCTTACATTCCCGAAAAACAGCCTAGATTAATCAATCACCTCACAACAATCTTAATCGTATGGTAGCAAAACAAGATGTCGTGGAATCACAAACGATGAGACGAAGGTGTTTGTGATTACTTTTTATATCTTGCCTATCGGAGAACTCTCATGATCTCAAGCCAATCAATATGATTGTACTGTGACGATAGAAGATGCAAGATCAGATCACACAACTACGATAAAGTAGTATCGGTCTGGCTTTACAATCCTAATGAAGTCTTTAAGTCGTTAACCTGGTTTTAGAAGAAGAAAACAAAAGGTTAAAGGAGAATCGACTCTAGTAGAGAAACTAGTATCACACGGACATGTGGGGATTATTTTTCTCAATGCTAAATGTCTCCTTTATATAGCCTTTCAAATCAGGGTTTTGCCTTAGTTACAAAGCAATCAATATTCACCGTTAGCTGATTTAGATTCAAGCTAATATTTCTCAATCGTTAGATCGAAAACTTAGCTTGTCATACACAAATAATTGTACGCTTCTAGGTTTGTTAACCGCACCCAAACATGTACATTGTTGGTTCAACAATAGTCTACCCAAAAATGTTAACCATATGAGCGTTTCATACCAACCATGTTCTTCTTCACCATAACTAGTTCAATTGACTGAAATGAACTAGTTAAGAGAGTTGTTCAATTGCAAGGAAATCTTATGTAACTACACAAGACACAATTGAAGAAAAGATGATTTGATTCACTCGAATCGGTTCATGAACTTTAATAGCCACGGTTTGCAAATGCATTCCTTAAGACACCTGATAGAGTTTACAAACTCCAGCAGAAATTCTCGGGTTCGAGAACTACGCCGGTTCGCGGATCACGCAAGTAGTTTATCAAATCCAGCAGAAATTCTCGGGTTTGAGAACATCGGAAGTTCGCGGACTTGGCACTTTCCATACTTCTGGTTCTCTTGATTAACAAAGTTCGAAAACTTCGGTTCAAGGAATCCATTGGTTATGTAATCTAAACTCTCATTCCAATCATTCAAACATTCTTAGAGAACGTTATATAGTTATTACACTGTTTCTCGTCAAAGCAATTTTCAAGGTGATTGAAACATTCATGACTTTCGTCACTAGGTAAAGATAAACTTGGTCGAAACGAAAAGATTACCAACACATATTTCGAGATATAGATAGGCGAGGTATACTCGGCTCGAAATACCAAATGTGTATGATCTAGTCTATATATATAGCATACGATGTTTGTCTCAAAGAGTAGGAGATAGAATAGATAGAATTTTGAGTGACAGATAAGTTCAAGTCTCCACATACCTTTTTGTCGAGAAGTTTCACCGGTTCCTTGAGTAGATCTTCTACTTGTATGATGGATCTCCATGAAGTCATTGAGCTCAAGTACACTTACTATCCTAGTCCGAGACTTAGCTATAAGAGACTAGAAATCAATACTTATAGTTTTGATCACTAACATTGACAAACATGCTTGAGATAGCAACGCATGCGAGTTTGACCAGCAGTGCTCTAACACTTTGTAGATAAGACATCTCCATAACCATTTGAATGCTATTGTGATTATGTATGGGTATGAGGTGCAGAATATCACAAAGGGGAACCGATCCTTGTATGAGGTGCAACAAGGTTTATAGAAGAAAGGGGAACCGATCCTATGAACATGTGCAACACGTTTTTAGGCAAAGGGGAACCGATCCTATAGACATGTGCAACACATATAAGTTAGATACCATATATATGTAGGGAACCGATCCTAGTACCTAGTCAACCGAATTTTGGATAGCTAGTGTGACCATGCACAATACTCACATGGAAGGTAGAACCGAAACTTGTTTTGGTAGAACCGTTAAACCATGGTTGTGATTGAATGTTATTTGATCAATTACATAGTTCTTGAAAGTCAGATGAACCAATTATAAACTTGTTTGGAAGTGTGGCAAATCGGTTTCAAGGTTGTAACTGTGAAAGAGAACTTACAAAGTTAAGATGTCGACATACTTTGAACACGTGCTATGAATGTTTATTTCTTTAATTGTTCAAAGTTATTCCTTAATAGATAAGGGAAGAGAATCCCATGATCGAAACATAAATAAGTTAAGAATCTTTTAATTAAGGTATTTAACTTTATTTTGTAGGGAAATAAGAATTAGTAATGTGCATTTACTAATTAGAGACTTTCCGAGAGATTCGATCACTATTTTTGGACAAAGCATTTCCAGGAATTATGGAAACCGAATTTGTCCTTTAATGAATATATTGAGAATTTTTTTTTCGGTTTTGGAAATTCCTTGGTGTCCAAACTTCCTTGTCTATAAATACTTGAAGTTTGCCTTTCTAGCACATTAATCCTTCGAAACAACAGACTTCCTCTTTGTTGTGTTGTTACTGGTGTAGCCGCCTATTCGGAGAGGAGAGTAACCTAATTACGTGAAATCTCTTACGACCGCTCAGTTTAAAGTCTTCTTTGGGATTGAGAAGCTCTAGCGTATGCCGTTGGTGGGAAACTAGATAATTGCGGTTTATCTTTTGTTTTCTTTGATTTGATTGACTAACGGTGGTTGAACTTTGATTGCACCTAGTTTTTTTATGCTTGATAATCTTCTCTTCTGATATAAGATTCACTCAAACTAGTTCGGAGTTTCGACAAGGATCTTTGGACTATTTTTAGTTCTAAAGACGATCTTGTGATAATTCATTGTTAACAGACTCTGTTCTGTGCGTGATTGATCACAAGAGATTCAAGTGATTGTGTGCAGGTTTTTATTGAAGATCTAAGAAGATTTGACGACGAAGAAAATATTAAAGATTTCTGATTTGTGGGTTCATAATCTTTGGTGTGCACAATACTTGTTTTGGTAAAAGAGGATTCAATTAATAATCGGTTTATCTTTGTGATAGATTAGATTGATTAATTGAGTAGATCGGCATCAACACAATTCTTTGGATTAATAGTGTTGTTGGCTTAATCTTAAACGATTACTTCGGTAATTGAACATAAGATAGATCTAAGAACCTGACGAAGGAGTTTATGTTAAGATAAACGAAGAGCCTTTGTCTGACTCATATCACTTGGTTGAATAGAGTTGATACCAAACAGATTTGTTGTTCCTTTACTGTTTGGAATACGAACCAAAGAAATTGTTCCAAGTACGTGACTAAGGTCGTACGCGTGGGAATACAGACAGAACTAAGTGAACTAAAAAAGTGGGGGTACAACAACCACACGCAATATTTCGCTTAGCAATCTGTATGTACAAACTCCAACATACTTTCTAGAGAATCAACTAGACAGTCAGACTCAATCTAGATAAAAAGTATATCAAAGAGTTTATATCTCAATCTCTCGATTTGATATATACTCAAGCAAATAGAAATCTGCGAGTCTTTATCAAATACTAGAGAGATAACTTGGATGATACCAAAGACCAATATCCAAGTGTCAATCAATTTAAATCAACAACCAAAAGGTCGGATATTCTAATTGATTGAACAATGCACAACCTATGATATTTCAATTATATAACAAAATATAACGCGGAAAAGAAATAACACAGACACCAGAATTTTGTTAACGAGGAAACCTCAAATGCATAAAAACCCCGGGACCTAGTCCAGATTGAACACACACTGTATTAAGCCGCTACAAACACTAGCCTACTCAAAATTAACTTCGGTATGGACTGTAATTGAACCCCAATCAATCTCACACTGATCCAAGGTACAATTATGCTCCTACGTCTTTGATCTCATCAGGATACTACGTACTTGATTCCCTTAGTTGATCTCACCCACAACTAAGAGTTGCTACGACCCAAAGTCGAAGACTTTAATAAACAAATCTGTATCACACATAAAATTCTATGGTAATAGATAAATCCGTCTCCCACGAATATACCTACGAGTTTTGTTCTGTCTTTTGATAAACCAAGGTGAACAGGAACCAATTGATAAATCAGACTTATATTCCCGATGAACAGCCTAGTATTATCAATCACCTCACAATAATCTTAATCGACGCAGCGAAAAAAGATATTGCGGAATCACAAACGATGAGATGAAGTGTTTGTGATTTCTTTTATATCTTTCCTATCGGAGATATCAATATCAAGCCAATTATTACAATTGTACTCGTACGATAGAAACAACAAGATCAGATCACACAACTACGAGAAAGTAGTATCGGTCTGGCTTCACAATCCCAATGAAGTTTTTAAGTCGTTAACCTGGTTTAGAATAAGAAACCAAAGGTTAAAGGAGAATCGACTCTAGCTTAGCACAACTGGTATCACACAGAAGGTGTGGGGATTAGGTTTCCCAGTTGCTAGAGTTCTCCCTTATATACTCTTTCAAATCAGGATTTGCAATCAATGTTAGCTTGGTAACAAAGCATTCAATATTCACCGTTAGATGAAAACCTGATTTAGATTCAAGCTAATATCTTTCAACCGTTAGATCGAAAACTAGCTTGTTACACACAAATGAAATGCACGTTTCTAGGCTTGTGTAACCGTACCCAAACTTGTACATTTGTTGGTTCAACAATACTCAACCAAATGGTTAGCCATATGATCACTTTCATATCAACCATATTCTTCTTCACCATAACTAGTTCAAATGACTCAAATGAACTAGTTAGAGAGTTGTTAAATTGCTTAGATCTTATGTAACTACACAAGACACAATCGAAGCAAAAACGGTTTGATTCACTCGAATCGGTTCATGAACTTTATAGCCACGGTTTGCAAAAGTATTCCTTAGTTTATATAAACATGAGTTCAAGAACAACCAATTTTAGATATAACCTACTCAAGTTTGCGTACTGGGTTCGCGGACTTAAGATCACGAAAGGAGTTCACAAACTCCAACAGAAATTCTCGGGTCGAGAACTTCCGCCAGTTCGCGAACTTGGCTCACGCCACATTCCGTTTCTCTTGATCAACAAATTTCGCAAACTTTGGTTCAAGGAATAAGGACTTATACATATATGTGTTTCCACAACAATGCTTATATCCTACCAATGGTTATGTAATCTAAACTCTCATTTCAATCATTGAAACATTCTCAGAGAACGTTATATAGTCGTTATTCACAGACCATTTTTCGTCAGAGCAATTTTCAAAGTGATTGAAACATAAAATGATATTCGTCACTAGGTAAATATGAATTTGTCTAAAGCGAAAGCTTACCAACACATATTTCGAGAAATAGATAGGCGAGATAATTCGACTCGAAATAGCAAATGTATATAATCTAAGTCTATATAGAAAAACGACTTTGGTCTCAAGATAGGAGATAAATAGACTTTTGAGTGATAGATAAGTTCAAGTCTCCACATACCTTTTAGTATATGAAGATCCACCGGCTCCTTGAGTAGTCCTTCGTCTTGTATGATGATTTCCATGGAGTTCTTGAGCTCAACTACACTTTCTATCCTAGTCCGAGACCTTAGCTATAGTAGACTAGAAATCAAGACTTATAGTTTTGATCACTAACATTGACAAACATGCTTGAGATAGCAACGCATGCGAGTTCAACCGAGCAATGCTCTAACATGAACTATAGGTTTAGTTGCTTGGTCTCAACTATACGAAGTTAAGTGTAATTTTGTGTAACGGCTTAATCCTGAGAGTATTCAATTCTGGACAAGGTCCCGGGGTTTTTCTGCATTTGCGGTTTCCTCGTTAACAAAATCTTTCTGTGTCATTTACTTTATATTTCCGCATTATAATTGTTTTATCATAATTAAAGTAAATTACACAAACGTTAATTCCTATTTACTTGATAAGTGAATCCTATTGTGTTCGGTTAAGTCTGAACCTTTTTATTAAGTAACATACTTCGTTGTTTTGAGGCTTAACGGAGTAAGTCACGAATTAAGCGTCTTAAAATAGCATCACATCCAGCCATCTTCGAGTGATCGTTTAGAGGATGTACAGGTAAGCCCTGACTTGGCCGATCACTCTGTGTGGAAGAGTGGTGGACGGTGATCGTAGTGATGCCTGACTGGTCGCCTAACTCCTGTCTTAGGCTGTCCGTCCAAGCTGGCGAAGTTGGACGGACGAGATGGCTTGCGACCCACATCTGCGACCGTCAGATTAGAGGTTAGGAGGTGCGCAAGTACCCCTTTTCATCTTGGTCGAATCCAAGCATGGGAGAGGCTTTTGGAAAAACCGATCGGGAATGCGTGTAGACGGCTTGCCATAGTTCGTGTATGTACCTCACTGCCCCATGGAGATGTGATCTAAGCCACTCAATTTATCCGGCGAAATTGAGTGGTCGAGATCGTTTTGCGATTGGGACCGCACGACCATGCCTAGTTTGGGCGCACGAGTCGAGGCACCTAGTCATGGCCGGCCTTGGACGATTGGTCACACATGTAGGCGGGACCATGATGATTGTGTTGGCATGCTCTGGGACCTTTGAATCTACATCTACACCCTTCATCTATGCCTGCGAAGATGAATGGTTGAGACTCACATGTGCCGCAAACCCTAATTAGGGTTTCACGTCCACGCTAATTTGGCTGGACGAATTAGCAAGCCACGCTCCTCTTTTGGGGAGGCCGACCATGTGGGGCCCATATTGGGTCGGTGATGAACACGTCAATACCTGCCTGAAGGCTATGGGTCCGATATAAGCCATCCAATCATGCCGGTGAAATTGGATGGTCGTGATCAATTTGAGACATTTAGTGGAATTTCCTGCGACCCTTTAAGCTTTCATGCCAGCCCAACTTCGGGAAACCGTACATGGTTCTGTGGCTAGGTCAGGGTAGGATCGATTATGCAGGCGTGAAGGGGGCCCGCCGGTGTGCAAGAAAAGCTTTGTCCAACCGGTCATGGGATAATCCACGCCGTCCAATCATGCTGGTGAAGATGGACGGTCGTGATGAATTTGAGACTGTCGCAGGCGTTCTTGTGCGCACAAGCTTTTCCAAGATGCTCCACACCAGCCCAACCATCCCATTCTAGGTCGGTGCTCGGTGGCCGTTTGGGAGACGTGGTATGTATTCGACCGACCAGGGCATAAATGGGCCCACTGGTGGTCACTAAGGTGGTAGCCTGCTCCTGCTGAGGATCGTCTAGGCTGGTTAAATCATACGGCCAACTTACGTGGTCGTGATTGTTTCTGAGACTGATATGGACAGTCCAGATTTCAATATGCTCAATCGGGCTAGTATAACACACCGAGAGAGAGATGTAGCATGTACGGGTATTTCGTGTATGCTTCATTATTAACACTTGGATATTCGTGTTACTCTGCTGAGAGCAACACTCAGTCGTCATGCCGCACTAATAATGAGAGTTCTGCGGGAACAACACAGGAAATACAAGGCTAAGCATGCATTAATAATGCTATAAATTCACAGGGTACATGGGATTGTTGCCACATGCTCCATTCTAGGTAAATTAGCGAAGTGAAGAAGTATTCATCATTTTATCAGTGGTTTTATCCTTTGCAGGATGTCAGCGCATAAATTTGGTTTCACAATTTTATCCCTGAACTAAAATCCACCATCAACACAGTTATAACTTTTTTAAGAGTTAAAACACAACTATATACTTTTCATGGGTTGAATATTGGAAAACAAGTGTCAGAACTGCCAAGTGCGAATAAAGGAATCCCGGTTGTACTGGAAAAAGTTGGCACTAATCCTGATACGACACTAGACACCTTCCTCTAAGCCGCCGCCAGCCTAAAAATTTAGATGATGGCATATATTGTACGATTATTATTTGTTGGATTAAATTTATAAAGGCTTTTGAATTGAGAAATTGCAACTAGTAGATGAAATAAAATAATTATCTTGTGATTGACGAGCGGACAAGCTATGTTCGCGATGCCTAAATTGCCAGTTTTGAACGTTTTCCCATTTATTTTATTAAATTTCTCATCCCGCCGTGGCTTTATGATTGTCGAATTTTCAGTTTGAGAACTCCATTGGATTTTCCTTTACACATTAGTTTATCTTGATAATTTGTACTCCTCCAGTTTCATGAAAGTTGATCTATTTTAAGCTTGTGAAATTTATAAGAAAATATGAAAGAGAATTATTTTTTAATATTTTTCTCTAACTTGGCTTTAGAGAGGTGGATGAGGAAGTTTAGCCAAGTAGCAATGATAATATGGAAGAGGATGAAACTAAATTGGATGTGGCTGTTATGTCAGCTGAAGTAAAAAAATTCTAAGGAATGTGGTACGATTTCAGATGACAATACAATTAAAAGGGGATAACGTTGTGGTAAGAGTTTCAGTTCCGAAGGTTAAAGATTCAACTAACAATTCAACTGAGGCAAGCGCCGCTGAGAAAGGAGAAAAGCTTGCTTTCCTTGAAAGATTTGAGACTCTAAGGCAAAACCGTGAGTATGAAGATATTCTCACCACAGAGGAGCTTGAGGAAGTAGGCAACATTATGAATGATGATATTCGTGTCAATTTCATTAGAAATCCATACTATATAAAAGAATATTTTAAAGAAAAGAGAGAGTTATTGGAGAGAGTTTCAACAAAGAAAAAAGTTCAATCTCCTATTAAGCTTTTTCCTGGTGGTAATTATGCTTCGGATGAAGATGAATATGATGATATTTATGAAGATGAGTATAATGAGATTTATGGAGACCCTGGTCTTATGGCAGAAATCCTTGCTGGTTTCCAACCAAAGAAGAGGAATTTTAGAATGGGAAATAAGGGGCGCAAACTTTTTTAAGTTCTTAGTATTCCTCATTTTGTTATTTATTTGTTTTAGGAACTTTTTTATGAGCTTTTAGTGATATTGTGATGTTATTTTTTAACCCCTTTGATTTATGGGGGTGGGGGACTTGAGCCCCCTTGTAATTCTTGTAGTTACGTGTTTTTTTCCTAAATTGGACTTAGCAAAAAAAAAAACTTTTATGTTGAAATTTCTAATTTATAAATCTCACGAACTAAAAGTTGGATATTTATAAACGATGTACCTTATAAATGTCTAAAACCTCTACAACGAACATAAAGATGGCTTCCAAATTCTTTATATCTCTCAGAGAAAAATATGGCATCACTATATTAGTAAGAATTTATTTGGAAAAATAACATATAAAAATGAAAAGAATCAACCTTTATGAAACAATTTTGTTAAAATAAATAGGTCAATTTTCATAAAACAAAGCGAGCATATTTTTAAATATCAAAGTAAGATACGGCCGCCGGTAGAGCATTCACATCTTCAACTGAAAGTAATGAGAATATTTAGTACATAATCATATACTGTTTGTACCATTAAATCTCATGCTAATTTGGGAACAACTGTCTAGTACAGTGTCAAGGACCCTCATTTCGTCCATAGTACGGGCAGAAAGTGGGACCCAGTGTGGAAGTACCAAACCATACTCGCTAGTCTTTCAGACGAAGGCATGGGGAGTCCTTATTGTTTGAACGGCCTACGACTTGGTGGAATAAGTCGTTGCCTAGAGTTCACTCAAATGCTTCGCTTGTGAAAAGTGGAGTATAACAAAAAAAAAATATGGGGCTATTTTGCGTTTCCACACCTCCCAAGATCGGTAATTAGCGTTTCCTCCCCAAATAGATTGAAATTAGTGTTTCCTCCTATCGTTAGATATTCCGTTCAAGTTTTGGTTAGCTGAGTCAGCACCTGTGTACGCGTGGCAAGAAAAAATTTGGTTTTTAGTAAACTACCCAAAATAACCTCATGTCTCACAATCATTGACTTCCGATGTTCTTCTTTGTTTTTCTATCTAATAGCAATCTGAATCAATTTCAGAACAAACTCAACGAATTGAAGTAATATCTTCAAAATGACTTCTTATAGTTCTTGTATGTATGAAATTCCAATCATAACCATATGACTTACCACCATGTGCAATCACCTGAGATGCAAGGGACAAAGAAGATTCGACGGAAAGAGACCATGGTTTTTGTTGATGAAGAAATCATATTGAGAAAAAATTGGGTTTTTTAAGAAATTGAGAGAAATAAAGTCTAGGGTTCCTGAATTGGTGATTCTTGTCAATGTGTTTGATTTGAATTCGAGAAATCAACAAGTGATATTGATTTGGATCTGGTACTGACCTGAGCAGTTGAGATGGTGTCTGTTTCTGAAATTTAGGGTTTGATTCTTCAATTGTTTGAAGCTGTGAATCAATACAAGAAAAGGATTTTTTTTGTGCTAAATCAGAGGAGAAGCTGCTATTGGTGTTTGAGTTCTTGGAGGTTTGCACTGGTGGTGTTTAGGTGGGGTTCAAAATGGAGTGTAGGTCTAAAATGTTGTTGTCATAGATGTATGCTGGGACAGGTGAAGGTACAGATGCAGTGAATGTGATTCTGTGTACATGGATGGAGATTGAATGAGAATAACAGGTGCTGGTAGACCGAGATGCTTGACGAGTACCAAATATTGTATATATTTGCACCTTTTTATTGGCATTTAACTCATCATTTGTGCACTAACGCTCCATTTTATCCCATATTTTGTGTTTTCGTTGTTTTCAAGAATAAATATTTTTCTCAATTAATTTTGCATTTTTAGGTACTAAATAAAGCCTGGTTAACTCACGGAGCGAAAAGAGCAAAGACACGGGAAAAGGCCGAAGGAAACTCTAGCGGAAAAGAAGTGAAGAATGCGGTATGGAAGACTCAAGGATGAAAATGGGCTTAACAAGGAAGAAATTGTTCTTAAAGAAGAAGTGGGCTCAAGATTACCTAAGCCCAAATCCATTTCTTAAACCCAAACCCATATCCTAAACCCAAAATCCAAACCCAAACCCGCTTCTCTCCTTAGCCGTCAGATTGGATCCATTCCATCATCTAACGGTCGCTTCATCAGAGTACATCGAGCTTTGATGTTCCTGCCCACTATAG
Organism: Papaver somniferum; assembly: GCF_003573695.1. Lineage (NCBI taxonomy): Eukaryota > Viridiplantae > Streptophyta > Magnoliopsida > Ranunculales > Papaveraceae > Papaver > Papaver somniferum. Next base: position 160,958,947 of record NC_039366.1, on the reverse strand, counting down.
CACCTAACTCCATCTTGGACCGTCAGTTTTGATGTATTCCATATCCAACGGTCGCTCCACATCCACTTCCATCGCGCCGTTGGATCATTCTCTCATCTTTTCATCCAACATATTCCCTTCGCTGACATCAAAATTTGATGAGCCCGCTCAACACCATAACCTAGAATACATATACCCCAAAACAAACAGCCCCTAACCCATTCTTCTCTCGAGCTCTTCTTCCCCTTCTTCCCAAAAATTGCAGAGCCTGCAACTCCATCACCACCACCATTCCATCACTGCCACCATCTCCTCTCACCCCATACCTCGAGCGTCACCACCACTACCTTCCCCCGACAGAAACCCATCTCCCTAGTTTCCCTCTCTCTCATTCCTAGCATCATTCCTAGATGCTATGAATTAGGCAGTGAGAAGCTAGGGTTAACTAGGAGCGCAGAGAAGACCAAGAAGGCATGGGTTCGTAGCAGAAGAGGAAAGGAAGGACGAGCAAGAGAGTAGAGGAGACAAATTCAGAGAATCAGTGAGTGGATTCTCGATTTTCAAAATTTGGGTTATTTCAAAATTAGGGTTTAGAAATTAGGGATTTTATGTAAGACTATAAATAGAAGATGGTATTGTGTGTGTTGTGTGCTTGGGTTAGCCGAGTGACCACCAATTAGTGGTTCTATGTAGTTTAATTTCTGTTTGAACTTCAATTTCAATGCCATTTTAATTCTCTGTTTGATTTTCAATTTCTGTTTTAATGTTCTAATTCCTCTTGCTAGGGTTGAGATGAAGTCCTAATTTGCTGTTTGTTGTTCATGTTTTTGACAATAACCTTGTTATGCTTAATTGTTTGGGATGAAATTTAGTCGTAGGACTTCAACACTTAACTTTCACAGTGTATGTAATGCATCCATTGTAGTTAGAATTATTCTGTGTTGTAGAACTGCAACTCATGTTTAACAGCATATATGAACCTTTTGATTAGCTGTGCCTTAAAACGACAGTTAATACTTAGGAGAATTACCTTAGTTGTGATTGAATCATCCATCTCAAATTGACCTTAGATATGCAGAGGATTGACATCCCTCTTATTATCAGTTATAAGGACAAGGTTAGTGTTGGAGCAGAACAAGTAGTGTAAGTTAGTGGTGGAATCAAAGGCCCTAGTACTCTTCTCATCATTTACTCAATCTCCATGTTTACATTTGTTGTTGTTTCCATTTGATCTCATTATTTCCCCCTTGCTACTGCTCACTCCTCACCAATCAGTGGTGTTCATAACACCACAAAATCATCTTTTGTCACTGTTTCATCATCACTGCCCCTTAGGAAGACCAGTTAACAAGCAAGCTTAGAAAAAATTAGCAAATATCCCTCCAAGTCCCTGTGGAACTGACCTGTGCTTGCCCTGTGTTGCTTGTGCACTTGCATTTAGATAAATATAGTGTTGTTTCCATCCCTATCAAGTTTTTGAGTGTTGTTTCCAGCCCTATCAATGTTGCATAATGGATAAAATGAAGAGTGGTTAATAGGTTCTTATGAAAAGGATGAAGCTGCTGCTAATGGTGTTAGTATAGCTGCAAATAAGATGGGTCTGAGATTGCAGTTGGTGGATGTATGAGAAGCAGATGTTGAAATGGAAATGGATTTTTGAGATGTTGTTGAAGAATTAGACCAGCAGATGATAGATTTGGTTTTGCAGGTTGAGCTGAGATGGCTTAACATAGAAGAGAAAAAGATGAGATGAATTGAGTATTATGTGTTGTTGTTTTTGGCTTTGCAGGAGCTGCAAGTTAATGTTGCAGTGAAGAGTGGCTTTGAGCAGGTGGTTTTAATCAAAACTACTGGGAAAACCCTCCGCAACAGGTTTTGTCGTCTCACCAATCGAACAATCGATCCTTGATAATGATGGTGGTAATCACACCGATTTTAATTGATTATCGATACTGTAATAAACTGCTTCTTTGCAAAATTCTTGTTTAGTATACCGAAAATATGTTGATGAAAGACGATTCGATCGTAGTAGAGAAAGAAGAGTTGACAAGATCTTTGAATCTCTGTCTATGAAAACAGGGTTAAGGTTAAGATTAAGTCGGGAAGAAAGAGATGATAAGAGTGAATCTAGACGCCTGATTGGTCATAAATGTCATCGTCTCCGGCATCTCCATCCTCACCGGGAAATTCCATTTCAGAAGCAGAAAAACTGATCCACATATACGATGGTGATGAATAGATGACATTCTGTCATGGTGATCACCGTCAAGAAGATAATAATTACTTACAAGTTGTAGATGAGATTCAACGGAGTTTAGAGTCATGTACCACTGTTGATTCTTCATCTTCTTCTGATGACCGGAATAACTTGAAAATTTCAATTGACATAGTTATGGCAAGATTAAAAGATGGGTTCAAGAACTTATTGAATACCCATACTAAGTTCATCGAAACCGATTGGTTAATCAATTTGGAATTCTCGATAAAATTCAGAATGATTTTATAGGGTTTTGAAAATTAAAAGCAATAGGAATAATGAGAGGGTATTTCGGGTACTTAAATTTACACGTGTACAATTTATGCCACGCGTGCACAGGTGCTGAGTCAGCTAACCAAAGCTTGGACGGAATACCTAACGATGGGAGGAAACGCTAATTTCAATCTATTTGGGGAGGAAACACTAATTAGCGATCTTGGGAGGGGAGGAAACGCAAAATATCCCAAAAATATTAGATAAATGATACTAGGCTCTGACCTATCATAGGTTCAAACTCCAATATTTTTGTATGATCGATTGAGATTATGCTTTCAGTTCTTACAAGCTGTTAGAGCATAACTCGGTTGAACTCACCAAGCGTTGGTATGTCAAGTTTGGTTGTCATATTTTAGTGTGTCAAAATTCATCTTAAGTCGTTTGATTATATACTAGAGTCAACTTCGTTTAGGTTAGACTAGAAATTCTAGGAATGTTGAGACATACAAGTATTACTCCGAAGACCTGAAGAATGTGAAGAAGTAGCAAACAACAACGACGACATCATCCTTCCACTTGAGGTTAGTAATATTGACTTGAACTGTTTCATTCCTAACGTATCTTTCAAGTCGTGATATATTGAAAACATAACTGCGAAGTGTATATACTATACATATTGTATAATTCTCTAGTGATATGACATGGTCATATTTGTATGATCATAGTATTAGGGAATTAGACTACAAAGTATAATGCTTATCTTTTGAACTTCGTAGATATGACATTGACATAATCTTTTATATAATGTTATGATTATGTGAATGGTTTATGGTGAAATTTCATCATAGAAAACAATGTTTTACATTCGTTTAAAGGAAGTACATTCATGAACTTGTTTTATGAATCGAAAGGGAAATCATTAGGCTTATTGGTTCAGCTATTCATTGCAAATCTTTGGATTACCAATATTTGTGAGATGGTAGAACCGATTGTAACTTTGTTATGCATCTTGGTATAACTAATCACAATGCCTAACTTATGATTTGGTATGACTAGTTTTTATTAATTGGTGTAACCGATCCTAAGTAATCACCATGAGATGGTATGATTGATATTTGTAATTGGTATGACCGATCCTAGTAATTGGTGTAACCGGTCCTAGTAATTGGTGTGACCGATCACAGAGTATTTTGTACTCGATCCTTGTAATTGGTAACCGGTCCTGGTAATTGGTGTACCCGATCCTGGTAACTAGTGTGACCGATCACAAGCAATACCATGGGAATATGGTAACCAGTCCTGGTAACTGATGTAACCGGTCCTGGTAACTTGTGTGACCGATCATAACTATTTCCATATTGAGGTATAACCGATCCTAGTGATTGGTAAAACCGATTTAACCCATGTATGTGATTTGATATTTGATCAATCACATAGTTATCTTGGAATACATGTCAACCAATTCTAAACTTGTTTGGAAGTGTGGTATAACTGATTCCAAGAATGTAAATCCATGTAAATATGAATAAGTATTTACACTGAAGAGATGTCAACATACTTTGAACAAGTACAGTAACTCTTATCATTTATTGTTCAAAGATATTCCTTAGTACTCAAGGAGATCATGTGCCGAAATAAATTGAGAATCTTTTAATTAAGGTTTTTGGTTTTATATGTTTTAACTACCATCAATTAAATGCATATCTCTAGAGAATAAAACTTAGTAATGTGCATTTACTAATTGGAGATTTTCTATTGAGAGATTTCGGAAATTTTGGACAAGCATTTATTGGATTTAGGAAAACCGAATTTTGATATTCATTGCATATCTTAAGAGTATTTTAGGTTTTAGAAATTCCTTGGTGTCCAAACATCCTTGGTTTATGAATACCTAAGTTTGCATTTCTAGTAAACTATCCTAAGAGCCAGGCGAACTTCATTCTTGTTATTTCTGGTGGAGCCGTCTATTTGGAGAGGAAAGTATCCTAATTAGGTGAAATCTCTTATGGCCGCTCATTTAAAGAATTATGTGGGATCAAGAATCTATACGAGTACCGTTGGTGGGAAACTAGATAATTGCAGTGTTTTAGTTTTCGATTGATCTGATTGACTAACGGTTGTTGAAACTTTGATTGCACCTAGTTTGTTTATTCTTGATAATCTTCTCTTCTAATATAAAATTCACTCAAACTAGATCGAAGTATCGACGGGATCTTTAGAACTGTTTGTAGATCTAAAGACATCTTGTGATAATCCATTGTTAATAGACTCCATTATGTCAATCACAAGATATCCAAGTGGTGTTGTGCAGGTTATTATTGAAGCTTAAAGAAGATTTCAAGACGAATAAGATATCTTTGTGGGTGCACAAACTGTTAGAGCATAGCTCGGTTGAACCCACCAAGCGTTGGTATGTCAAGTTTGGTTGTCATATTTTAGTGAATCAAAACTCATGTTAAGAGTCGCTTGATTATGCACTGGAGTCAACTTCGTATAGGTTAGCTTGAAAGTATTAGGACTTGAGACTTTACAAGTATTGCGAAGACTTGAAGATATGAAGAAGCAAGGAGCTACAATGACAATAATCATCCTTCCACTTGAGGTTAGTGATATTTGACTTGAACTGTTTCATTCCCTAACGTAACTTTCAAGTGGTGCATATTGAAAACAAAACTGCGAAGAATATTTGAACTCTAGATAGACATAGTATTAAGGAATACAATACGAGGTTTATGGCTTAACCATTAAACTTTGTAGATAAGACATCGCCATAATCATTTGAATGCTATTGTGATTATGTATGGGTATGAGGTGAGTATTTCATCCTAGGGAACAATATTTTACATGTGTTCTGAAGAAGTAAGTTCATAAACTTGTTTGTGAATCAAAAAGGAAATCGACAGGCGTTATTGGTTTTGTTATTCATTGCATATCTTATGAACAACCAATATGTGTGATTGAGTATAACCGTTCACGACTTGTTGTGTTCTTGGTAGAACTATTCACAAAGGCCTGATTATGTATTGGTATGAATTTTATTAGTGAAATCGATCTTAAGTAATCACCTGAGATGGTATGATCGGGTTTGTGTTTTTTTTTTTTGTCTGACCAAATATGGGAATGGGGAACAGATCCAAGTAAGAGGTGCATTACATCACAAAGGGGAACCGATCCTTGTGTGAGGTGCAACAAGGTTTATAGCAGAAAGGGGAACCGATCCTATGAACATGTGCACCACGTTTTTAGGAAAAGAGGAACCAATCCTATGGACATGTGCAACACATATAAGTTAGATACCATATATATGTGGGGAACCGATCCTAGTACCTAGTCAACCGAATTTTGGAAAGCTAGTGTGACTATGCACAATACTCACATGGAAGGTAGAACCGAAACTTGTTTTGGTAGAACCGTTAAACCCATGGTTGTGATTCAATGTTATTTGATCAATCACATAGTTCTTGAAAGTCAGATAAACCAATTCTAAACTTGTTTGGAAGTGTGGAAAATCGGTTTCAAAGTTGTAAGTGTGAAAGAGAACTTACAAATTTAAGATGTCGACATACTTTGAACATGTGCTATGAATGTTTATTTCTGTAATTGTTCAAAGTTATTCCTTAACATGTAAGGGAAGAGAATCCCAGGATCGAAACATAAATAAGTTAAGAATCTTTTAATTAAGGTATTTAACTTCATTTTGTAGGGAAATAAGAATTAGTAATGTGCATTTACTAATTAGAGATTTTCTGAGAGATTTCGATCATTATTTTTGGACAAAGCATTTCCAGGAATTATGGAAACCGAATTTGTGCTTTAATGAATATCTTGAGAATTTTTTCGGTTTTGGAAAATCCTTGGTGTCCAAACTTCCTTGTCTATAAATACTTGAAGTTTGCCTTTCTAGCAAACTAATCCTTCGTAACAACAGACTTCCTCTTTGTTGTGTTGTTACTGGTGTAGCCGCCTATTCAGATAGGAGGGTAACCTAATTAGGCGAAATCTCTTACGGTCTCTCAGTTTAAAGTTTTCTTTGGGATTGAGAAGCTCTAGCGTGTACCGTTGGTGAGAAACTAGATAATTGAGGTTTATCTTTTGTTTTCTTTGATTTGATTGACTAACGGTGGTTGAACTTTGATTGCACCTAGTTTGTTTATGCTTGAGAATATTCTCTTCTGATATAAGATTCACTCAAACTAGTTCAGAGTTTCGACGGGGATCTTTAGATTGTTGTTAGTTCTAAAGACGATCTTGTGATAATTCATTGTTAACAGACTCCGTTCTGTGCGTGATTGATCACAAGAGATTCAAGTGATTGTGTGCAGGTTTTTATTGAAGATCTAAGAAGATTTGAAGACGAAGAAGATATTGAAGATTTCTGATTTGTGGGTTCATAATCTTTAGTGTGCACAATACTTGTTTCAGTAAAAGAGGACCCAATTAATAATCGGTTTATCTTTGTGATAGATTGGATTGATTAATTGAGTAGATCGGCATCAACACAATTCTTTGGATTAATCGTGTTGTTGGCTTAATATTAAATGATTACTTCGGTAATTGAACATAAGATAGATCTAAGAACCTGACGAAGGAGTTTATGTTAAGATATACGGAAGAGCCTTTGTCCGACTCATATCACTTGGTTGAATAGAGTTGATTCCAAACAGATTTGTTATTCCTTTACTGTTTGGAATACGAACCAAAGGAATTGTTCCAAGTACGTGACTAAGGTAGGAGGCATGGGAATACAGACGGAACTAGGTGAACTATAGGTTCGTTGCTTGGTCTCAACTATACGAAGTGAGGTGTAATTTTGTGTAGCGGCTTAATCTTGAGAGTAATTAATTCTGAACAAGGTACCGGGTTTTTCTGCATTCGCGGTTTCCTCTTTAACAAAATCTTGATGTGTCATTTACTTTATATTTCCGCATTATAATTTTTTTATTATAATTAAAGTAAATTACACAAACGTTAATTCCTATTTACTTGATAAGTGAATCCTATTGTGTTTGGTTAAGTCCGAACCTTTTTATCAAGTAACGTACTTCGTTGTTGTATTGTCTCGATCTCGTATCCATAGACGATCACACTAAGTGTGAACCAATTAGTTGTATTGTCTCGACTCACTCCATAGACAATCACTTTCGGAGAAATGACTTATAGGTAGGAAAAGTTTTAGCTTGAGGTATATTTGGGTACCTCGCCTTTTCACAAACCTTGATCGGTTGGGATCCAACTAGAATCGTATTTATTCGAATGATTAGTTTCGTGAGATCAACATTCTCAATATATCTCTTTGAGATTTATTTTGATTGAGTGTGAATCTTAACTTAACTGCTTTTGTAGTTATTGGATAGATTGATCTAATCAGGCAAACAAGTTTATTAGATTAAATGGAAGATCCTTTGCGTATGACTTGAGATATCTTTATCTTGAAAGTATCAATAGAGTTGTAACCAAACAGATTTGTTGTTCCTTTACTGTTTAGAATACGATCTAAAGGAATTGTACTAGTGTGTATCCTCGAAGTCGGAAGCACGGGTATACTGAGGAAACTAAGTGAACTAGGGGTACTTGCTTGGTCTCAACTATACGAAGTTGGTGTAGATTTTGTATAGCGGCTTAATTCTGAGAGTATTCAATTCTGGACTAGGTCCCGGGATTTTCTGCAGTTGCGGTTTTCCTCGTTAACAAAATCTTGTTGTGTAATTTACTTTTGTTTTCCGAAATTATATTTGTTTATATAATTTAAAGTCAATTACACAAACGTTAACTCCGATATACTTGATAGTGATCCTATAAAGTTTGGTTAAGTCCGAACCTATTATTAAGTATCACACTTTGGTTGTCGTATTGTCTCGATCTAGTATCCATAGACAATCACATAAAGTGTGAATACCGATTTGTTGTATTTTCTCGACTCTGTCCATGGTCGATCACTTTCGGTAAGAGGATTTATAGGTTGAAAATAAAAATATTGTGGTGTATTTGGGTACCCTCATCTTTTGAATTGGTATCAGAGCAGGCAAACACGAAAAGATCTAACAATCGGTGTTTGGTGTGATCCAACCTATAAGAATTGAATCTGATGGCTGATTTAGTTAACGTAGAGCAAGAAGATGATATACTTCAGAAAGTCAATTTGTTTTCAGATCCTGATAAACAACTCAATACTGTTAGTTCACTGATTGAACACAACTCAGGAAATATTAACCACGATGTGTTAATAAGAAAACAAACACCTGCTACATACAAGTCAAATTCAAATGACAGTGATGATATTAAATTTTTCATAAAGTATGATGTAAAATATAATCTAAAAATAATATATATTATCAGTCTGTCAAAAGGATTATCAAAGATTGTTAGATAAAAACCAGGTCTCATGAAGAAGCTGTGTCTCAAGAAAATCTTGAAATTCATGAACCTCCTGGCATGATGATAATCACATCTAGTCTATGTCAAGATAAAAACACCGTTTCGTTTTATCTTGAAACTGAATCTGAAAATTCTGACAATGACCCTAAAGTTAGAAAATATTTATTAGTTAAGACAAGGATATGTGATTCTATCTCTCGGAATCTCTTAACTAATAAACAACATATGGATTCTAATAGTTTAACCACTTGCAAGAATCAAAAGAGATGTGTTTCAAAGCATAATCCCGTGACTAATATCCGGTCAAGAAAAACTGTCATTTATTGTGACAAGGATTATCTCTCTGAAGGTGACAAAGATCAGCTTAAAAGCACACAAACAAATGATTTCAGATCATGTTGTTTTGTTTGTGATCTTCGATTCTCTTCAAAAGATGTTGTCATATTCCAAGGAATATCTGGGTCGATATAAGAGTTCTACTCAACTCATGACTCAAAAGGTTTCTAACCACACTAACAATCATGTTCATACTTGAATAGATCAATCTGTTGAATCAGGAAATTCAGGTTGTCACTCGCAAATGTGAGAAACCTATTCTTGGAGTTGTTCCAGAAAAGAAGATGTCTGAAAACGTAAAGATAGATTTTGTTTCCTTGAGCCATCGAGAGCTCAATTCAACAACTAAGCTTGTTGATCAGAACTTCCTAAAATTTTGTGCTCAGTATTAATAAATGGGAAGTTCTAAAAGAGCACTAGGGAAAATATGAAAAGTATAAAAAAATTATACCAGATCTATTTGTTTCATGAACCACTTGAGTATAAAAAAAATTATACTTTCAATCTTAGAAAAGTTCATGATAAAATTATACAAGATATATTCGGATTCTCTTAACAATAATATTTCGGAAAATCCTTGATTTTATTTCTGAATTTGTATATTTTCACGAATATTTGAATCAAATAAAAAATACCTTGCTAGGTATTTCTAAACTTGGAAACCAAGTTTTATTTTATTTATAAAACATCTTAAGAACCGATTCTTTCCTCCACATTAGTCTCCGGTTCATGATGGGTGAAAATACTATTGATATTGATTCTCAATTACAGAAGCTTGAAACTTGTCTTCCTGCTGAGATTAAGTGCTACTTCTCAAAGGAACATACGAGGAATCAAATATCTTTTGAGCTCATGCTTTTGCTAATGCGAGATTTTGAAATTTCTCATGAACAACTGGAAGCTTCTGCAAAGAATGAAAGTGGCTCGAGTCAAATATTTTGAAGTTGATTGTGGAGGTGAATCTTTTGAACAGGAGACTCAATCTTATGAAAGAAAATAGAAGACTCAAGAGTTTGAAAACTGAAGAAACTTCATTGAATAATCAGAGCACCACTAGGGATTAAGTTAAATGTTATAATACTTGATCCAGAAAATAGACATCAATGTTTTGATTTATTTCAATTATTGTATAAGGTCTATTTTGAATAAAACTATCATTATTTATGAATAAAACTATTTCTATATAATTTTTCTTGTGATAGTTACCGATTACATAGCCTGTGAATGAATGTTTTGCTATGTGTATTCGGTTTATGGGATGTCTGATTTCAGTTTTCATTAACCTTAATATTTGATCTCAAATGATATGACCCTTATGATTCGAGTGGCTTTTTGTTTTAGCGGGATTAAGTTTTATCCCATGTTGGTAGGCTTTAACAAAGGATCATGAGGTATTATGATTGAAACTCATATGTGAACAGTCACAATATTTTGAATCAATTTATGTTTACATGAGTTGTGTTTAGCATAACATATGTGTTTCGGGTTTTCAACTTTTGTTATTGGCACACATTAGTCAAAACCGATTCAACCCTTCTCTGGTATAGGTTGCTCCTATTGTTGTTCTTTTGTTCTTGCGAGAGGATGACAACACACTGGGGGAGAATTCTTATTGAACTTGCGCTTAATGACATATCTTTATGGGGAAAAGAGGCTGCGGAATTTGAGATAACGAATCTGTTAGTTAATCATTTAGTTAAAGAAATAATGGGATTAGTTATAAATGAAAATATGGGTGAGGTACCATCTATTATTAGAGCTTCTCCAATGGTGGTTGTGTGTGTTTCCTAGGTGGAAACGGAAACAAGACATCTGAAAACGCGGGGGTACTACACCACACCCAAATTTTTAGTTAGGCAATTTGTATGGACTAAACCTTAATAATGTTCCGAGAGTAAAAACTCAATCAAAGAATTATACTAAAGAGTTTATCTCTTTCTGTTTTAACAATCACAAACTTAAACAGATATAAAAGTTGAAACCGTAAGTTTGATTATATGAAGAGAAGCTCGGATTTATCAACGGTGATTGATTAACACACAACCTGTGATATTTCATTTATAAAGATAAACAATATAACGCGGAAAAGAAATAACACAGACACCAGAAATTTTGTTAACAAGGAAACCGCAAATGCAGAAAAACCCCGAGACCTAGTCCAGAATAAACACACACTGAATATAAGTTGTTACACCAATTTCCTACTACCTATTCGGACTAAATGTAAGACCTGCTTCAGCTGTATTCAAGCACTTGTAGAAATCCTATAAGAAAACCTATTCTTTTTAAGAATTATTCTCGTAAATCTTCTAGCAGAACACAAATTCTCTTTAGAAGTTATTCTCGAAAATCTTCTGGTAGAAGAACACAGTTCTCTTCAGAAGCACTCTCAAAAATCTTCTAACAGAATGTTAGTTCTCTTTAGAAGATGTAACAACACGTTGATACTTTTCGATCTTTTGTTTTCAAAAAATACCGGTTTGATTTCCCTTTAGACGTGAATCAAGGTTTCAGAAATCTTGTGTTTGTTTTGAGAAAAACAATTACTATGTAAAAGTAATATCAAAACAAACTTGTAGATTAGGGTTTATAACTCTTCAAAAATGGAAGAGAAACCTAATTATTCTACAACAAGAACAACTAGAATAAATATAGAGATATCTTGTTTAAAACTTCTTAAGGATTTTTACGAGAGACCTTAATCGAATTTTTCTTTCTATTTTCGATGTCGACCAACTAGTGTCGGTATACGATCGAGAACTTAAATCTATCAAAACCTAGGGTTTATGATCCACAATTCTTGAATGGTCTTATATTAGAAGAGAAGACCTTAGAATAGACAAGAGGTGAAAAACCTAGATTACAAGTTGTGCAACAATCACGAAGATTATTATCAACTCTGATTCGCGATTCCCAAGGCAAAGACTTTTATCCCATTCTTGTTCACGAAGAACAGAAGACATGGAAAACAACCTTATGAACCTTACACCAATTTTCCAAGGGATGAAAAATATGGTATTCACGAACCCTCTATTTATAGTGAACATGGTAGCTTGAAAGCTAAGCAAAGATAAGCTATTTTCCTTTTACAAGACTCTCCTAATTTTGGGAGTCTTTCTTAAGTTACAATATTTTTGCATAAATAATTAAATAAATAATTACTTTAGCATATATTGTATTTTCCTCACCCGTCTGATGAACAATTTTTCGCTCCAAAAAATATTCTTCCTGTCAAACCCGCATTCATAATTACTTTCTCGTTTTCTTCAAGTGAAAGTTTTTCTTCAAATGCTTCTTCTGATTCGAAAAATTTGTTATCTTCTTGTAGTCGCTCTGCTGATCACTTCAATCCTTCTTCTCCTCCTCCTCCTCCTGTTTTACATCAAGATTTTAACGCAAGTCAAAATTAATTTAATCAGTATGGGTCCTTCTTAGGAAAATCTTTTCAGTTGGAGGCAGTATCAAACCCTATTGAAGATAAAATTGCTACCATGATAATGGATGCAGATGAAGGAAACCAGGGGGCTCAGGTACTATTCTTAATCTTATTCTCCTTTCTTTTACTGTACTGTTTCTTTGCGTACATTTGCCATTAAGTTACTGCTAAAGTTCCCTAGTCAAATCTTTATTTTGTTTTGTTGAGCCTACATTATTTGATATAATCTGAGTCTACTTTTTTTATTTTTAACATCTAGCACTATTCTTGTTTCTTTGTGAATTTTGATTTATGTTCTTAAATTTGCTTGTCTAGTTATACTATAGTCCTGTTACTTAGTTTTTGTATCCCCTTCTCTTGATCCAATTAGAATAGATAAGTTTACATCCTCTAGAATCTAAGTGTCAGAGAAGTTTAGTTCACAAAAGATAGTATTTATCATCTAGTATTTGAGTCCCCTTCTCTTGACCATTTAGAAAAGCTAAGTTAACAACTTATAGAAGAATGAAAATAATTGCCTGGAATGCTCAAGGGTGTGGTACAAAAAAAAACTAGGCAATATCTTGAGCACATAATAAAAACTGAAAAAGCAGAAATCTTATTTTTGTCTGACATTTTCTTAAAAGAATTCTGAATGACTTTCCAAATACGTATTTAGTCGACCCCATTGGCAAAGCAGGTGGTCTGGCTTTGGCTTGGGTTGACGGTTTTCATTTTGAAATCGTACACTCAAATATAAATATGTTAAATGTGTTGATCAAAACAAATTTCTATGATAAAGTTTGGCTTTTAACGGCTTTTTATGGTAATCCCTATAAACCTACGAAACTGGTTTCTTGGGAATTCTTAGAAACTATATCCTCTAGAATAGCTCACTCAGGTATACCCTGGGTTGTAATAGGTGATTACAACCAAGTCTTGAGTCCCTATGAAAAGTTGGGTGGTCTACCCTTCAATATTATGGAAGTTGATCCTTTCAAAAGGTTGCTTCAAAGGCTGGTTTATCGGACCTAGGTTTCCAAGGAAATGTTTTCACTTGGAATAATCATAGAGAAGGCATAAACAATATTCAGGAAAGGCTTGACAAAGCCTACTCAAATGACGATTGGATATATCATTTTCCTGAATCCTCCTTAACTCATCTTCATTCCTTTAGGTATGATCATAACCCAATTAGGCTAGATATTTTCCTTTCTCGGCTCAAAATCAGAACTTTCCTTTCAAATTCTTCGATACTTGTCTTAAAGAAAATTCTTGTATTCAGTTAATAACTAAGACTTGGGATACTTCTTTACTAAATGCTACTGATGTTGTGCTTCACAATCTTAAAACTCTAGGTGAAAATCTTATCTCCTAGCGCAAAGAGGTTTTTGGAATGCCTGATAAGAAAATAAAAAATTTTCTAAAAAGTATGGATAGAATTCAGTCCTCTAGTAATGACCCTAACAAACAGGTCGTTCTTAATAGGAAACTTTTAGAGCTAGAAGACTTGTATGACACTTAGGAGGAAATCGCTAAACAACTGTCAAGAGACAATTTTGTTAAATTGAAAGAAAGAAATACTAAGTATTTTCACATGAAAACGTTAAAGAGACGAAAACGAAATCAAATAGATTGTCTTTTAAATCAAAATGGGTAAATTTTGAAACAAAAACCTCAAATTGCTGAGGAACTGAAAATGCATTTCAAAAACCTTTTCACTGTCTCTCCAACTGCTACTGATCATGAACTTATGAATCTCATTCCTAAAGCCATTACTGAGCAGGATAATGCGGAGTTACTACGGATTCCAACTTCAGATGAAGTTTGGATGGTAGTAAAATCGATGAAGTCAAATAAATCTCCGGGACCAAACGGTTTCCCACTGAGCTTTTTCAAGCACAATTGGTCTTTAGTTGGGAGCCAGATAGTGGCAATAATACAAAAAAATTTTGTATCAAGAACAATTAACCCAAAACTAAATGAAACCTTTCTTTTCTTAATACCTAAAATAAAACAACCCAAATCTCCTAGTGATTTCAGACCTATAGGACTGAGTAACACCCCTTATAAAATTCTTTCTAAACTCTTAGCAAATAGATTGAAAATTCATTTAGAAAAAATAATTTCGCCTTTTCAGTCGGCTTTCCTGTCTTCTAGAAAAATAGCTGATAATATTATGGTGGCTCATGAAGTGGTCCACTCAATAAAAAAAATAAAAACAAAAAAATGGAAGACTATGTATTAAAATCGACATGTCCAAGGCCTTTGACAGGGTCAATTGTACTTTCTTACTCCAAACTCTATCTGTTTTTGGTTTTAGCAGTGAGTGGTGTAATTTAATACATCAATGTGTCTCTACTGCCTCCATTGATGTTCTTTTAAATGGAACACCTGGTGATTTTTTTACTCCTAGAAGAGGGTTAAGGCAAGGAGATCCACTATGTCCTTACGTTTTCCTTATCTGTATGGATGTTTTCTCTGGGCTCCTCTCAGCAAAAGAAAAGACAAAACACATAACTGGTATTAAAATTTCTAGACATAGTACCCCAATATCTCATCTTCTTTTCGCAGATGACTGTCTGTTGTTCTCTAAAGCGAGTCTGGTTAGTTGTAAAAATCTGTTAAATATCATAAACCAATTTAGGAATGCTTCTGGTCATCTCATAAACTTCTCTAAGTCTGGTATTTTCTTTAGTAGAAGGATCCACTCTAAGCATCAAAGAATCATGATAAGACTACTGAAGATAAAGAAAATTAGCATTACTGACTCTTATCTAGGAGCTCCTTTGTTTGTTGACAGATCCAAACTTAAGACTTTCGATAAGATAGTTTCTAATATGGAAAACAAAGCTCAAAGTTGGAATGGTACGACTATGGTTCAAGCTAGCAAAAAAGTCTTAATTAAGTCTGCGTTATCCAGTCTGCCTATATATATCAAATGGGATGTTTCCCCCTGCCTAAAAAAATCACAGACAAAATTGATGCTATCCAAAGGGGCTTTTGGCGGGGGAACAGAAAAACTCTAATGGTTTCTATCCCATTAGTTGGGGTTTCATGTATGAACCAATAGAAGCAGATGGTCTAGGATTCAAAGAAGATAACAAAATGAATAAAGCAATGTTAGCTAAATTAGCTTGGAGAATCGAAACTCATCAGAATACTCTTCTAGGTTTTGTTCTTAAAAATAAGTACTTTAAAACCACCACCATTTTCCATGCCAAAAAAACATTATAATGCTACGTGGATATGGGGTTGTATTATGCAGGGGGTATCCTTAATCCACAAATTTAGTTGCTGGGAAGTGGGTGACGGTAATTCTATTCACATTTGGACAGATAAATGGATTCCAGATATGGACCAAAACCTCATGTCTTATTGTGGTGATCAACAAAATCTTTTAACACTTGTATCTGAGTTGATAGGCTCTAATACTAAAAAGTGGAATATTAAGAAAGTTAGAAGTAACTTTACGCAGGAAATTGCAGATAAAATTCTAGGAATTAGAATTTTCACTATTGGCGCACTGAAACAAGATAGATTAAGATGGCTTCTTACAAATGATGGACATTTTACTGTTAAGTCTATGTACAAAAAATTGAAACATCCTTTGATTAATAGCATTGCCCCTGATATTACGGCATTTTGGAAATCCTTTTGGAATTTAAATGTCTCTCAGAGAATCAAAAATTTCTTGTGGAAATGCATCCATAATGCCCTCCCTGTTAGGAAAAAACTTGCTGAACATATGGATAATATAGACATGAAATGCATTTTCTGCGAGCATGAATGTGAGTCTCTAAAGCATATGTTTTTTGAGTATCCCTATGCTAAGTCAGTAGCTTTACTTCCTCCAATGGTAGGCATAAACTCTAGTAGAGATAGAGATTTCTCTTTTGCTCAAATGTATGATAATTGGATAGCAGGGGTGTATGACAACTCTGACATAGAAATAATGGCCACAAAATGCTGGTTGATTTGGAAGGAAGGATGTCTAAGAATCTTCCAATCCAAATCGACTTCAAGCATCCATCTTTCTCTAGTTGTTTAGAGACATCTAGCCTTTTGGTCTCCTCTGAGACATTTAAAGCAGGGAGTAACTTATGGTCCTTCTTCTGTATTAGGAGACCAACCAAACTTTCAAAATAGTGGATGGTACAAACTCCTGGCAAACCAACATAAAGTTAACTTTGATGCATCTTGGATTGACTCTATTTCGCCTGTTAGATATGGTATAATATTGCGTTGTGATTCAGGTATTGCACTACAAGATACAGCTGGGACTTTCAGGGCTTCCTCGGCTGAAGAAGCATAGGCTCTGAGCATTCTAGAAACAACAACCTGGGCAAAGAGTATGAACTTGAAGAATTTCTCTCTGGAAGGCGATTGTCAGAGGACTATCTACTATGCGCAGGACAAGAAAAGCAATATTTTTTGGAGAAATCAAGGTATAGCCTCAGAGGTAGTGAAAATTTTGAAGACTTATGATTTTTTTTTGGGGTTTACTTTCACACACAGGCAGGGTAATGAAGCAGTAGACACTTTGGCAAAAGAAGCGCGCAAACGGGAAATTCACAAACAACAATGGTTGTTGATGCCTTTGTTTCTAAGCAACGTTTTATTTATGGATTCTTGTTTTTCAAATTCAGTTGTTATGCCTAATTCTCAGATTAGTGATAACTTTATGTTGGTCGACACCAATATCTCAGATCAGTTAGAAGAGATAAGGGTGACCAACATTTTAGAACATCCTGTGTAACTTTTCTCTGTCAATCTAAGTAATTTTCACAAAAAAAAAAACGGTTGTATGAGAACCTAATTTTGCAAGAAAATTGACCTCTCTACGTCTGAAGCTTTGATGATTTACTTACTTCTGTCTAGCAATCCAATCCCTAGGAATTTTATTTGTTCCAAATGCTTGAACAACACCGTTGAGTGTGAAATCAACTTAAAATACACACATCCTCAAGCAGAACTCAACATACTAAAATCAGGACCGTTCCTGGGAAAAATTTGCCCCGAAGTGAATGAATTTTTTTTCCCCTGTATAGGGTCCGGGATATTGTCTTGGGTAGGGATTAGGATGCCACTAATATACGATGCGGCCGAGGGCCGCGACGAATTATTTTTCAAACAAATCACGTTTCTGATTTTACAAATAGAATACTCGTGCATAATCAGAGAACTAAAAATTAAAATGAAAAAGTTCAGTAAGAAAAAAATGGTTACCAAAAAAATTCATAATTTTCGAAAGGGAATTAAATGATAATTAAAGTAGTAAGAAAACACTAATTTTCTTTTGAATAAAAATAAAAATCTACATTAAATAGCCCAGTGATGGTGGGTATTAGTAAACTTGTCCTGCTTGCCATTAGTAAACTGGCGTCTCATGGTCCGTGGAGGGAAGAAAAAAGAGGAGGGACACCAGAAACGAGGGAAAGAGATAGAGAAAAAAAAATTCTATCACACTTAAACTATTTATATAAGTTGTTTACAACCCTTCAAAGTTGTATTAATAATATAAGCCGGTCCATCTTTTTTTTTTCTGTTAATGAGAACCCCCATCACAACTGGGCTTATTGTTGCCCCTAGACTATTGTTGCCTGCAAGTGGGGCTTGCCCTGCTTGCCTATCAGGCCCGACCCTGACTAAAACCTAAACACGACAACATTTCTCATCTGGCAAAAAACCGGAAAAACGGGTCTTTGATGATGTGTAGACTTTGATATCATTAATCACGGGACGAGATTTTACTTTTTAATCAATAAACACATGCATTTCGTTCCTACCACAAGGACCACTTGATGCTACCAAGAATCCTCCACAATAATTATTTGCCCTTCTCTAACATGGCTGTGTTTATTAAGCCCAACAAACTTCCTAAAGTTAGGCTGAGTGCCTGAGTTCCAAGCATCTGCCCTCACCTACAACAAAATATTCCCTTTCTAAGAAGAAAGGAAAAAGATAATATTCCCCTTTCACCTAGCAGCATCCACCGCCTATCTTCATTATTTTTCTTTTTTCTTTTTTTTTTTTTTTTTTTTCTAAAAAACACACCATGGAATTAACAAAGCAAAGAGTTACAGACATCAATTAAGGTCTCTTTCCTGATAAGAGGTTCCAAAAAAGAGGGAAAAGAGACCCAAAGTTCTTTGACACTAAGTTTTCTAACCCGGCGTGCAAGCCGGTCTGCTAGATTGTTCTTCACACGCTTTATATACATAACTTTAAAGGAACAAGAACTAGAAAATAAAATCTGACAGTCTTCAAGAAGGTCACCGCATCTCCAATCTACATTAGTACTGACTCCATTCACAAAATCCACCAGGTGGAGA
This sequence comes from Papaver somniferum, assembly GCF_003573695.1. NCBI lineage: Eukaryota > Viridiplantae > Streptophyta > Magnoliopsida > Ranunculales > Papaveraceae > Papaver > Papaver somniferum. The sequence goes on along the minus strand of NC_039366.1, from coordinate 160,940,034 downwards.
CAGTCACTAACAAAGACGACTTTGGAAAGATTCATCTCTTTAGCCCAAGAGATAGCCAAAATTAGAGCAGCCGTTTCAGCAACAACTGCATCTGAAATCAGACCACAGTCCGAGCGAGATCTTCTTATTTTTCCTGAAATGTCACACCAAATAACACCCAAACCCATATTATAATTTTTAAAAGAACCATTAATAAACATAAAATGTTCAACCTCAGACTTGGGAACTTTAAAATCCTTATTTACTCTTCTAATCAATAACGGAGGAGCAATATAGGAGTTGATCATTCTTCTTGTTTCAATAACAACTTTATTTAAATCAATGGTAGTATTCCTAAAGCTAACATCACACCTTAACTTCCAGATGCACCACATTACAATTGCACCAATACTCGACCAATTAACATTAAAGGGAGACAAACCAAGAGCAGAATCATGTCAAAACAGAAATATATCATCAAGCCACTCCAAATCAGTAGTAACTAGATGTTGTAAAGAGACCCCAAACCAAATATGAACAACAATCAGACATTGAATAAATAAATGCAAAACAGTTTCTTCATGATTCTGACATAAAGGACACTTCACATCCACATAAGGGTTATAAAACTGAAGAAGAGAGTTTACAGGAAGCATCTGAGCAAAGATCTTCCACATAAAATTTTTTATTTTCGGCAAGCAGTCAATAGCCCACACTTTCCTACAAAAGTCGGCATCTTCCAAAGTACTATTCTCATTCATATAATTTCTATAAGCAGATTTGATAGTAAAAGCACCATTCCTAGTATGCGCCCACATTAAGGTATCACACTTATTTAGATTTAACCTAATAGTCCTAATTATGACCACTTCATCAGGAGAGAATAAATCATTCAATAGACTAACATTCCAGCAATTGTTTTGAACATCAATAAGCTCACTAACAAACGTATAATTACGGTGGTTAGGATGACTAGGAACCGGAGGAGAACAAGAAGACGGAATCCAATTAGAAGTCCAAATTTTAGTGGAAACACCATCATTAATTTTAGAAACAACATTATATCTAACAAAATTTAACCCATTAACAATCCCTTTCAAATCCATGAAGAGGAATCCGCAGCTTTATCAATCTCTAACAAATTCTGATTAGGAAAATATTTATCTTTCAACAAAATTGAAACCAAGTTGTTTGGATTATTGATTAATCGCCAACCTAGTTTGCAGATGAACACCCTATTAGTAGCATATGTGTTCCTAATTCCTTAGCCACCACAAAGCTTAGAATTACCTATATCACCCATGCAACATGTTTTGGATTTTTCTTAGACCACCAAAAAGATATTTGAATGGAATCTATTTTGGAAGTAATCTTCTTCGGCAAAGGGAAACAGGACATCTGATAAACAGCTAAACTTGAAAGAACATGTTTTGTCACAACAGTCCTACCAGCAACATTCAAGTTAGTCTTTTTACAAGAGCTTAACCTTGAGTAAAAATTCTCTATCATGAAATGAAAGGAATTAAATTTATCTTTTCCTATAAAAAGTGGGGTTCCTAGATATTTCTCTGAGTTACTTAAAAACTTAATTCTTAGAGATCTAGACAAAAGTTTAATATGTTTATGCTGCATTTTTCGACTAGTAATAAACCCAGATTTCTCAATATTGATCACTTGACCTGAAGCCTTGGTAAAGATCCTCCAGTTGAATGGTTTCCCATTTCTGAGCAATGGCATGGTACTCGAAGGGGACATTGAGTTCTTTAGCATAATCACTTAATCGACGACCCGTTTCTTCAACTCTTTCAGCTGGACGAAAACCAGGTCGGGGTAATTCTATCCCAGTAATCCGAAGTTTTGGTGGGCCACCTTTTCTCTTCAAAAGGCGCTGAATTAGGCAAGGCCATTGGAAACCATAGAGGATACCAAAATCGACTATATGGAGAGTAGTAGCATTTTCCGCAAGATCATTAATTGTTTGGTTGGCAAAGAAATTTGATATCTTCTTGAATGGAATTGCAGTCATAAAGAGCTGATAAGCTTTCAACATATCAGCAACTGATGATGGGCTCTTGTGCGGGAGGGTCGAGTATATCTGGCTCCCTGATCTAGCCAAACGTGCCTCGAGTCCGTCAGCAAAGCAATTAGCTAACCTTTGTAGACCATCTCCAGAAGGAGAAGAATGTTGCCTAAGCTGTTTCAGTAGTTCACTGGCAGTCCTCCGATCATCAGTTGCAACAGCTTGTGCACATTGAATGAGTAGACTCCACAGATCCACCGTGCCTGTTTTGCTAGTTTGTTTCTTGCCATGGGACTTTCCACCATTTTGCTGCAAGTTCTTGCTTGCTTCAACCTTCAAAGATTTACGGATAGTTGATTCGGCTTGCTCCTCATTTTCTCCATTGACCAATACCATATCGAACATTGCTGCCTCCACTGCTGCCAATTGCTTATAGTTCCTCCCTTCTTCCAAATTTCTATCTTCCCTGTGCACATTCTTCTTTCTTGTCGATCCACTTGTTGAAATATCTCGCCCATACTTTCTCTCCAACTCGAAATTAAGAATCAGGTTATTACCATTTGGAGGAAATTTATTTGCTTCCTCGACACCTTTTCTGTACTGCCTCATGAGTTCACTCTCACAATACACATCAGGAACCTGAACCTTACCCACTGGCGACTCCACTTGTCCTTCTACAACTGAATTGAAATCGGTGGAATGCTTGTATGACAACTGAGGATTCGATTGCCTAATGAGTCCACTCTCACAATACGCATCAGAAACCAGCTGAACCTTACCCACCGATGGCTCCACTATTCTTTCTACAACAGAACTGAAACCGTTCGAATGGTTGTAAGACAACTCAGAAGTCACCTGAAAAGTATAATCATTCGGAAAACTTTGGGTATTAGGCAACGATATGTACTCACCAAGTTCATCAATCCAATTAGTTTCAACCGCGTTGTTGCAGCTACTGTAATGAGTGAAGTTCTCAACTTGAAGTTCAGTGTTGCAGTCAGGAGAAGTGGGGTACTTCTCGCCGAGGATTTCATAGAAGGGTTTTTCTGCTGCTTGAAGAGCTGAAGTCTTGAATCAAGCAATTCCTCTCTTCGGCAGTGTCTTCCATGAGTATCTGATTTATGTACTTGAGAACCACATCAGAGAAATCAAATTCCCCAGTAGAATCTTCCTCTGGGTCTATATTTAAAGATGTAGTATGAGTACCAGTACTATTAATTATAGTGGTTTGATCCATGAAATTTTGATCCAGGGTAGTCTCCATTAATCTGAATAAATGCATAATTTTTTTATCAGATCGAAATTGAATCAAAATCTAGAACCAACATACAGCCATATATGGATTCAATCATTCAAACGTATACAAAATGTAACATCAATGGAAAACCAAAGTAAGTGATATATAAGCTCATTAACTAATTTCTAGTGTTCTACAGTAAAACCGACTAGTTTAAAATGGAAGCAACTAAAAAAGCAGCATAAAATGGACTAGTTTTAATGATCTGAGTTTTTTTCTAGGAAAACTCTGAATCAGTACTAGCAGTAGTTTAGAATAGCAGACGATGAAATTTGAAGGCTCAAGGAGAAAAACACATACCTAGAGGGAGGCTGAAAGAGCAACTTTTTGCAAACACACACAACTCTTTCAGAAGCCCGGAGAGAAGGAAATGAACCTTCATTGAGCCATGTGGGGTTCTAATTTTTTTAAGGATCTCCTGTATAATGGATTAGTGGTGGCAAATAATGAAAAAAATAACCAGGCATATTTAGTGGCGACCCCAAAAGAATTAGGGACGACACAAAAAGACAAAATAAGTCACTCAACCGTAAAATGTAGTTATCCCTTATCTTACGTTTTTTTAATGGCCAAACTACCATTCACAATCGGTAGATAATTTTATAATCGGAAACTAGTCCACAATCGGGAGTCAATTTAGTTTATATAACTTCCGAATATAGAGTATTCCCAAAATAAAATCCTTTATCTTTTGAATTTTGATTATCCTATAATCAGTAGTAAATAAAGTTATCTTGACTGTAGTAAATAAAGTTATCTTGACTCCCGATTACAGTAGACCTTTGGCAAAAATGGCACCATAATCGGTAGTGAATTTAGGTTATTTAACTCCCGAATATAGAGTCGCCCCAAAATGAGATTTTGCAAAAATTCTCTATTTTTTGAATTTTGGTGGAGCCTATAATCGGTAGTAAATAAAGTTATCTTGATTCCCGATTATACAATAGACCTTTGACAAAAAATTGTACCATAATCGGTAGTGAATTTAGGTTATTGAACTCCCGAACATAGAGTCGCCCCAAAATAAGATTTTGCAAAAATTCTCTATTTTTTGAATTTTGGTGGAGCCTATAATCGGTAGTAAATAAAGTTAGCTTGACTCTCGATTATACAATAGACCTTTGGCAAAAATGGTACCATAATCGGTAGTGAATTTAGGTTATTTAACTCCCGAATATAGAGTCGCCCCAAAATGAGATTTTGCAAAAATTCTCTATTTTTTGAATTTTGGTGGAGCCTATAATCGGTAGTAAATGAAGTTATCCTTATACAGTGGCTCTCTTTGCAAAATATCCTACCATAATCGATAGTCAAGATAGTTCATATAACTACCGAATATAGAGTAGCCCCAAAATGAGATTTTGCCAAAATCCTACCATAATCGGTTGTTTCGTGATGTTATTTATCTGCCGATTGTGGTAGATAAACAAAAATTATGGTCATAATCGGTAGATAAAAAAATACTAAACTACCGATTATGAAGGGACATATAAGTATTTTCAACCTATTTTGTTTTTTTTTTGTCGCCCTAATTCTTTCGGGATCGTCCTAAAGACGTGAGGAAAAATAATATATAGGATGCGCGAATTGTCAAACAATAGAAAAAATGAAAGATCAATTATATGTAACAAAAGCAAAAAAAAAAATTGATAAAGAAAAAGAAATCAAGATTTTGTATAAGATGCGATCCGGCGTATTTAGTATTTACCAAGACAATACTTAAAATGGACGGAAAAGTGTAAGGATTATATATATTGTATTGGTAATATTGCCTTAATATTTTCTATCGAATTGAACATCTTGAATTTTACATGTTTAAGTTGGTTTTGATTTGATTCCGTTTGTATCGGAAAATGGCTGGATACCGATATTTTCTTTTTGTTTGGACTGAAATGACAACGGTTTTTTCTATTCATGGAGGAGTAGTGATATCCCGCACGACCTTGCGGGAAGCTATTCCGCTCAAGCGGTTTCTTTACCGTTAGATCATGCTGAAATCCAGATCTAACAGCCTTGAACCTTTTAGGAGAAATAGTGGGTCATATCCTGAAAGTGGTGGGTCCTTTCCTGAAAGTGATGGGTCCTTTCCTAAATGTGAATCTAACCGTTGATTTAATCATCCAACGGCAAAGAATCCGCTTTTGCGGGAAGCCATTCTGCAAAGTCATGTGGGATAGCATTTGTCTTCATGGAGCCTCTTGTTTCTCGAACTAGGATTATGTCCTCTTCACTTTGCAACCCATTTTGAGTGCCATTAGGCTTAGTCATATGGGCTAGATATTTAGCTGCTAGATTGGCCATTCACGTCAGCATGGGCAACCTCCTAACCCCTATGGGATGGCCAATCTAGCAGCGAAACGCCTAACAATTCGACGTTAAACGCCTAACAGTAGAACGTTTGAGAAACGCCGAACCAAGCGACGTTTGACCATAGTCAGCTAAGTTGACGCGCCGCTCTGTTCGGCGTGGAGAGGAGTTGATACATTCACAGAAACTCGACCTTTCCTCCATTCTCAGTTCTTCTCACAAAAATGTCCCCTTTCTCTACCGCAAATGATTCTCAAAGATCTTGAGTTTTAAAAGTTGGTTTACGAATTCCTCCCGCGGGTTTTTGCATCATCAAGTTTGTGATTGGTTGAAGGTGGTTTGGTGCGATTCCATCAACGAAATCATTCAAGGTAAGAAATTTAAGTTTTAGGTTTAAAGTTTATGATTTTTGATTTTTTGTGCGATTTCAATGAATTTGATGATTGATATTTGGTATTTAGATGATGTAGATGATATGTGTATGATTTAATCTGATTATTTGTGATGTTTTTTTTAGGGATTTAATTTGATTATGTGTGATGAATAGAAATGAAATTTTGATTTTTGTGATGAAAATGAATTATAATTTGTATGCTAATTTGATTAGTTGTATGATGAAAATGAATGATAATGAATTTTTATGATAATTTGATTAGTTATACGATGAAAATGAATGATAATGAATTTGTATGATAGTTTGATATGGATGAATTGAGTATGGATGAAAATGAATGATAATGATATTTTAGTTGTATGAGATGAATGATAATGAATTATAATGATAATTAGTATGATTAAAATGGATGAAAATGAATGATAATGATATATTTTTTCATCTTTGTTATTGATTGTAATACAAGTATGGATGAATTGCTAGACCAGTTGGATATAGTTTTGACAAAGAAATGTGATAGACATGTATGTCAAGATGTTACGAAAGAGTCTCGCAGTATACGATTTAGGGTAGTTTCAAAGATATTGAAAAGTATTATAAAATTGTAGTGCAAGATAATCCGGTAGCAAAACAATTTTGTGATTTTTGTGGCTTTTCCTCTGTTTTTGAGTTTGATTTCGCCAATGGGGATAGAGCCTTAGTTGAAGCCATAGCTGAGAGATGGTGGAAAAGTACCAGGAGCTTTCATTTTCGGGAGTTTGAGATTGGCCTCCTTCCTTTAGATTGGTACATCTTAACGGGAATTCCCACTGGTGACCCTAGTAAACGACCAGTAGTTATGCCGCAGTTGGGTAATGAACTAACGTATCCTGTTTTGGATGATTTGTATTTTTCGGATATCAAAAATCATGGTACATGGGACTCTAAGACTAATACAATTTCCTTAATTGTCTTGAAAAAGTACATTGAAAGTAGAAAAGACCAGAATAATATTGAATGTGCAGTGACATTGACACGAGCATTATTTATGTGGTGTTTTGGTCATTTTCTTCTAGCGCATTCTACTGGAAAAGTAGATAAACGTTGGGTTCTGTTATTGGCCGACTTAGATAGAATTGGGGAGTATGATTGGGGTTTAGCTTCGTTAGATAATACCTATAGATATCTCGACGATTGGTCAACCAAGGGTACGAATTTAGTTGGCATGGTTGTGGTACTTGAGTATTGGTACTATTACTACTTCCGCAACATGCAACCCTTGCTTTGTCAGTCACCTGAAGGACATCATGATGTTTTCCCAAAGATTAGTCTCTTCAAGAAGATTAGGATTGCATCAAGGAAGAGAGGACATCGAGAAGGCCAAAATGATACGATGAAACACTCAGTCAAAAGCGCAAGTATACAGATTGACACTAGAACAAGGGAATCATGTATTTGGAAACCATGGGCAGAGAGTCGGTATGCTGCGGGAGACCAATATGAGTATGCACTAGAGGTATCCAAAAAGAGAGTTCTTTTTTTTTCACTTTGAAAAGCGCACAAGAGTTAGTTGTTACTTGGCAGAGAGATTCCCGAGGCAGATTACAGGTGAGATTGAAGCCCCGGAAAATCCTCCAAATTTGGAAACAATTGATGTAGATGATATCGTAGTAGAGGTCAACGACTATTATACAGTCACCGAGGATCAATATAAATGGACGAAGAAGAGTGTTGGACCTTATGTCACTGAGTCATACCATACACAGAACGTCGATGAGATAGCAGTGGGTAGCTCGGCTGTTCCTCACTGTTTGTTTCCTAGTCACCCTCCTCCTGACATGATGTCGCAGACATATACCTATCACACACAGAATGAGCCCCCATCACAACTGCCGGAGATAGAATTCACTTTACCATTTTCCAATGAAGTCGGCGTAGAACGTCAAATACCAGTTCCAAGTGTTCCTTGTCCGTATAACTTTCAGGAGATGAATTTGACAATGGTAAGTACATTTACATTTTGTACTCATTTTCATTTTAAGTTTCTTGAATATTCGACTAAATTCTCTAATTTATATACTTGTAGGATGATTGCATTAGGTTTATGGAAAAATCATGTTCATACCAGCTTGGAGTTCGTCAAGTCGCATGGGACGAGTCATACAAATTGGTTACAACTTCATGTTCCTCATATGGAAGATCTACATATTCTTTTGTACCATCTATCCATCCTCCAAACAATCCAAATGAAGCTGACCTCACATTAGGTGGTTCATATGAATGGAATGCGGGTCAAGGATTTTACACTCCTATGGTCGAAGATGGATCTACTACATCACAATATCAACAAGGAGGAAATGAATTTACTGCGTTGTTGACGGAAAGCGATCCTAACATTGTTTATGAAACTCAGCTCCCCCAACAACAATCCCATAATTTCTTTGACCTGAATTAGATTACTTGTCGTAGTGTTTAAAGTACTTATCGTGGTGTTTATGAAACCATATGGAGTGTTATATGTTTTAAGTGATTTTTATTTTATGGAGTGTTATTTTTATTTTTATGGAGTGTTATAATTTTTAAGTGATTTTTATTACATGGAAAACACTTCAATCTTGGCACAAACGCAACAAAGAGAAACGGACATGAAGATCCTACGACAACCCTTGGATGAATTACAAGAATGTGAGAGACCCGTCTACAAATTATGGAAGAACGAGATTTTAGCCCGTTATGGATTGGACCCTATCCCCTAAACTAAAGTGATAATGTTTTAAGTTATTTAGAAGTAGGATTTCAATTTCAATGTAGCTTTTTATGTTTTAAGTTATTTTAATTTAATGTATTTTTTAAATTTCTTCTAAACATTGTAACTTTGTTTTGCAATGTAATGGAAGATTACAAATTCTCAAACGGCTACATTTAGTTTGATAAATTTTCAAATTTTGAAACAAACTTCGATTGAAAGAAATTGAAAAACATGTAGAAATAGAATTCTGGGAAAAAATAGTTGTTGGTTAAAGAAAGAGTCAAGCGCTGGATGGTGCGGCGTCAGAGAAGAACTCTGAATGGAACAACGTCCAAACTAGCGCCTAACATTTCGGCGTTGATTCTCTGGAATATTCGCATAACGCCGAATCATCCAGCGTTTCTGTCACTTTTTGAGCGTCGCACCATTCAGCGTTTAAATCTCGCTGATAGTTGAACTGCGAGCAAATGCTAGGAGAGAGAAGTATCCAGATAGAGTGTTAACTTTTTCCCCCACTTTTTTCTTGATTTGCAACACTTTTTGGCCAATCTAGCAATCCAATCTAGCCCATAGGGGTTAGCCTTAGCAAGCTGTTGATATGAATGGGTGCGTTGTCCGTTGCATTTTCCACTGAGCTTGTTGCATTGAATTGTATAATGGAATTTGTGAAGCTAGATATACTTTTAATGAAAAATAAGTTTAATTTTGTTTTGCATTTAGTCTTGGTGGGTTTATATTTTAGGACCGGATCGTCTTCTTTTTTTGATATGCTAGACACAGCTAGCCACTAAGGACTCGACACCCTAACTATGCGTGGTAAAGCTGGTACATCCTGACTCAAAAGACTATTTATAACATCTGGTGCAGTGTGCAACCATTGACCTCCAAGAACCTTTTTACTTGCTGATTTTGCAAGCAATCAGCAACTCCGTTAGCTTCTTTTTATTGATGAACAAACATAACACTCGTGAACTTTGTTTTCAGCAGATTTATATCTTCAACAAGACCTTGTAACCTCCATCGGGTTTGATCTTCGCTTCGCAGAGATGGATGGTGTAGGTAGAATCGCTCTCAACAGCAATTCTGAGACCGTCACGAACAACCCACACCTCAGCGTCATTATTCCCATTGAAGAATATGTGTTTGCAGTAACATGCCACAAAATTTGCATCATCAGCTCTAATAACTCCTCCAATCCCTGCAATAACACCACCAATAACAGCACCATCAGTATTGAGTTTGTAAAAACCATTATTTGGGGACCTCCAAGGGAAATTGATCTCCTGGTATTCACTATTTTCTCCTTGGTGGGCCCGGAAAGGTGTATAAATTAAGCGCAATGAAAACGCGGGCCTACAGTAATACCGCAAGTGCACGGTCGTCGGTTGTAGCTCGTGCAAGTACGGGTCGATCCACAGAGACTGGGTGTGTTTGAAGTGTTCTAGCTATTTTGGGTTATAAATTTGCTATTGTTGGGCTTTGGGTACCAATGGATTTTGGTAACCAATGGGTTATGATTGTGCTTTGGGCCTTTGAGTTTGTTTGTAATGATGAGAACTGTTTTGGGCCTTTGAATGATTTTGAAATGGATTGAACTGAGCTTGGGCTCAGAAATGTGGACTATGGGCTTTAGGTCTTAAACCTTGTTTTGGGCTTTGGGCTCAATGGGATTGAGCTAACAGTGGACTGTGGTCTTTTGATTAGACCTGGGCTTTGGTTTGTAAAGGGCCAATGGTTAAAAACCCAGGCTTTGGACTTATGGGCTTCTGAGCTTTTGGGCTCAATGCAGCAGCAGCAGCAGTGGAAGGAAAAGGCAACAGGAGAGTTGCAGGGCAGATGGGTTGCAGCAGCAGCTGCACAAGCAGTGCACAGCTCAAGGCAAGAAGACAGCAGCAACAGCAAGGGAAGCAACAGCAGCAGCAAATACTGCACAGTAGCTGCTCAAGCAGTGCAAGTAGTAGCAGCAGCAGAACAAGGAGAAGAGATGGCAGTGCAAGTAGTGGTGGCACTAAGCCAAGGTAACAGTGGCAGAACAAGGCAATGAAGAACAAAGGCAGTTAACAGGAAAGACAATGGAGAAAATTTACAAGACAATGACTAAACAGGCAGAGAACAATGCAAAATGAACCAAGGCCTAAGCCAAGGGCAAGGGAGATGGTGAAGCTAACAGAGCAAGGCTAAGGCATTCTTCTAGAGTGGGAAGAGAACTAGCTTGCTCATTGTCACTAGTGAGCACTAGTTTCTCCACTACTCAATCAACACAATGCACCCTAAGCATACAAAAATGGAATGGCAAGATAATCAGCTTGCTATGAGCACTGATTTCTTCCACTACTCAATCAATTCAGTGCTTCAAAGGTATCTAGCCTAGCATTCCATCAAACTAACAGTGAATTAAACATAACAGTGAAATCAGCAGAGCACTAGGCATGAACAGAAAATTGAAACTAAAGTTAAACAGTGAAATTAAATGACCCTGACATGAAATTAAACTAACCCTAACATGAAATTAAACCAAAAAACAGGAATTTAAACATCACACATGAAAATTAAACCAAACCTAAATTGAAGCTGAAATTAAATTGAATTAAAATTCAAATATCAAAACTGAAATTTAACCCTAATTGGTTACTTGGCTAGTCCAAGAACAAGTTTTAACAGTGATACCCAACCCTCAATTTATACCCAAACATTAAAATTAGGGTTTCCCCCAAATCCCAAAAATTAGGGTTTAACTTTCATTACCCAAAATCGAGGAATTGACTCTCTTATCTTCGACCCATTCCTCCTCTGATCTTCCTGCTTCCTCTCCTGTGTTCGATTGATGTCTAGAGCCTCATCTATTTTAGTGATTTCCAACCTAGGGTTTAGAATGGTGAGAAGTCACTAAAATAGATGGCTAGAGAGATAAAGGAACGGACTGGGGAGGTACTGATGATGTTGGTGAAGAAGTGATGGTGTTGCAGAGGTGAGGTGGTGGCTGGAAATGGTCGGGGAAGGTGGTGGCAGAGAGGTGGCTCTGCAAATGTCGGGGAAGAAGGAGCTCAGTTGATTTTGGGAGAAGGGATGCGTTTGTTTAGGGTGTAGGTGTTCGGTCGCTAGGGTGTGAGGCGGGATCATCTGAAGTTGATGCGCAGCGAGGAATCCGTTGGATAATCAGTTACTAATTGAATCGAACGGCACGATGTAAACAAGCTCTGAGCGACCGTTGGATTAGGTGATACAACGAAGCTGACGGCTCCAGATGGGGTTAGGTGCTGTAATGTAAGGCGGAGATATCAAACTTTGATGAACAGCAAGGGAGCAACCGTTGGATTCAACTACCATCTAATCTGAAGGCTTGGAATTTCAGCGCTGTGGTGCTTGGCAGAGACTTCCGATTTTGATGCTCTATGAAGGAGCGACCATCGGATGCTTCTGAGAACTGATCTGATGGCTGAGAACGGAGGCGTTTTTGTGTGTAGAAAATGAGGTTGTGCGCACCATTCTTCGCGGCTTCCTTGCGTGATTTCTCCCGGCTTTTCACTACTTTTCTGCTCTTTTTGCTCCGCAAGTCATCCAGACTTTATTTATTACCTAAAAATGCAAAATTAAGTAAGAAAAATATTTATTCTTGAAAACAATGAAAATACAGAATATGGGATAAAATGTAGAATTAATGCGCAAAAGATGAGTTAAATGCCAACAAAAAGGGATAAATATATACAATATTTGGCACTCATCAAATACCCCCAAACCTGAATTTTACTTGTCCTCAAGTAAAACAAAACTAAGGAAATCCTAACTATACCACTGTCGCTGGTCTCTCGAATGCATTTAGCGTTTGCACTAAGCCTTTTAAACCACTAAGTGTCCCTAGTGGACGAGTTGAAGTCTCGTGAAGGTTTACCAGAGGTGTACCTACAAAACCTAAGGACAAAATATAGCTCAGATTCCATCAAATGTGACATGTGCAAAACAGTTTAAGCTCACAGCAAAATGGAGATGTCAATCTAGCTATCGAAGGCACAATCCTAGCACTGATAACAAAAAAAACATGTGATAAGAGTGTAAAGTGTATCTACACATGTGTAAAGAAAGATCTGAAGTTATGACTACTAATCACCAAGAGATAGTTTCTCAGGCTAAGAACCAAGGTCGAAATCTAGCTAGCTGTCCGGACTTTACGAGAATTGTGAATGAGTTGGAGGTATTTCACAATTACTCGCGTTGTACATCAATGGCATACACCCTCCTTGCTTATTACAATGAAACAACAAAAATGACTATTTACATGACTCTTATTTACATTGACTACTCTCTTTTATTTTTGGAACAAGAGAGGATGGAATTGATAAATACTTGATTTTTTTTTTTTTTCTGAATATATACATCGTTTTTTTTTTTTTTTTTTTTTTTTTTTTTTCATTGAGAAGGAAACACTTTTGATACATATACAAAAGGAAACAAAAGATTACATGACACTTTGCAAGAGGTAGCCCTTTTTGATGCACCCAGTTAAATTCGATGGTTGTCTTTCTTAATGTAACCTCCACCTTCTATCCCAACCAACCAAAGAACAAGCTAGTCAAGTTTCGTTCAGTATTCTAAAGTGATTGGCAATCGTAACTTCCTATCAAACACCTTGAAGATCGAGGCCATACATGTATTGGTAGATCGTGCGCGTGCAAATTTCTTATCACAATGTGAATTGTGCTAGAATCAGGGTGCCTAAATATCTAGACTAAGACTCCTAATAAAACATATTTGCACAAGAGTCAACATTTCAAGGTAAATGAGCTCCATTTTTTATGATTTTTCATTTTTTTAATTTTTTTTTGAATTTTGATTTTTCAATTTTTTTTGGAATTTTTCAATTTTTTTTCAAAAAGAAGAAGGAGTTCGTTTTCAATTATGGCAAATTATCATGGTATCTACTCTATACCCCCAAACCTAAACTAAACATTGTCCTCAATGTTTCAAAATATGGAAAGAATTAAGATGCAACATATGGAAAGGGACATGCTGAGTAGAGTAAAAGGAGAGAGAATACCCGATTTCGGCGAAAGCAGAATTAAAACTCCGTTATTCAAGGCAAAAATCCAACATATTTCAGCCGAGATCATATTGGATTAGCAAAATATAACAAAAACCAAAAGGGGTTTTTAAGAAAATTATCTACTGGATTATATACAAAAATTCACATACACTAACAATCTAAAGAGTTGAGGATCAACCCAAAAGACAAAGTGTAGAGACAAGAGAACAAAGAAAGCTTCAAAAACACTAAAATTGGACTTAAATGGGAGTGAGAGTGAAAAACCGAAATGAATCACCCTAAACCAAAATTTTTCAACAGGTTTCTTTTAAGCACAAAATCTTTTAATTTTAGGGATTCAGGATTCAAAAGGTCTAACTATCATGGACTGTTTTCGGGATGGCGGGCAAAGAAATGCATTCCAATGTGGCTCTTGAAAAGTGTTATATTTTGAAGCAAAATAGTCCAAGAGGACTTGGGAAGCACACAGTTCCAAACCTAGGTTAGGAATTTTCAGAAAAATTGGTTTTTACAATATGGGTTACAAACCAAATCTAGGTTGGGTGGAAGGCATCAGATTGTGACTAGGTAGAAGAATAGGCATATCATTATCAATCAAATCAAAATCTTCTAACATCTACACATGTCACATCATGCTCACAATCATCAATCAAAATTGGCAGATCACAATCAGAATTATCAACATCATCACAGATTTATGTTCGTGTATCGGCACATCAGGGGAAACATCATATGGAATACTAGAAGAAATATCATGCATTAAGGTCGGGGGAGAGAAGCCTAATGTATTTGAACCCAAAGGTTCCATAACATTTTCAGTATGACATGTTCTTCTAACATAACATCATAATCATCATCATCATCATGATAGGGATTTTGCAATCTAGGATAATTTTCAATCCTAAGGTCGGAGCTATTACAAGAATAAAACTCTAATTCATGGGGGTGATTCATATCATGTGGTGTTGTTCCTGTTTCCCTAACGGATTCCCATTGATGGGTTTTCTCTGCAATCTCGGCTAAAAAATTCCATGCATCATCCACAGATTTATCAATAAACTCACCATTACACATAGACTCAACCATGGTTCGAGATTTAAAGTCTAGTCCCTCATAGAGGATGACGACAAGTCTCCACTTCTCAATTCCATGGTGCGGACATTCACTCAACAAATCATTAAAACGTTCAAAATAGTGAAAAACAGTTTCCTCATCCAATTGGACAAAACAATTGATACTTTGACGAATAGCGATGGTCCTATGATGTGGAAAAAATCTTTGGAAAAATTGATTAGTGAGTTGTTCCCAAGTGGTGATTGATTGTGGTCTCAAACCGTAAAACCATGTTTTGGCCCTTTCTTTTAAAGAAAATGTAAACAAACGCAATTTCAGAGAGTCTTCGGACATATGATCAGGTTGCATAGTCCGACAAATTTGTTCAAACTCTCTTACATGAGTATAGGGGTTCTCAGAATCGACCCCTCGAAATATAGGAAGTATTTGTATCATGCTTGCATTTATTTTAAAAGGGTTATTGGTTTGAGGTAATACAATACATGATAATGGAATTTTTATTGACGGATACATGTATTCATGGAGAGCATGAGGTTGGCCCATTTTGAAATGACACAAAGCCCACTATTTGGTTTTAATGGGTTTTCAAAAATTTGGTTTTTTTATGGGAAAATTTTGGTTTTTGATGGGAGACATTTGAAAAAGAAAATTTGGTTTTGAAATGGGAGTAAAATAAAACTTTTGGATTAAGATGGGATAAAGAAGAAAAAATTTGGTTTAAAATGGGAGCAAGTAAAATTTGGTTTTTTTTTTTTTTTTTTTTTTTTTTTAGAATAGGAGCAAATTTTTTTTTTTTTTTTTTTTTTTTTGAAAATAAAATTTGGTTTTTGAATGGGAGCAAGCCCACTGTTTGTTTTGCGTTTGCTTTGGCTCCGCTTGGTTGAAAACTTTTGGTGGAACTGAGTCCAAGATCTCGGCCTAGAATTTGGGTACTCGGCCCACTAACGAGTTCAACTAGCGTGATCGGTTACAAGCTCAGCTGGGTTTAAAAACCCAGAATACAAATTACAAGTCCAAATTAAACAAGCTCACAAAAATTAAATACAAGCCCACAAATTAAACAAACAAGCCCACAAATAAATTAATACAAACCCAACAGAAAATAAGAGAAGCCCAAAAATTGGCTTTAATATTACATGCCCACAATTAAAAAAAATTGGAAGCCCACAATTCGGGTTCTCTTAAATGGGTTACCTTTTAAGCACAGCCCAGCTGCTCTGATATTGTTGCAAAAACCCAGTTGGGTTTTGGTTCTTTTCCTTGGTGGCGTCCCAGCAGAGGAAAAACAGGTTCAGAACAGCAGGTCCAACAACAAATGAAGTGAAGCAGATGCAGATGCAAATGCTATGCAGTGAAATGCAAAAATAGCTAACAAAACAACAAGAAAAACACAGCACCAATCCCCGGCAGCGGCGCCAAAACTTGGTGGGCCCGGAAAGGTGTATAAATTAAGCGCAATGAAAACGCGGGCCTACAGTAATACCGCAAGTGCACGGTCGTCGGTTGTAGCTCGTGCAAGTACGGGTCGATCCACAGAGACTGGGTGTGTTTGAAGTGTTCTAGCTATTTTGGGTTCTAAATTTGCTATTGTTGGGCTTTGGGTACCAATGGATTTTGGTAACCAATGGGTTATGATTGTGCTTTGGGCCTTTGAGTTTGTTTGTAATGATGAGAACTGTTTTGGGCCTTTGAATGATTTTGAAATGGATTGAACTGAGCTTGGGCTCAGAAATGTGGACTATGGGCTTTAGGTCTTAAACCTTGTTTTGGGCTTTTGGGCTCAATGGGATTGAGCTAACAGTGGACTGTGGTCTTTTGATTAGACCTGGGCTTTGGTTTGTAAAGGGCCAATGGTTAAAAACCCAGGCTTTGGACTTATGGGCTTCTGAGGCTTTTGGGCTCAATGCAGCAGCAGCAGCAGTGGAAGGAAAAGGCAACAGGAGAGTTGCAGGGCAGATGGGTTGCAGCAGCAGCTGCACAAGCAGTGCACAGCAGCTCAAGGCCAAGAAGACAGCAGCAACAGCAAGGGAAGCAACAGCAGCAGCAATACTGCACAGTAGCTGCTCAAGCAGTGCAAGTAGTAGCAGCAGCAGAACAAGGAGAAGAGATGGCAGTGCAAGTAGTGGTGGCACTAAGCCAAGGTAACAGTGGCAGAACAAGGCAATGAAGAACAAAGGCAGTTAACAGGAAAGACAATGGAGAAAATTTACAAGACAATGACTAAACAGGCAGAGAACAATGCAAAATGAACCAAGGCCTAAGCCAAGGGCAAGGGAGATGGTGAAGCTAACAGAGCAAGGCTAAGGCATTCTTCTAGAGTGGGAAGAGAACTAGCTTGCTCATTGTCACTAGTGAGCACTAGTTTCTCCCCACTACTCAATCAACACAATGCACCCTAAGCATACAAAAATGGAATGGCAAGATAATCAGCTTGCTATGAGCACTGATTTCTTCCACTACTCAATCAATTCAGTGCTTCAAAGGTATCTAGCCTAGCATTCCATCAAACTAACAGTGAATTAAACATAACAGTGAAATCAGCAGAGCACTAGGCATGAACAGAAAATTGAAACTAAAGTTAAACAGTGAAATTAAATTGACCCTGACATGAAATTAAACTAACCCTAACATGAAATTAAACCATCAGGAATTTAAACATCACACATGAAAATTAAACCAAACCTAAATTGAAGCTGAAATTAAATTGAATTAAAATTCAAATATCAAAACTGAAATTTAACCCTAATTGGTTACTTGGCTAGTCCAAGAACAAGTTTTAACAGTGATACCCAACCCTCAATTTATACCCAAACATTAAAATTAGGGTTTCCCCCAAATCCCAAAAATTAGGGTTTAACTTTCATTACCCAAAATCGAGGAATTGACTCTCTTATCTTCGACCCATTCCTCCTCTGATCTTCCTGCTTCCTCTCCTGTGTTCGATTGATGTCTAGAGCCTCATCTATTTTAGTGATTTCCAACCTAGGGTTTAGAATGGTGAGAAGTCACTAAAATAGATGGCTAGAGAGATAAAGGAACGGACTGGGGAGGTACTGATGATGTTGGTGAAGAAGTGATGGTGTTGCAGAGGTGAGGTGGTGGCTGGAAATGGTCGGGGAAGGTGGTGGCAGAGAGGTGGCTCTGCAAATGTCGGGGAAGAAGGAGCTCAGTTGATTTTGGGAGAAGGGATGCGTTTGTTTAGGGTGTAGGTGTTCGGTCGCTAGGGTGTGAGGCGGGATCATCTGAAGTTGATGCAGCGAGGAGATCCGTTGGATAATCAGTTACTAATTGAATCGAACGGCACGATGTAAACAAGCTCTGAGCGACCGTTGGATTAGGTGATACAACGAAGCTGACGGCTCCAGATGGGGTTAGGTGCTGTAATGTAAGGCGGAGATATCAAACTTTGATGAACAGCAAGGGAGCAACCGTTGGATTCAACTACCATCTAATCTGAAGGCTTGGAATTTCAGCGCTGTGGTGCTTGGCAGAGACTTCCGATTTTGATGCTCTATGAAGGAGCGACCATCGGATGCTTCTGAGAACTGATCTGATGGCTGAGAACGGAGGCGTTTTTGTGTGTAGAAAATGAGGTTGTGCGCACCATTCTTCGCGGCTTCCTTGCGTGATTTCTCCCGGCTTTTCACTACTTTCTGCTCTTTTTGCTCCGCAAGTCATCCAGACTTTATTTATTACCTAAAAATGCAAAATTAAGTAAGAAAAATATTTATTCTTGAAAACAATGAAAATACAGAATATGGGATAAAATGTAGAATTAATGCGCAAAAGATGAGTTAAATGCCAACAAAAAGGGATAAATATATACAATATTTGGCACTCATCAAATACCCCCAAACCTGAATTTTACTTGTCCTCAAGTAAAACAAAACTAAGGAAATCCTAACTATACCACTGTCGCTGGTCTCTCGAATGCATTTAGCGTTGCACTAAGCCTTTTAAACCACTAAGTGTCCCTAGTGGACGAGTTGAAGTCTCGTGAAGGTTTACCAGAGGTGTACCTACAAAACCTAAGGACAAAATATGAGCTCAGATTCCATCAAATGTGACATGTGCAAAACAGTTTAAGCTCACAGCAAAATGGAGATGTCAATCTAGCTATCGAAGGCACAATCCTAGCACTGATAACAAAAAAAGACATGTGATAAGAGTGTAAAGTGTATCTACACATGTGTAAAGAAAGATCTGAAGTTATGACTACTAATCACCAAGAGATAGTTTCTCAGGCTAAGAACCAAGGTCGAAATCTAGCTAGCTGTCCGGACTTTACGAGAATTGTGAATGAGTTGGAGGTATTTCACAATTACTCGCGTTGTACATCAATGGCATACACCCTCCTTGCTTATTACAATGAAACAACAAAAATGACTATTTACATGACTCTTATTTACATTGACTACTCTCTTTTATTTTTGGAACAAGAGAGGATGGAATTGATAAATACTTGATTTTTTTTTTTTCTGAATATATACATCGTTTTTTTTTTTTTTTTTTTTTTTTTTTTTCATTGAGAAGGAAACACTTTTGATACATATACAAAAGGAAACAAAAGATTACATGACACTTTGCAAGAGGTAGCCCTTTTTGATGCACCCAGTTAAATTCGATGGTTGTCTTTCTTAATGTAACCTCCACCTTCTATCCCAACCAACCAAAGAACAAGCTAGTCAAGTTTCGTTCAGTATTCTAAAGTGATTGGCAATCGTAACTTCCTATCAAACACCTTGAAGATCGAGGCCATACATGTATTGGTAGATCGTGCGCGTGCAAATTTCTTATCACAATGTGAATTGTGCTAGAATCAGGGTGCCTAAATATCTAGACTAAGACTCCTAATAAAAATACATATTTGCACAAGAGTCAACATTTCAAGGTAAATGAGCTCCATTTTTTATGATTTTTCATTTTTTTAATTTTTTTTTGAATTTTGATTTTTCAATTTTTTTTGGAATTTTTCAATTTTTTTTCAAAAAGAAGAAGGAGTTCGTTTTCAATTATGGCAAATTATCATGGTATCTACTCTATACCCCCAAACCTAAACTAAACATTGTCCTCAATGTTTCAAAATATGGAAAGAATTAAGATGCAACATATGGAAAGGGACATGCTGAGTAGAGTAAAAGGAGAGAGAATACCCGATTTCGGCGAAAGCAGAATTAAAACTCCGTTATTCAAGGCAAAAATCCAACATATTTCAGCCGAGATCATATTGGATTAGCAAAATATATACAAAACGAACAAAAGGGGTTTTTAAGAAATTTTATCTACTGGATTATATACAAAAAATTCACCATACACTAACAATCTAAAGAGTTGAGGATCAACCCAAAAGACAAAGTGTAGAGACAAAGAAAGCTTCAAAACACTAAAATTGGACTTAAATGGGAGTGAGAGTGAAAAACCGAATGAATCACCCCTAAACCAAAATTTTTCAACAGGTTTACTTTTAAGCACAAAATCTTTTAATTTTAGGGATTCAGGATTCAAAAGGTCTAACTCATAATGGACTGTTTTCGGGATGGGCAAAGAAATGCATTCCAACTGTGGCTCTTGAAAAGTGTTATATTTTGAAGCAAAATAGTCCAAGAGGACTTGGGAAGCACACAGTTCCAAACCTAGGTTAGGAATTTTCAGAAAAATTGGTTTTACAATATGGGTACAAACCAAATCTAGGTTGGGTGGAAGGCCATCAGATTGTGACTTAGGTAGAAGAATAGGCATATCATTATCAATCAAATCAAAATCTTCTAACTCATCTACACATGTCACATCATGCTCACAATCATCAATCAAATTGGCAAGATCACAATCAGAATTATCAACATCATCAACAGATTTATGTTCGTGTATCGGCACATCAGGGGAAACATCATATGGAATACTAGAAGAAATATCATGCATTAAGGTCGGGGGAGAAGCCTAATGTATTTGAACCCAAAGGTTCCATAACATTTTCAGTATAGACATGTTCTTCTAACATAACATCATAATCATCATCATCATCATGATAGGGATTTTGCAATCTAGGATAATTTTCAATCCTAAGGTCGGAGCTATTACAAGAATAAAACTCTAATTCATGGGGGTGATTCATATCATGTGGTGTTGTTCCTGTTTCCCTAACGGATTCCCATTGATGGGTTTTCTCTGCAATCTCGGCTAAAAAATTCCATGCATCATCCACAGATTTATCAATAAACTCACCATTACACATAGACTCAACCATGGTTCGAGATTTAAAGTCTAGTCCCTCATAGAGGATGACGACAAGTCTCCACTTCTCAATTCCATGGTGCGGACATTCACTCAACAAATCATTAAAACGTTCAAAATAGTGAAAAACAGTTTCCTCATCCAATTGGACAAAACAATTGATACTTTGACGAATAGCGATGGTCCTATGATGTGGAAAAAATCTTTGGAAAAATTGATTAGTGAGTTGTTCCCAAGTGGTGATTGATTGTGGTCTCAAACCGTAAAACCATGTTTTGGCCCTTTCTTTTAAAGAAAATGTAAACAAACGCAATTTCAGAGAGTCTTCGGACATATGATCAGGTTGCATAGTCCGACAAATTTGTTCAAACTCTCTTACATGAGTATAGGGGTTCTCAGAATCGACCCCTCGAAATATAGGAAGTATTTGTATCATGCTTGCATTTATTTTAAAAGGGTTATTGGTTTGAGGTAATACAATACATGATAATGGAATTTTTATTGACGGATACATGTATTCATGGAGAGCATGAGGTTGGCCCATTTTGAAATGACACAAAGCCCACTATTTGGTTTTAATGGGTTTTCAAAAAATTTGGTTTTTTTATGGGAAAATTTTGGTTTTTGATGGGAGACATTTGAAAAAGAAAATTTGGTTTTGAAATGGGAGTAAAATAAAACTTTTGGATTAAGATGGGATAAAGAAGAAAAAATTTGGTTTAAAATGGGAGCAAGTAAAATTTGGTTTTTTTTTTTTTTTTTTTTTTTTTTTAGAATAGGAGCAATTTTTTTTTTTTTTTTTTTTTTGAAAATAAAATTTGGTTTTTGAATGGGAGCAAGCCCACTGTTTGTTTTGCGTTTGCTTTGGCTCCGCTTGGTTGAAAACTTTTGGTGGAACTGAGTCCAAGATCTCGGCCTAGAATTTGGGTACTCGGCCCACTAACGAGTTCAACTAGCGTGATCGGTTACAAGCTCAGCTGGGTTTAAAAACCCAGAATACAAATTACAAGTCCAAATTAAACAAGCTCACAAAAATTAAATACAAGCCCACAAATTAAACAAACAAGCCCACAAATAAATTAATACAAACCCAACAGAAAATAAGAGAAGCCCAAAAATTGGCTTTAATATTACATGCCCACAATTAAAAAAAATTGGAAGCCCACAATTCGGGTTCTCTTAAATGGGTTACCTTTTAAGCACAGCCCAGCTGCTCTGATATTGTTGCAAAAACCCAGTTGGGTTTTGGTTCTTTTCCTTGGTGGCGTCCCAGCAGAGGAAAAACAGGTTCAGAACAGCAGGTCCAACAACAAATGAAGTGAAGCAGATGCAGATGCAAATGCTATGCAGTGAAATGCA
Source organism: Papaver somniferum (assembly GCF_003573695.1). Lineage (NCBI taxonomy): Eukaryota > Viridiplantae > Streptophyta > Magnoliopsida > Ranunculales > Papaveraceae > Papaver > Papaver somniferum. The sequence continues at coordinate 160,917,607 of NC_039366.1, read as the reverse complement.
AAAATAGCTAACAAAACAACAAGAAAAACACAGCACCAATCCCCGGCAGCGGCGCCAAAAACTTGGTGGGCCCGGAAAGGTGTATAAATTAAGCGCAATGAAAACGCGGGCCTACAGTAATACCGCAAGTGCACGGTCGTCGGTTGTAGCTCGTGCAAGTACGGGTCGATCCACAGAGACTGGGTGTGTTTGAAGTGTTCTAGCTATTTTGGGTTCTAAATTTGCTATTGTTGGGCTTTGGGTACCAATGGATTTTGGTAACCAATGGGTTATGATTGTGCTTTGGGCCTTTGAGTTTGTTTGTAATGATGAGAACTGTTTTGGGCCTTTGAATGATTTTGAAATGGATTGAACTGAGCTTGGGCTCAGAAATGTGGACTATGGGCTTTAGGTCTTAAACCTTGTTTTGGGCTTTTGGGCTCAATGGGATTGAGCTAACAGTGGACTGTGGTCTTTTGATTAGACCTGGGCTTTGGTTTGTAAAGGGCCAATGGTTAAAAACCCAGGCTTTGGACTTATGGGCTTCTGAGGCTTTTGGGCTCAATGCAGCAGCAGCAGCAGTGGAAGGAAAAGGCAACAGGAGAGTTGCAGGGCAGATGGGTTGCAGCAGCAGCTGCACAAGCAGTGCACAGCAGCTCAAGGCCAAGAAGACAGCAGCAACAGCAAGGGAAGCAATAGCAGCAGCAATACTGCACAGTAGCTGCTCAAGCAGTGCAAGTAGTAGCAGCAGCAGAACAAGGAGAAGAGATGGCAGTGCAAGTAGTGGTGGCACTAAGCCAAGGTAACAGTGGCAGAACAAGGCAATGAAGAACAAAGGCAGTTAACAGGAAAGACAATGGAGAAAATTTACAAGACAATGACTAAACAGGCAGAGAACAATGCAAAATGAACCAAGGCCTAAGCCAAGGGCAAGGGAGATGGTGAAGCTAACAGAGCAAGGCTAAGGCATTCTTCTAGAGTGGGAAGAGAACTAGCTTGCTCATTGTCACTAGTGAGCACTAGTTTCTCCCCACTACTCAATCAACACAATGCACCCTAAGCATACAAAAATGGAATGGCAAGATAATCAGCTTGCTATGAGCACTGATTTCTTCCACTACTCAATCAATTCAGTGCTTCAAAGGTATCTAGCCTAGCATTCCATCAAACTAACAGTGAATTAAACATAACAGTGAAATCAGCAGAGCACTAGGCATGAACAGAAAATTGAAACTAAAGTTAAACAGTGAAATTAAATTGACCCTGACATGAAATTAAACTAACCCTAACATGAAATTAAACCATAAAAACAGGAATTTAAACATCACACATGAAATTAAACCAAACCTAAATTGAAGCTGAAATTAAATTGAATTAAAATTCAAATATCAAAATTGAAATTTAACCCTAATTGGTTACTTGGCTAGTCCAAGAACAAGTTTTAACAGTGATACCCAACCCTCAATTTATACCCAAACATTAAAATTAGGGTTTCCCCCAAATCCCAAAAATTAGGGTTTAACTTTCATTACCCAAAATCGAGGAATTGACTCTCTTATCTTCGACCCATTCCTCCTCTGATCTTCCTGCTTCCTCTCATGTGTTCGATTGATGTCTAGAGCCTCATCTATTTTAGTGATTTCCAACCTAGGGTTTAGAATGGTGAGAAGTCACTAAAATAGATGGCTAGAGAGATAAAGGAACGGACTGGGGAGGTACTGATGATGTTGGTGAAGAAGTGATGGTGTTGCAGAGGTGAGGTGGTGGCTGGAAATGGTCGGGGAAGGTGGTGGCAGAGAGGTGGCTCTGCAAATGTCGGGGAAGAAGGAGCTCAGTTGATTTTGGGAGAAGGGATGCGTTTGTTTAGGGTGTAGGTGTTCGGTCGCTAGGGTGTGAGGCGGGATCATCTGAAGTTGATGAGCAGCGAGGAGATCCGTTGGATAATCAGTTACTAATTGAATCGAACGGCACGATGTAAACAAGCTCTGAGCGACCGTTGGATTAGGTGATACAACGAAGCTGACGGCTCCAGATGGGGTTAGGTGCTGTAATGTAAGGCGGAGATATCAAACTTTGATGAACAGCAAGGGAGCAACCGTTGGATTCAACTACCATCTAATCTGAAGGCTTGGAATTTCAGCGCTGTGGTGCTTGGCAGAGACTTCCGATTTTGATGCTCTATGAAGGAGCGACCATCGGATGCTTCTGAGAACTGATCTGATGGCTGAGAACGGAGGCGTTTTTGTGTGTAGAAAATGAGGTTGTGCGCACCATTCTTCGCGGCTTCCTTGCGTGATTTCTCCCGGCTTTTCACTACTTTTCTGTTCTTTTTGCTCCGCAAGTCATCCAGACTTTATTTATTACCTAAAAATGCAAAATTAAGTAAGAAAAATATTTATTCTTGAAAACAATGAAAATACAGAATATGGGATAAAATGTAGAATTAATGCGCAAAAGATGAGTTAAATGCCAACAAAAAGGGATAAATATATACAATATTTGGCACTCATCACTCCTTCCCTGTAGTTCACTAGATTTTAGGACCGGATCACTAGTGATAAAAACGCATGGGATATCAAATATACCCCAACTATTTGGGTCGGCAACTTGTATAGACAAAACTTAATATAATAGCAAGTAGACCAACTGAATGATCCTTGACAATATATATTTAGAGTTTATATCTCTAACCTCTACTTAATCAGTATGTATATAGACACAGGGTTCGTGAACCTGATTGTTAAGTAGAGTATTTAGACGATCTCAAAAATCAATATCCAAGATCAATCTGGTTGCATCCAAATAATCCAATCGGAATCCTACCAAGTGATTAAACTTGTTATCTACCTTTCAAGATACGAATTTTACAAGAAACAAGTCTTGTAATCGATTACAATCAAGCGGACGTATTTACTTAGATTGAACATGTACAAACATGTGAAAATCCAATTATAAAGATAAACAGTATAATGCGGAAAAGGAAAAACACAAGATACCAGAAATTTTGTTAACGAGGAAACCGAAATAGCAGAAAACCCCCAAGACCTCGTCCAGATTTGAACACCAACATTAATATTAGAGGCACTAAGATACAATATTTTTGTGAGAAAAATCATCAACAAAAATTATTCTCTATGTCAGTTACGAACAAGAGAACAATTAGTGCAACATGACTCAACATAAGAACAATAACTTCTCTAGTCATGTACGAACATAGAGATTAAAGTTCACCACTTATCCTCTGGCGGTGACGTAATCAAGGAAGTAAGTCGTCGCTAAAGAACATCTTACGAAATCTTGTAGCAGCTTATTAACAAAAGTGTAATAGTGGAGAGATCAAAACCGCAATTCTCAAAATAGTTTACTCCTCTTTTACAAGAGTGAAAGAGCTTAACCTATGAGAAAATATGAGATATTTGTTTTAATCACCAAAGAATAACATCAAAGAACAAGTCTCACAAAATAAGCAATACAGATATATAATCCTTGAAGATTAGGTATTGCAAGTCATCTCTCAAAATGAAATGAGTTAATTAGTGTTTGGGTCGTAAGTTTTGGTACCCTTTAGTGTTTGTGTCCTATATTTGTCCTAAGTTTTCCAAGAATAGGGTCGGTTCGTGACCTCCAAATTTTGGAATTTGAGTTAAATAAGGAAAGAGTTTGTGAGCCGAACTTCCTTTACTCAAGAGTTTTTAACAAGACATGAAACTATTTTTAGAGACATATTGTGTTCTTGTCCATATCTAAGAGTACTTCAAATGCATGCATAAGCAATTTGTGAAAAATTTCAACATACAATTTATAATTCTTGGAGCAAGCTCAACAATAATAATTGTAATGTCTTAGAAAATCACAGTAATAAGTAGTACCTTCTCTTAGAAGGAACCAGAAGAATTATGTCATATAGCAGAATTATTTGAAACAAATAAAACACATGTCTACTTAAATCTTCACCTTACAGGATTTTGGTAGATGATGAGGATTACAGTCTCCCTGCTTAAAGAGCATCAAGATGAGTGTTTTCATACTCACCATTTGAAAGTTTTTACGTTTTGATTTAAATTTCCTTTTGTGTTTACCATTTGGTTTCGAAAAGTTATCAATATCGCCATGAAGGGAGATAAAGTTGGAAACTTTATCTAACTTCTTTCGCCTTTAAAAAGTACAAGATAACTTTTCAATGATATCATTGTAACCAGCAATCATCGAGTCCATGTTTGCTAGTTGAGTCGTCTCTTTAACTGGTAAGTTCTTAGATTTCCAAAAAAAATTAAGTTTTTATTGGGACCCAAGTCTGTGAAGACTTCATTAGGTTTTTCTTAGAGATTGTACCAAATCTTGTGTTTTTAGTTCTGTTTGATGAGTAAGTTGTACTTGCATTCTTGGAAGGTGCCTTGATTCGAGAACCAATATCCTTCGTTTTAAAAACCAAAGGTTTTGTCTTTTGAATGTCAGTAACTTCTTGTAAGATGAGATTTAAGGTATCTTGAATACACACAATATGATTGTTTCTCAATCTAAGATTACACTTCCTTTTAACATGTCCTTCCGTCTCGCAGAAGTACAAAGTTTCTGAACCCTGACAGAGTCAGTTTGTACAGACTTAGCACAAGAGCTTTTCTTTATGGGAGATACATTTTTTTCTTGGTCAGAGAAACATATTTGATCATCCTTTGTCAAAGCGGCAACACTTTGAGAATTTCCTTCTAAAAGATATTTACTTGAGATGTTGTGAGTGTCATTGGCAGTTACATCCTCTAACTCTTTTATTTTTAAAGTGGACATAGATAGGGATAATTTTTTAGACTTACACGTACTACATGGAGTTGGAGGGATCTCCAAAAGATGTTGAAGTTCCAAGGAGTTTTTCTCAAGCCGAGACTCAAATGAAATATGAATATTTACTTCAGTCTTTTCGTCAAGAAGAATCCTTATTTGTGAGTCCTTTTCATTAACCTTTCCAATAATATTTTTGATTTTGTTTTTCAGCCTATTGACCCCGGAAGCCTGAGTTCCAAGACGACTAAGAATCTTAGCACTTTCCTTAGCTGCTTCCATTTCGACTTCTGAATCAGATTCATCAATAAGATAATAAGGATAACAATTTTCAGCAATAGACTGCTTTATAGGAACCAAATGTTCATCTAATTTAGAGATGGAGGGAGATACTTTCTTATTAATAAAATCCATAAAAATAGTTTTTCAATAAGTGGTAATATGTTAACAAATATTACACTCTTGTCCATAATGTAAATCGCTTCAAACACAAAATTATTAGGTATAATAGTGTTTGCCTGCTCTAATACCAATTGAAAACCCAGGGGATACCAACAATACCAACTTTTTCGTTCGGCAACCTGTATATATGAAACTTAATACAATAAACAAGTAGACCAACTGAATGATCCTTGACAATATGTATATAGAGTTTATATATTTAGCCTCTACTCAATCACAGACACAAGGTCCGTGAACCGGATTGTTAAGCAGAGTACTTGGGCGTTCTCAGAAATCAATATCCAAGATCAATTTAGTCGTATCCAAATAATCCAATCGGAATTTTGCCTAGTGATTACAATTGTTATCTACCTTTCAAAATACGAATTCTACAAGAAAAAGGTCACGTAATCAATTACAATTAAGTGAACGCATTTACTTAGATTGAATACATACAAACCTGTGCAAATCCAATAATAAAGATAAACAATATATTGCGGAAAAGGAAAAACACAAGATACCAGAAATTTTGTTAACGAGGAAACCGCAATACCAGAAAAACCCCAGGACCTCGTCAATATTTAAATAATACACTGTATTAAGCAGTTACAGACACTATCCTACTATCAGACTTCGTACTGAAATGTAATTGAGACCGAATCCACCCTCCAAGCGATTCAATTACAGTCGCGCTCCTTACGTCTCTTGAACCTCGCAAGGTTCTACACACTTGATTCCCTTATCTGGCGTCCTTTATAGCCTAAAAGTTGCTTCAGCTCAATGAAGACTTTTCTTCCTCTAACAGATAAGCCTATTTGATTTCAGTTTATATCAAAGATCAAGGTGTCGAAATCTCTTTGCAATTGACAAAACTACCAAACCTCACAAATCCGGAACTTACGACCCCCGAAGAGCGGCCTAGATTCTTAACCACCTCTCAAGAAAAATCTTCAAAAGATCGACTAAGATCAGCTTTCAGATTTCTATCTTGAGGAATCACAAAGTTTAAGACGAAGATAACTTTGCGCTTTTTATTTATCTTGCCTGAAAGAGATTACGAGAACCTCGATAACAGAAAAGAAAGATCAGGATTCATGAACTATCAAGGTAAAGATAGTCGGGCCTGGATTCACGAATCCCCAAAGCAAGGTCTTTTAGTCGTAGACCTATTTATGTTTCTCAGAGGAAACCTAGGTTAATAGAGGTCAACTCTAGAATCAACTAGGACACATAGTATCAAGGATTGATTTTCCCAGTTGAAAGAGCATCTCTATTTGTAGTTTTTCCAAGACCAGGGTTGCTTAGAATTCAAGCTAAGATAACTTGAGAATCAAGCAGACTCTATTCTTGAAAAATATGATAGAAGAATATACACTTAGGTTCCGTTACTGAACCGTGTATAATGACAGTTCGGTTTGGCAAGTTAGCCAAAGAACTAAAAGAAATTTGATATTCATTCAAACACTTAAGAGTTTAATCATGGTGCACATGCATAAGTGTTTAAGTGAGCAATGAAGGCTTCGGAAGTGTTTAAGAGAGTTCTAGTAATGCTAAATGTATTAAGAAAATAATTCTTTGAGCATATACTAAAATATAAACTGGGACAGTTGGTAGGACGGTTTGCCAACCGCTTGGTTTTTTCACGAGTCAGGATTCATCGGCTCGTGAATCGGGTTGTCAACCCTATAAGACTACCAAACTCAGTTGACAATGGTTTGTGAGCCGCATTCGCCAACTGTTAGACTATTATACCAACTTTGATAATTCATCTCTCCACAGTTTTCTAACCGGGTTCGTGAACTGTTCCAAACTGAGCTTGTGTTTTGCGAAATGGTTCGCCAACCTTCCCGTATTTCTGAAACTCAGATATCTATGGTTTTCAAACTGGTTTACCAGCCTACCATGAGTAGAAATATTATTAAGGACCATTGAATTAATTTTTGGCGTTATAGGTTGTATCTGAGTTCTTATGAACTCAGATATCTATGGTTTTCAAACTGGTTTACCATCCTACCATGAGTAGAAATATTATTAAGGACCATTGAATTAATTTTTGGCGTTTTAGGTTGTATCGAGTTCTTATGAACTTGTAAGATCCTTTCGGGTTACATATGTATTTTTTTGTTTCTTTGTCATCTTTGTGACAAAGGGGGGAGAAATATATGGAGCATACGGTGACTTATAGTTACTGAGAATGGATATATGTGCTGAAAAGTATACATCTAACGAAAGAGTAAAGCATTGACTAAGGGGGAGAAACATATCATCATGATGTGTAGTATTACATACTACAAAAGGGAATAACAAATATGTTCATATTGAATATATACCTAGATTTCTTTTAGGAGGAGTAAAGCTTTTTGTTATTCAAATGCTTCAACATCGACATTTATCTTTGAATACATGTGCAGGTTATTGTGTTGTTGAAACTTGGAATCAAGCGTACGAAGAGTGAGTTAAGAAACTGTTATGTAATGTAATATCTTTATCTTTTAATTCGTGTATTCTCCATGTGTAATAGGGTTTTGTCACTAAATTGACAAAGGGGGAGATCGTTAGAGCACTGCTCGGTTGAACCCGTCAATGGTATGTCAAGGTTGGCTGTCATATTTTAGTTTCAAAACTCAAGGTCGCTTGATTAGATTATTAGAGTCAACTTCGTTAGGTTAGACTAGGAATTCTATAAATGTTCATACATACAAGTATTACTCTAGAGAACCTGAAGAATCCGAAGACGTATCAACATCAACAAACACATCATCCTTCTACTGGAGGTTAGTAATACAAGAATTGACTTGTTTTAGTTTTTATCTACGTTACTTTCAAGTCGTTTAAGTTGAAAATATAACATGCGAAGTTATATATATGAAAATCTAGTATTAGAGACTTGGTCATCTTATTGTGATCAAAGTGTCAAGGAAGAATATACAAGTTGTATCATAACTTTGGTATATTGAATTACAAAGTATAACACTTATCTTTTGAACTGTGTAATTGCGACATAGACAATATAATTGTAAATTGTTATTACATTGTGTGATGAACTGAGGACATATTCCATACTTAGAAAACTATGTTTAACTACATGTTAAAGAAGTAGACTTGTGAAACTTGTTTCGTAATTAAAAGGAATTATTGAGACTTGTGATCTGATTCCTAATGGGGATCAATAGCAGGACCGATCACTATTTATTGGGGATCTTGTTGATGGTGGATTTTTTCAACAAAGGGAAAAACCGTAAAATCATGAGGCATGTTTTAGACACGGCTTTCAGACATGCAGCGATTCATATTTTACGAAGCCATGATGAGTATGTTTTCGAAAAGCCTCCACTAGCTGTGCGTTTCGATCCCCAGCATTTCGTCATGACCTTTGTGCAGAATAACGTATTTGGGTGGTTCTCCGTAGATTGAGAGCTTAACGCCTTCAGGACATCGGTGATACTTACTGTTCCCTGACTTCAGGAGACAGACCCACCTCCACATAGAAGAATAGTTGGGCGGCGGACGCCTTCAGGACGTCGGTGACACTCACCGTTCCCTGATTATGTGAAGAGACCGTGTATAGATTCAGGAGGTTCTCCGTAGATTGAGAGCACTAACGCCTTCAGGTCGTAAACAACACCGTGACTCCCTGACTATGCACCATTCAGAACGGATGTGATGCCTTAACTGGATAATATTATTTCTGCAATAGATTAATTCTGCTGCGACATTCACCATTGAATTCCCAGAATAATCTATTATTGCTCCTATTCCATGTTCGAATCCACGGCCTGATCCTATGGAATGGCAATAACAATTTCTATGATTTCATGATCGAATCCACGGCTTGATCTCATAGAATGGCAATAACACTACTACATTATCCCGTATTCCGATTTCATGATCGAATCCACAGCTGATCTCATGAAATGATGATAGATAATTTTAATTACTCTGATTCTATGGTCGAACCCATGATCTCATAGGATGGTAATGCCTGCTTTATTATTCTGAATTCGTAGTCGAATCCACAGCTGATCCTATGAATTATGTAGGATCAGAATCTCGCAACAGTTATGTCTCAGCGAAGTTAACAATGGTATTGCACAAAAGTGTCGCAGAACAATTTCAGAAACGACATCAACAAGGGTCATGAGAAAGGTGTGATAGTCTTGCGAAAATTTGAAAGCTGGCGAATAATACATTTGTAAGGTTGCGAGAATGTCGCAAACCATATCCGAAAATAAAGGATAGATTAGCTGTCATCCATTAAGTATTTCCCTTATAAATAGTCATTCGAGTTGTAAAGGAGAGAGAGATCTTTTTTGAGTGAGAGATAAGTAAATAGGAGAGAGAAAGTTGAGGGTAGAGATCATTCTTGATTTATTTATTTTCCTTGTAAGAATATTCAGAAATTAATCAATAAAATTAACAGTGTAAACCTAAAAATAGGCTGATCAACGATAAAATCATACGAGGGGTGTATTGTAGGATTTCCTGCAACTACAAATTAATAATAAACAACTATTCATTTTTATTACTCAGTTTCATGAATTATTCTCCGCTGAATTTCATAAATTAGTAATAAATACTGAATAACCGGGAATCTGGACCATCACTGAGTAAGCCCCACAAAAATGGTGTGAGTGTACTCGACAATGATGCACGACTGAGCACCCGGATGCACGAACGAGCGTCCAAAAATATGAAATAATGAGGAATCCTTCGCAGAACAGGAGAAAACAATAAATAATAATAAAATAATAAGAGGCGCTCAGGGTGGGCCCACCAGCCGGCCGACCGGTCGTGCCCTAGCCATGGTCGGTCCATGCATCTCCCATTATTTTCTTTATTTTTTGTTATTTCATGAACTCATGGAAACTCCTTGGTTTTAGCAACTTTCCTTGTTTTTGCAAAACTCGTGAATTCGCCATAACTTCGTGGATTCACGAAAAATATTATAAAGAAAGGTGTGCGGGACTAGGCAACCCAGCCGGTCGACCATACCCGAGCCGTGGTCGGCCCCACACCTCACAATCCTTAGCTTTTTATAATTATTATTCCCTAAACTCATGAAACTCCTCCGTTTCAACAAAAAATCGTGGATTCTCCATAACTTCAAGGATTCTCCATAACTTCAAGGATTCATGAAAAATAATAAAATAGGGAAAGGTATGCGGGACCGACAACCTAGCCGGACGTCCATGCCCTAGCCATGGTCGGTCCCACACCTTGCAATCCCTAATCTTTCATAATTATTATTTTCCTCAATTCATGAAACTCCTGGGGTTTGAGCAAAATTCATGATTTCTTCATATTTTCTCAAATATTGCTCAAATCACGAAAAACCAAAAGCCAACATGGTCACACAACTAGCTAGCCTCTCACGGCAATTCTAAATATTAAAAAATTTTATTTTAATATTTTCAAAATATTGATGAATTGAGCATACATGCTCATTCCAACAAAAATCGAGAATTCTCAGTCAAGATGAAACTCTTCTGAATATTCACGATGTTGCTCGAACGCTCATCAGAAAATACTGAAACTCTCAGTATGGAAAAACGGACACCACGGAAACACGTGCATGCCTTCATGACCGACCAGAGTCATTCCTAGGGCTTGCACAAAGCCGGTCCCACATGTTTTCATAATTCTGACCTAATTTGCTCAATTGCTCATACTGGGCCCGAACTCTCTCCAACCAACTGAGGAATCCTTCAAATGACCAACAAATGGTCCCGTGATCACCAAGAACCGGTCCCATGCTCTCTTGGTCGGTCCCTATCTCTCATCTCTAGTTTTTATCATCTAATGTTGAATCCAGCAATATTTCAATAAATGATGAAACCGGCATTTAATAATCGTTCTTCCACCAACCCTCAAACTGACTGAGAACCCTGGTGCGTGCTCACTCGAGCACTGGGCACCACATGGACGCTCATCATCCCATGTGGTCGGTCCCTCTTCACTCATGACCAATTTTCAGCAATTCACAAATTGTTGAAGGATTGATAAAAAATTAGGGTTTCGAACAAACGCTCCACGAATCACCATTCTGAGCAAGTTCAAGCACAAAATTATGTTGATTCAGCAATCAAAAACCAAATTAATAATAATCGGTAATTCACCAATATTTTTGATTAATATTTTATTGGGTCACGGCACCAGTAAATAATTCGTCGAATTGAGCAATACTTGCTCAGTTGCTCGAATATTGATCCAACCATCAATATATTCAGTAATTCATCAGTAGTTTGTCGAATTGAGCAACATTTACTCAATTGTACGTCAAATTACCAATATTCAGTATTTTGTTGAATTGAGCAATACTTGCTCAGTTGCACGCCAAAATTATCAAATTCGTCGAATTGAGCAATACTTGCTCAGTTGCTCATCAAACTCTTAATATTCAGCAATTCGTCGAGTTGAGCAATACTTGCTCAGTCGCTCTGGTCAGTAATTCTCAGAGAACTACATGTTCAATCCATGAATCGCTGAGCATTCACCACTTATGCTCGATTCAACAAACCTAGACCCCATTGTCTAATTAGTCAACAACTGACTAACTAATACATGTCTGCCTTGCAGACTCCACGATTCGTGAGAAATCAATCACGTCACAAATGGGGGGATATTACTTAGGGTTTTGATCTGGCGGTCTACGGCACGTGGATTCATCCACGACGAGAAATGTGCGTAAGTCGTGCAAACGGTTGAAGGAGTTAGCAAAGTAGTGGGTACACGATCAGTCAAGTCTCCACATGACATGGAACTGACTTTAACACGATCTCCCACTTGCCCACTCTTTCACTCAAGAAACCGTCACACTTATAGAGATCAAGGTGTTCACGATTCTAACAATCAAAATAAGTCTCTGAATCCAAGATTGAAAACAACGAATGATCACTAGCTATCATCAATTTCCGAATTTCTCGAGTAACTACTCTCAAGAATTCATCAATCTATTAGAACTTATTCGAACTCATCAGTTCACCAAAAATTGCAGAAACCTTCAACACATCCACAATCCTTGATCATCACTGATCCTACACAATTCTCAGCTTCCCTCCTACAGATCAACCCATCTCCCTCTTTGTGACCGAATTGAGTCTGGAACGACCATTGACTTGGTTTAGGCCGAGTCCTACAGATTGAACTCTCGAATCTAAGCACTCCCTTTGCAGCGGTTCATCTGTGTGAGGTTCAGCAGTTTTCTCGGTCGAGGAGTCTCGACAGCATGCTCGACTCTCCACTTTCCTAGAAAACCAGCGAACCGTTTTTCCCTATCCAAAGATTGGCGACCATAATTGGAGATTAATCTCTCGGTTGCAATCTCTCATTTTCACAAAATGGTTGATCTTAGGTCAGGTTCAGTTATCAATCCTAACCCAAATAATGCTAGCACTAGCAATAGCGGTGGTACTCCAGAAACCGTTCCTACTTCCAACGATGGTGGTAATACTACTCCTCCACAAACCAATATCGGAAGTAATCCACTCTTCGGTCGGTCTCCTGAAGAAATCAGAGAAAATCCACCTACTATTGCCGATCTCATGAAGGTCCAGGAAGTTCTCGCCAAAAATCAGAACAACATGGACACCACTCAGAAGGAGTTATGCAACTACCTCAAAATTCTCACCGACACAAAACTCAGGAGAAGGGAAAAGACATGGAAACACCTCCGACCACTGATCCTGAGGTTATTCTAGTTCACGACAATGATGAAGTCCACAAAATGTAGAACCTGCTGGTTTTATCACTCGCGAAGACTTTGAACGTTTTATGGAGAATCGAGGAAAGGGCAAAGCACCATCTGTCCATCGTCATCAACCTCCCCATTCCTCTTCTGTACAGAGGATTTCTCTCCCGAAAGTCTATACTTATCCAACGTTCACACTTTACAATGGAACGGGGAACACCCGAGAGCATGTCTCTCGATTCCTGGAGGCATTAGGAGAACATGAACACAATCATGTCGTCCGACTGAAGAATTTCTCAAAGTCTCTGACCGGACGAGCATATACATGGTACAACAACATCGCACCAAGGAGCATCGTTAATTGGGGAGAAATGGTTAATGCCTTCTACAGGAAATACTTCTTCGTTTCAGAGCAGATTACTCTTTTTGACTTAGGGAGAATGACTTAGAAAAACACTGAACATCCGAACGAATATGTGAAGAGGTTCAGAATTCAATCCTTGGACTATCATGATCCTAATGTTACTGAACAAAAATTGGTGGACTTGTGCATCAACGGGATGATCCCTGTCTACAGAGTCTTGCTGGAAATTCTCCGGTTCCAAACTTTCTCAGAACTCCATGAAGCGGCTAAGCGATCAACAACTACTGCTCCAGGCTTACTGGAAAGAACAAAAACTTTCAAAACCGAGGGACCGCGAGACACTCGAAGCAGACGACGCCTAGTCAACAATCAGTATGATTTCCAGTCTTCAACAAACATTGTTGCTGAAAGGAGTGAAAGGAAAGCCGAGACACAACATCAGAGCGCTTATCCAACATCTCAGGCTCCTCTGAAAGCGCAAATAAAAGATAACCAATCCTAAAATGCACAAACCTCGACCCTGCATCAACGAACAAGGAAATGATCAGACAGACTCAAACTTCTCTTTTCTGGAAGTCTGGGTTCAAGATGGTGTAATCAAATTGTCGTTCATCAGGAGAAAGCCAACTAAAGAAGAAATGGAGAATCCCAGGTACTGTCACCTTCATAGATTCATCAATCATCCAACAAGTAACTACAATATTTTGGAGCACATCTTCAAAGAGAAAGTTGATCCACAATAACTTCAACTGGGGACTGAAAAAGTACACAAGAATCCTCTCTCAGTCAGAACCTTTACACTCTCTGAACAACCAGTTAAAGAAGCAGTTCAATCGTTGATCGAACATATCTGTGAATTGCTCTATCCATCAAAGGCACAAAGAAAACACACGTTCACAACACCGAATCATATTGTGTCAGATGTTTGTCCATCCTGGAATACTCCTTGAACCTTCATCCACAAACAAAGAGATGCACGACTGGGGACTGCTTACTGCAGTCCATATCAAAGGAAACGAATTCGGGAGAACGTTGGTCCATACTGGCACCGCTATCAACATTTTTCACTGAAATCCCTTAGAGTCGCAGGCATCACTCGACAAGAATATACTCATGCTCTCATCTCAATCAGAGACCACGAAGGAACACTCAAAGATGCATACGGTTTCATCACTCTCAAAATGAAAGTTGGCTCAACCTGGACGGAAACCAAGTTTCACATAATCAGGGAATATCCCATATACGACATGATTCTCGGATGGACGTGGATTCGAGAAGATGATTACTGACAAAGCGTCTTTGGTTGTACATCTCTCCAACGAAGAAAGTTCTGATCCAGAAGATTTGGCGGATGTTCCATCAGAGCACTTGAAGGAATTTCGAACTTTGACGAGATTGAAGCAAGAACCTGCAAAAGATGCATAGAAATTCATCAAGAGGTCCCACACTCAGGCAAGTCTCATTCCTCCCATGTCTATGTCATTTATTCCCTCAAATGTTATCCCAGTATGGGGACCCAACTCTGCTATCAACTCTGCAAGACGTTATGAATGGTAACTTCACCGCATTAGTATTTTACCAAGTGGTTGAATCTGACACTTCTCCGAATCGAGCACTGAGACGTTCATTGCTGAGATGATGTCCAATCATGGAAAAGATCACTTTAGGAGTTTCTCCATAGCCTTTCAGGAGTGTCCATGTGTGCCACAAAACTAGAAAGCTCTGATGTCTGCACAAGTGTTGAATCCCACTACCGCAACGAAAGAAATGTTGAATCAACAGAAAATAGTTGGGGCCAAGACGATCAAACCTAAGACATGCTCAAGGGATATGACGCTTCAATGATCAAGCATCTAAGAAGCCTTCAAATTGTACTCCCAATCAAAGAGTGCACCTTCGATAGTGGTGCATCTGGATTTAGCACAAATATGTCGACGGTGACACGTTGATTCAACACCAGCACAATGAAAGTGTAACTGAACTACAACCGATAAGTCTTCATTATCCCATGATAAGACTTCTGAAGCAGATGCAACATCATTCATCCATGGATGGCACAAACTCCTTCAACATACACGGGGGACTTGATCTTATTGGAATTTTGCAATCTGATGTGATTTCATGAAACTTCATCAACGGAACCTCTCTATATCACAAGACTTGCACGACCAAGGAACTTTTCTCCTCACATCCAGAATGGAGACTGCCGTTGTTATCTACCACAACAACATCGATCCCCTGACGAAGCCACTTCGCAGTAAGTCATATTCAGGAGAATTTGGGTTAAAATCCTAGAACATCTTCATATTAGGAATTCTCAACTCACCAACTAGTTTGTAAATGTAAAAGGCTCACTGAATGAAGGCGCAAAGGCTATATATAATCATGGTTCTAGAATTTTTCGGTCTCTGGAGCAACTCCAACCATAATGTCGGCACCAACAAGGATATGTGGAGGAACTCCGTTCATGGTCTCAGCATCAACAAGAATTTCTGGAGAAATTTCAATCGTGATCTAGCATCAACAACGGTCTCAAGAGCAACATCCTCATGACAGGGCTTCATCAATTAACAATTCTCTGAAGTATTGCTCGATGAAGCGGACTTCTCCAAGCACTAATGATTCATATCAAGGTGTGTATACATGAAGATATTTTCACATGAAAGTATTTTTGAAGCTTGTACGATGGACGGGCACGATCCAAAGTCTTCTACAAGATGTTCTCATCACCTCTACAAATGAGGTACAACATGCTTCAGCCCATGGGTTTACAAAAATGTATCAATGGGTGAGGAATGGGATAATACTTCCTCAATGAAAGATTTTCTTCTATATCCTTTATACAACATACCAAAAGGGTGCATCAATCGGACGTACGAGCTGAAAGATATGGCCTTTACCGTAAGGTCTACGAAATCTGAAAGTGTTATACGGGATTTCAAATTACAAATGTGCACGCTTCGTTGGCTGACCTCAACAACTCCAAATTGAGTGATTATATTCTCATGTGATAACTCAGTCTCTTATCTTCAAAATATGGGGTCAAGCATCGAATTCCGACGACGTATGAGGTTTCTACGGCTTCCAGAGCATACAACGCGCAAGCAGAAATTCGTGGACGAGATTCATAACTTCCACAGTCGATCAATGTCCACCATCGCTAAATCCTTCATCAAGGTACCTCCAACTTCGACCACCTAGGTCTTTACATCAATTTTTCTACCCGGGTCCTCTATCTAGGTCTTGCCAGAAGAAGGGAAAACGAAAGGGAGAGATTCAACAAAATACTGGGGACTGACGGTCCACTGATCATGACGATCAATTTCACAGTCCAAGACCCGTGGCACCAGACTCTCATGTGTTGATAATTCATCATAAAAGGAATGCTGCCACCAATAAATGCAATCATGGTTATTACATCACCTCCTCTTGAGAGCAACCTCAGTTATGGTCCCGTGACCAGGATTTCAGAATTGATGTTTCTGCGACTGACAGAAACAAGATGACACTGCAAGCACCACGCTCATGTATCAATCAGGTCCTGATCTCAAATGTATCAATGACATTAAAATCCTTCATCAACCGTTCAATACACAAGCGAATGGTCAAAAGACACAACATGAGTGTTTTACAACAAGCTCGTATAAGATGATTTTACACTGTCCTGCACAAAGTAGCAATCTGGGAGAAATTGGTGAATAATATAGGTATGGGTCATACACCATTCTCTTCGTATGGAAGTCCTCTACAACATGTAAAAATTTCATAATAATCGGAGGAACGAGTGAAGAGATGTGGCCAAAACATTGGGCAACATGCAATCTGGGAAAATCCTGAAAGTCTCCTGGAACTTTACTGTTTCGCTTTTTTCAAGCCCTAAACATGCTCAAAAGTCAAAAATCTTCTTTGAAAAAGCTTGGAAATTTCCTGGGCTTGAAGATACATATGCAGATATCGAAAATCCGACTCCAAACGAGGATTCTACAGCATTTTTTACTAAAAGGCTGAAGTCTGAAATTTTCTGGTGACGTATTTCAGCGAAATTACTCGTATACTCACATGGATTCTCATTCATTCATTCACTCACAAATCAGCAAGTTCATACTTCTATAAATATATTACAGGAGATATACTTACTAGGGGAGTATCTAAATCATTTGAAGGCTTAGCAACGCCGAAGTCTCCATCGGCAACGCCGCTATCTCCATTCGGTTCTGGATTTTGGGAATTCTCCATATTCTCATGTCCCAAAGAAGAGCACGCTTCGTCAACATGCTTCTTATCTACAATGATTTCCTCCTGGGTACATCGACAATAATAATAATTATTATTTCATTCAATGAGATGCCACGATCACCTGCACGAAAGAGATACTTACATCGACTTCTTCATCAGTGTTGGATTCCTGAATTGTTTGTCCGGGAACAAATTGAAGACCGTGATGGAGCAAAATTCTGAAAATACATAACAAACCTTGGTCTCGTGATCCTAATTGCACGGTCAGGGAAAAGTCATGACACAAGGAGCGCTAACAACTCACCAAAGAAACGGCTGGGGACTGCACGTCATCCTGTAGTCCTTACTGCTGGGTTCTCCGCTCCCGTAGACTTTCTTCCATTTCCGTGGAGTCTACATTGATTCGGGATCTCACTATTCGATCATCTTGTGGTAAAGCTAATGAAATAACCAGAAGTACAACTCAGTATGAAGGATCTCTCACCATCACTCAGAGGTCCCAGAAGTACCATTTCTTAAAGTTGCATCCGTAGAGATGTCATCTCTGGAAACACCATCTTTGGAATTATCATCACGGGAGTCAGTCATTCTTGCAAAGTGGCTACTTCGACACATCGTTCATACAAAGCGCAGGATTCAACAAAACAATGAATCATGGAATAAAGGTGCTCACAACAGTGTCTACAAAAATGGTAACTATCCAACTCTTACCTATTTACAATTTCACTAGTTGTAGTGATTACAATCTCGAGAATTTGTTCGCTCCTTCAAACCTGCAAAGACGAACAAAATTCTTTATGCACAACCATAACGTGATTTTCATAAAACTGTGAACAATTCACGAAACTTCCATCATGTGAACAATTCACATTATTTTCACCGTGTGAGCGACTCCCACCGAATGAACACTATTGGTTTTGTGCATATACTACCAGATCACAAAATCCATGCAAACATTATTTCATCAAAAATTGTTCATTTCTAGCAATTGCTGAAAATAAAAAACTTAATTTCACATAAGTTTCCACTGTGTGAACATTCACTGGTTTTTCAAATCAGCAGTACCTCATCTCTCCACGCTCACGAGATGACACTCTATCTTGCTATCAGGGTCCTTATCTGTGCATTTGCTCGTACATGACACCATTGGAGCAAATCGAGGATTCTGAGGCACACCTTTGTAGATTGAGTTCAACCACCAATCTCATCGATTGAAAATCACCATTTAATGCATTACTGCGAAACATGAATTTTCCCCACTAAGCAGCGGACTTAATGTTGATGGTGGATTTTCAACAAAGGGCAAAACCGTAAAATCATGAGGCATGTTTTCGACACGGCTTTCAGACATGCATCGATTCATATTTTACAAAGCCATGATGAGTATGTTTTCAAAAATCCTCCACTAGCTGAGCGTTTTCGATCCCTGGCATTTCGTCATGACCTTTGTGCAGAATAACGTATTTGGGAGGTTCTCCGTAGATTGAGAGCTTAACGCTTTCAGGATGTCGGTGATACTCACTGTTCCTTGACTTCAGGAGACATACCCACCTCCACATAGAAGAATAGTTTGCCGGCGAACGCCTTCAGTACGTCGGTGACACTCATCGTTCCCTGATTATGTGGAGAGACCGTGTATAGATTCAGGCGGTTCTCCGTAGATTGAGAGCACTAACGCCTTCAGGTCGTAAACAACACCGTGACTCCTTGACTATGCACCATTCAGAACGGATGTGACGCCTTAACTGGATAATATTATTTCTGCAATAGATTATTTCTGCCGCGACATTCACTACTGAATTCCCAGAATAATCTATTATTGCTCCTATTCCATGGTCGAATCCACAGCCTGATCCCATGGAATGACAATAAAAATTGCTCTGATTCCATGATCGAATTCACGACTTGATCTCATAGAATGGAAATAACACTACTACATTATCCCGTATTCCGATTTCATGATCGAATCCACAACTGATCTCATGAAATGATGATAGATAATTTTAATTACTCTGATTATATGGTCGAACCATTGATCCCATAGGATGGTAATGCGTGCTTTATTATTCTGAATTCGTAGTCGAATCCACAGCTAATCCTATGAATTAATAATAAACAACTATTCATTTTTATTACTCAGTTTCATGAATTATTCTCCGCTGAATTTCATAAATTAGTAATAAATACTCAATAACCGGGCATCTGGACCATCACTGAGTAAGTCCCACAAAAATGGTGCGAGTGTACTCGACAATGATGCACGACTGAGCATCCGGATGCACGAACGAGCGTCCAAAAATATGAAATAATGAGGAATCCTTCGCAGAACATGAGAAAACAATAAATAATAATAAAATAATAAGAGGCGCTCGGGGTGGGCCGGGCGGCCGTGTCCTAGCCATGGTCGGTCCATGCCTCTCCCATTATTTTCTTTATTTTTTGTTATTTCATGAACTCATGGAAACTCCTTGGTTTTAGCAACTTTCCTTGTTTTTGCAAAACTCGTGAATTCTCCATAACTTCGTGGATTCACGAAAAATATTATAAAATAAGGAAAGGTGTGCGGGACCGGGTAACCCAGCCGGCCGGCCATACCCGAGTTGTGGTCAGTGATGTTGCTATCGGAGCACTTATCGCTCAAGAATACGAAGAAAGCATCGAATGACCGATCTACTACTTCAGCCGTACAATGAGAGACGCTCAACTCCGATACCCGAAAATCCGAAAGAGTGTGTCTAGCATTGGTACATGCGATCCAGAAATTCAATCACTATTTGCTATCCAACAGAGTCGTGCTCGTTTCCAAAGCCGACCCTATATAGTTTTTACTGTCAAAGCCAGCCTTGATAGGGAGACCAGCAAAATGGCTGCTTCGGATATCAGAATTTGACATAGCTTGTGTACCGCCTAAAGCAATCAAAGGCCAAGCAGTTGCAGACTTGCTCGCTGCTTTTCCAGGAGAAGATGCAACAATGTTACATGAAGATGTGCCTGGTGAGTTTCCAGAGGTCTTAGTTATCAAAGAAGAAACGTGGCTTTTATACTTTGACGGATCTGCCACCCCTAGCAATGACACTGGAGGAGCGGGCGTAGTGCTAATATCTCCATCGGGCGAAGTCTTCTCACACTCGTTCAAGTTGTATTTTCACTGCACCAACAATTCAACAGAATATGAAGCTTTCTTATTAGGTTTGTCCCTGGCCAAGCAAGCAGGAGCAACACACCTTGAGATAAGAGGAGATTCAAAAAATACTGGTCAATCAAATGAACGGAGCATACTCTCTCAAAGAAATCACGCTCGCCGCATTCAGAACTGAAGCTCAGCGGATATTAACTCATTTTGTTGATGCAACGATTGTCCATATTGGACGAATTAACAATAGGCATGCTGACTGCCTAGCAACTCTCGTTTCTAAGCTGCAATTCGAAGGAGAAGAGAAAACAATCACAGTACAGAGGCGTGTTGTGTCATCTACCTGGATTTCTCAAGTTGAAGACATTTAAGCAAACGATTGGCGAGCGCCTATTATTCATGAATTGAGCAGTCCTCTTTCAGAAGGGAAAGTCAGTCTCAAGGAATTAAAGAATTATTTCTTGCTTCATGGAGCGTTATATTATCGAAATCCTGATGGGTCCTTATCACGATGCCTCGGAAACGGCGAAGCGGACGAACAACTCAAACGTATACATGAAGAAATCTGCGGACAGACATTGGTAGTAACATTTTACAGAAAGCTTCAAAGGATGGGATATTATTGGCCTTCCATGGAGGCTCAATCAAGAAATCTGCAAAGATCTTGTCCCAATTTCCAGACGCCTCCTCATCACTTAGAAGCTTTGACGGTCCATCACACTGGGGACTGGAGGGAACCTTGCATCAAGTACCTTCGGACAAGGAATTGCCGCTAGAAAAGAAAGAAACAATCAAACTCATTCAGAGAGCTAAAAGATTTGTCTTTCTTGATGGAATCCTATACCGTAAAAGCTTTGGTGGGAACTTGTTGAGATGCTTAGCTGAGCATGAAATCCCAACAATTTTGAAGGAAATGCATGATGGAGAACATCAAGGAAAAAGGAAATTATTTCTCCAAATTCATGAGAAATATTATTGGCCGACCATGGAAGACGATGCAGCTGCGCACGTTCATAGGTGTCATCAATGCCAAGTCCATGGTAATCTCATCCACATTCCTTGTCTCCTATTGAATTCTGTGAATAGTCCATGGCATTTTTATAGCTGGGACTGGATATTATCGGTAAAGTCAATCCAGCATCTTCGAAGCAGCATGAATACATCATCACTGCAACTGAGTATTTCACCAAATGGGTTGAAGCTATTCCTCTTCGAAGTACCACCGGAGTCACGATTGCACCCTTCTTCAAAGAATACATAATATATAGATTCGGTGTCCCTAAACACATTGTCACCGATAATGGAACTCCTTTTGCCAACAAGCATGTGACAGAATTGCTCGAGGAATACGACATCAAACAAGTTCTCTTCACACCGTACTATCCCCAAGGAAACGGACAAGCAGAGAGCACCAACAAAACTTTGATCCGAATTCTCAGCCGAACAATTCATAATAATCCTCGAACGTGGCATGAACAATTGCCTATGTCTTTATGGGCCTATCGGACTGCACTAAGGAGCTCGATCGGAACTTCGCCATACTCTCTCGTCTATGGAGCTGACGCCATACTCCCGGCAGAAATCAAAATTCCTTCAGCAAGGATTGCAATAACTAGTAGAGTACAATGGGATGAAGTCGAAGTGTCCAACTCAAGAATTGCTGAACTGGACATGCTTGAATCGAGGAGGGCTAAGGCAGAAAAATACGTGGAAGCATACAAACAAAGGATCTCCAGATCTTACAACAAAATGGTAAGACCCCGAACATTCCAAGTAGGAGATTTGGTATTAAAAACGGTAAAACACATTCAACAAGATATTTCTGCTCCCAAGTTCTCTCCAAAATGGGAAGGGCCGTATGTGATCATCAAAGCGGTGTCCAGCGGATACTATAAAATCTTAGCGGTTAATGGAGGAGTAGAAGGAAATATAATCAACGGCAAATGGCTCAAGACCTATTACGCCTGACCAACAACAAGTAAATTAATCTTTTATCATCATTCAAGCACATTTCAAAATGTAATTTATTTTCCTTCAAAGAGCGTACAAAGTTCTTATTTGTTCATCAAACATTCAGTAATTGAACAAAGTTCCTTCATACTGTCAGTTATTCTACCTTACCAAAAGAAACCTACAACCCTCTCAAATACTCACTCAGAGCAAAACATTCAACAATGGATAATTCTTATATAAAGCCATGTCAAGCCCATTCTTAAAGTTTTTTAGTCTTCACTTTCAAGTCCTAAACAGCTTTCTCGACCCTTGCCGACTCCAAGGCAAGTGCCTTCTCCTCCTCCAAGATAGCAGTTGTAGTAGAAATCTCGTCAGCAGCAGCCGCTGCCCTGTCAATTTTGATCATCTCAAGACGATGACGAAGCCAGCCTATGTTGAATTGCAAGGTCTCACAATTCGAAATCATGGCATCCCATCTATGCAGCTCATGATTCTTGACGTCTCGCAGATTCATTTTGATCATCTCTTCGATGATCGGTAGTAATCCAGCGATGGTGGTCAAGAGGGTCGGCAGAAAGTATCTCCACACTTCGGTTGTAGCAATGTGCCCGTACCTTATCCAAATCTTTGTGTACAGAGATGCATGACATTTTGTAATGACGAATCCACCAACTACCTCGTTGTTCGGGAAAGTATTGGTCATGGGAGTTTCAAACGGGAGTCCAGCTGTTGGGTACTCAGGGGAGTGAATTATAACTCCAGTCCCCAAGTAATTAGTAGAGTTATCATCAACACGATTGTTGCCATCGTCATCCACGGTCACGGACTTCCTATTCTTCCTCTTCCTAGCGTCGACAACAACATGAACATCAACCTGCCATGAAGAAGTTTTCAATTTCAATAGAGATTGGATAGCATGATAAAGCTTCAGTCAAGAGGTCAAAGAATTACTTACGGATGTTCCGGCTTCAGTACGAGCTGACCTGTACCGGGCAGGAGCCTTAACAGTCCGCTTGGGTATCAAACCAAAAGAAGAAGGCTTATGATTATCTTAACATAAATTATTTTCTTTGATCAGTCATCCTGATCAAAGGGAGATGTAAGAAAACGTTCAACTTACCGAGACGGACATTCCTGCATCATGATTTTCCCAATATTCGAAGAAGCACTATTGCTAGAAATGGTGATGAGAGATATGATCGTGATCAAAATTTATTCCGATAACACACAGGGGCAGAAGACGATATACTGTTTAAATAGAAAACCTAAACATTGAAGGTCTAGATACTTATCTTATAGCGGATGGTCAAATCTGTTGTGGTTTTTATTAAAACCCTAATTCTCGAATCAGAGTGTATCTGGTAACATAGAAGAAGTGCGACAATACTGGGGACTGATAGTTCAGGCGTGTTCAACATGGCGATACTGGGGACTGACACTTCGGATGTAACCAACATTACAATTGTGAACCGATGATCTGGCGTGCCACGTGTCTCCTAGCCAGTTCGTATAATTGTACTTCGTGGATAATTATTGTCTACATGGACATTGGTCCATCCTATTCAGCTGGATGTGAAGAAGATTTGGTAAAAAATGCGGTAAGGGATTATTGTTCAAAAATAATTTCTAACGCAATGTCTCTACATCCAAACTGCTCAAACAACAAGAAAATATCTACTGCAACGGAAAATAAATAATCTCAGAAAGGCTCGCGAGCAAGACTAATCATTAGATGCATCAGATTCATCGGAATCGTCATATTTGTCAGAATTATCAGATTCGTCATCATTGTTGTCTTTCAAAGAATCCTCATCAGGTTCTTCCTCAGAGTCACTGTTAGGGCCATCGAGGAAGTATGGTCTTTCATCAGGATCACTGTACATCATATCCCAGTACTCTTCTTCTTTACGCTCAGCTTCGAGGTCAGCTTCAACCAATCGCTCAATCTCCCTGGTACGCCGATGTGGCTTAATTTTGCGCTCCCGTGGCACCCACACGGGTTCGTCTTCCGAAGCATCCGAAGCTACATCGTCGGTACAAGATCGAAGTTTCTCCTCAGCTGCTAACTGTCTGCGCTGGAATCGGTCCCTCCTTTGTCGATAATCAGCTAACGCCTCATCCTCGGCTTTTCTCTTCAAGAGTTCATCATGAGTAACTTTACGGTCGTTAAGAGGCATGTTTTGTTTCATTTCCTTAACATGATCCTTCTTGGCTCGAGCTTTGGCTACATAAGTCTTGGAATCCTCTTCGGAAGAACTAGAAGAATAGTAATAATCATAATCGTTGTTGCTGGAAGTCACCATTGTCTGGAACCGAGAGCACAAAATTACGGATATGCTGATATAGAATTCATTACAGAATGGTAATTCTTAACTCTTACCTCTTTACAATTCCACTAGCGCAGTGATTGTGATATAAGAGTTAGCACCCCAAAATTTGCTCGTTCCTTGAAACCTACGAAAACGAACGAAGCCTTATTATTTCAAAATTGAAACTTGATTTTCCATAAAATCATGAACATAATTTTCATGGTGTGAACAGCCACAACTGAGTTATAAAACTCACACCAAGACAATATTTCATACAAATAAATTGTCTAACTTCAAGGGTTGCTCAAAACCTGTATTTCGATTTTAACAAAATAATAAAAACGTGAAATTATTCACGTAAAATTTTCAAAATTCTTTAAAAAAAACCGTGAGAAAACTCACGAAAGAAAAATATGCCATATATTTTTCATGAAATATGTCACGGTTTCATAACATTTTTTTTTCCTTCGTACGATCGTCTGTCTTTGAAACGAGGGTTTATTTCGGTTTTGTGAAAGCTCACACCTCTTAAGATAAAGTTTTGGTTTCCATGAAAGTTCATAAACAAAATTTCATCACTGGACACAGGTCTATATATAAAAAGTCTCTCTTAAATCAGGGATTATTACTAGTTTCTCAAACTAACGATCGAACGAACATACGTTCCTAAAACAAGGGTTTTTCATAACACTCACATCCAAAAGTATGTATATACACATATTATTTTATGATGAACAACTCATGAACAAACAAAAAACTCTTTTTTTTTTAAATCGTACCTGTCGGTGCCGGCCGGAAGTTGGCCGGACGGTGGCGGTGACGGTCGGACGGTGGCGGTGACGGTCGGACGGCGCGGCTCCGGCGAAAATTCTCTGCTCTCTTCCTCTGCTCGGGCGTGAAGAAGATGAAGAGATGAAGGTGTTGTCCGGTCGTGTAGGTGAAATAAAAAAAAAAAAGAGGATTAATTCCTTTTATATCAAATTTTATTTCCAAAACCTAATTCCATAAGGATTTCCCTTTTGGGCCCTGTCCCGTGAATCTTAAACCGACCAAGGTTCCATCACCAAACCAGCGGTTCTACATCAATTTAGGCTCATTAGACGAAGCTCTATCATGCCACTGGGATCTTCGTTCAAGCCGTGGTTTTCTCGTGCAATCGAAAATCCGGTAACATCTTATCTTACGACTAAGTTCAATTACTTATTTTCGTCTGCAACTGTAACAAGAAAATCACCATTCAGTGTTGATTGATGAACATGACTGTCCCTCACTAATTAGGGGACTTAATGTAGATGGTGGATTTTCGACAAAGGGTAAAATTGTAAAACCCTAATTATACATGCTCCTGACCCAACAATCAGATGAGTATTGAGGCTCATGTCTCTCATCGAAGCATGAAAGCTCATGCCACAAGAATCTTTGACTGAGAATATTGTCTCTCAGAGTATATGTAGGTGTGTAGTCTCTCAGCTGAGGCAACGACATATCTCATAAATACTGAGCAATTTCAGTAATCACTTCTGTAAAGAATCGAAATGATTGGACGACTCCTAGATGTATTACTCACTAGTGCAGAGCACTAACGTCTTCAGGATGTCGCAATATTCCCTGACTTTATAGAATACATATTGAAATCGAGCGTTCTGCTCCATCTAGCTTATACCTCGATTTTCGAATAATTATAATGCTCCTAGACAGCATGCCTGCTAGTATAGAGCCATCAATTAATTATTTCTAGTCGCAAGATTCATCAATTGAATTCCTAGAAAAATATTCTACGTTCTGTACAATATTTCGTTACTTCAATTTATGGTTATTCTCAGCAGAATTCCATGAGTTAGTAATAAATATTCAACGCACGGGCATCTGAACCACCATCGAGTAAGCCCCGAGAAAATGGTGCAAATGTATTCAGCAATAAATGCACTAACGAGCACCTGAATGCACGAACGAACATTCAATGAAACGAAGGAACGATCAAACCGTGGAGAAAATAATAATAATAAAATACTTAAAGGAGGCATCTAAGGGGACCCAGTCCACCGGTCGGCCGGTCACGCCCTCGTGGTCGGTCCCATGCTTCTCCCTTTATTTTATCATATTTTATTATTTTTCCTTGATCCCATGAAAATCCCTTCAGTTTATGAAACTCATTCGTTTCATGGTATTTCCTTCTCATTAAGGAAATTATACAAAAATTACATAAAATTAGGAAAGGTGTCACGGGACCGTGGTCACTAGCCGGCTGACAATGCCCTAGCCGTGACCGTCCCACACCTTGTAATTCCTTATTTTATTAATTATTTCCATCATCTCATGGAAATTCCTTAATCCTATGAAACTCCTTTGTTTCATGGTATTTCCTTCACATTAAGGAAATTATACAAAAATTAAATAAAATTAGGAAAGGTGTCACGTGACCGTGGTAACTAGCCGTCCGGCCATGTCCTAGCCGTGACCGGTCCCACACCTTGTAATTCCTTATTTTATTAGGTTTTATCAACCATGGCAGGTTTCATCACCCCTTGGTCGGTCCTTCATCTTTTCATATTTTATTAGGTTTTATCACCTAAGGTTCAGACGAGCATTATTTTAATAAATGATTAAACCAGTATTTAATCGTCTCTTCACCAACTGGTCTTCAAGAGACTTTGGTATTTTGCTCACTCGAGCATCTGGGCGCTACATGGTCGATCCATCATCCCATGTAACCGGTCCCTCCTTCACTTCGTGGTTGATTTTCAATAAATCATCAATTGATCAAAATTAGGGTTTCGAATCCAAAGCTCTGCAAAGCATAATTCTGAGCAGATTCAAACACCAAAAATTTTACGTTGATCTCGTGATCAACATTCTAATATTTTAAATTAATATTTTGTTTGGTCCTGTTACCAATAATTCATCAAACGAGGAACATTCGTTCAAATGAGCAATATTGCTCAGACTAAGGAATATTGGTTCAACTATCAATATTCAACAATTCATCAAGTGAACAATGTTTGTTCACCTTAACTATCAACATATATTCGGCAATCATACTTCTGTCTCAACAGACACGTTCAATTCATGAGTCCCAGAACATTTCTTCGACTCAGCAATGCAAGGACTCATCGTCCCATGAAGTGAGCAACTGACTAACGAAATACACGTCTTCCTTGCAGACTCCACAATCACGAGACATCAATCGTGTCACATGGGGGATATTAACTAGGGTTTGGTCTGGAGGCCTACGACATGTGTGTTCACCCACGATGAGAATGTGAGCAAGTCGTGCAATCAGTTGAAGGAGTTAGCAAAGTAGTGGATGGAAAATTAACCAAGTCTCCGCACGATGAGCAACTGGTTTTAACACGACCATTTACTCACTTTTTGACTCCAGCAACTGACACACTTCATGGCAAGGTGTTTACAATTCTAGCAATATAAATAAGTCTCTGAATCATGATTGAGGAACGAACGGTTTTTCGTAAAAAACAGACAATTCGCTTTCGTTTACACGAACTCATCGTCTTAGCAATTACTCTCAACTGAGTAAACTCAATCATTCAGAAATTATTTTTTCACGCAAAAATACACAACACACCAATAATCCTTGATCACCATTGATCTCATACATTTCTCAGCTTGCCTCCTACAGATCGACTCATCCTCTCTTGTGACCGAATTGACTCTGGAACGACCATTGTCTTGGTTTAGGCCGGAGTGCTACAGATTGATCTCTCAAACTTAAAGCACTCCCTTCTTGCAGTGTATCTGTGTGAGGTTAAACATTTCGCTCGGTTCAAGGAGTCTCCTCCGCACGGTCGTCTCCTCAATTCCATAAAAACAAGCAAATCGTTTTTCCCCATCTACACACCTCCATGAAATTATGTCGTCAACGGTCACCAATACCATATGGGTTATTTCTTAGCTGATGGTATCTATACAAAGTTTATTACAATTGTACAAGCTTTTAGTCAGACATTGGAAATTCCCGAGTATGTAAGATCCAACAAGTATCAAATGGCTAAAAGAAAGGATGTCGAGCGTGCTTTTGGGGTGCTTCAGGGTAAATTCAGAATTGTCGGATCACCATGTAAGTATTGGCAACAGTCTGACTTGAACCTGATTATGAAATGTTGTCTTATTTTACACAACATGATTATCGAGCATGAACGTCGGGATACGGATTGGGGCAGAGTTTCTCTTGTTCCGATTCCGGAACCTACCAATAATGGTCGTGTATTTATGTCATCTCTGAAAAACCTAGAAATGCACCTACAACTAAGAAATGATCTTGTCAAGCACATTGTTGCGCGTCCTGGAAGAGGAGGCCAGGCAGGGGACTTGTCTAGTTTGGAGGTTCAGATATGAAATACGTGGTACTTTCATCATCAGAAGGAGATTATGAAGATACGTACTTAGAAGAAGAAGAAGTAGTTCCTGGTCAAAACGAGGATGGAGCATTTGATTATTATGGAGATTACAATGATCAAATCCCAGATGACTTTGAACATGCAGTTGAACATGTATATGGAGAAGGACATGGGGGAAACGAATATGAACATGATGGAGATGACGATGAGGATTTTGGCGATGAGGAAGATTATGATGATGATGAGGACGATGACGATGAGGATGGTGATGACGATGAGGAGGACGATGATGATGAGGATTCTGACGGTGACAATGATGTTGCGTACGATGATGTGGGTATGTATGATGATGATGATGATGTTGAGGCATAAGATGTATTTCACTGTTGTGTTTTAAGATTTCGAATGTTAATTACATGCATATGTAAACCAGACCTTAAATTATTTTTGGGCTTCATTTATGTATGCAAATGAATACGTTTATATTTGATGGCATATGGTTTAAATCATTTAAATCTCCTTGTATAGTATATGGATATGTATACATATCCGTGAAATCTCTTTGTACAGTATATGGATTAATATACTTATCCGTGAAATCTCTTTGTACAGTATAAGGATTAGTATACATATCCGTGAAATCTCTCTGTACAGTATATGGATTAGTATACTTATCCGTGAAATCTCTTTGTACAGTGTATGTATATGTATACTAACCATGTATAAAGGATTCACATATTGTTTACTAATGAACACATTAGTTCGACCAACTCTCTTCTCCATTAGAGTTCAGAACTGATGAAAGGCTAAATCTATATGTTTCTCATTATATAAAGAACTGGCTGCTTGAAGGAGGAGATTTAGCTAAATTTAAATTGGGGGTTGTTTGTTGTGGGTTATTTGGAAAACAAGGAATGATGTCATTTTTAATAATGGTAAAATCTAGTTGGAGAAGATGCTACAGGAAACTGCATATTGGCATAATCTAAATAATCCTGATGTGGATATCCCCATACTGACTAGTGAACAAGATATCTTAGATTCTGTTGTTGTTGTGTGGTCTCCTCCACCTCAACCTAAAATGAAGATTAACTTTGATGGCGCAGCTGGCCCAGGAGGATATGCTTTTGCTGTAGTAGCAAGAAATACCCACTTTAGAGTTGATGGTTGTCAAGCAAAAGTACTGGAAATCATGTCCCCAGTGGAGGCACAAGCTTATGGAGCACTGTTGAGCATTGAGCTGGCTATCAGCAACGGTCTCACGCAAATTATTATTGAAGGTGACTCTTTTGCTGTGATTAATGCTCTCAGATATCACAACCCTCACACTCCTTTGCGTATAAAGAACACTATCTCCAGATCTAAGGATAAGTTAGAACATTTTTCTTCAGTTGAATTTAGTTTCATCAAAAAGGAGGCCAATGTTATGGCACGGTCCTTAGCAGCTTATGTTGTTGGAAACCATTTGTCTCAACAATAGTTGTCTTCCCCTCCTCCGTGTATTACTCACATGTTATGTGAGTCTTCTTTAGTTGGTTAGTTTTTTTTTTGTTTGGTTTTTCTTTCTTTACAACCTTCAAAAAAAAAAGAAAAAAAAAACTCCGGTCATTTTGCCTAGTAACAAGTAAAGAAAAAAATGCACATGCGTCACAACAAGGGTCCAAAGAAATAGGTTCGATGGTCAAACTGTAGATCATACTTTGAATTGACGCACTAACAAACTAACTATTTCCTATAAATATATAAAAATCAAGCTCATCCAATTTCTAAAATTGTTACTTCACAGGTGTTTGAGGGTGAAAACAGTTTCTGCTAGTTTCGGTAATTTTGTGTGTTGTGGGTGAGAAACGAGCTTAAACCCTAAACAATGTACTGCAAGGGAGTACTTTAGATTCGAGAGATCAATCTGTACAAATCCGGCCTAAACCAAGAAATGGTCGTTCCAGACTTGTTTCGGTCACAAAGTGAAGGAGAAGGGTTGGTTTTGGGGAGGGAAGCGAAGAGAGTGTTGAGATCAGAATAGTTGATTCTGGAAGAGTAGTTGTTTGACTTGTATCAGAAAGTGAAAGCTAACAGATAGGAAAGCTAACAAGTGATTTCTGAGTGTTGTATGCTCCTGACTAAAACTTGTTGTTCGGTGGAAATAGGTAATACCTATCTATACAAGTCGAAGTGAAACGTACTCTGGTCTCGTAAAAAATGGAAAACGGATGAGTAAATGGGAGGAGGTGGTAACCGATAACGCCTGGAATTGATGTTCCATAAAATAAAGCGTTTCACCATTACTCCCTGTATTTACTAACCGCCTCATCCTTATGACACTGTCTTATAACGGGCGTAGTGTACGCCGCACACTGTAAACCGCCAAACCAATACCCCATGAGCATCCCCCTGTTTGTGACATGTGTTGATGTCTCGAGTGTTTTCGTGGAAAACATGTAGCATGTTGCTGCTGTTTGGCAAGTTGAGCTTGGGAGACTTGCCGACTCGGTGGTGACCTTCGACGGTCGATATTTTGCATCTTGAGAGGAAGGGTAGCTGTTGATTATTGCAACCCTTCGTTTGGTAGCCAGTGGCATGAAAGCATGATCGGTATGGCTTTAATATGTCCTAGTTTAGGCGCAGCCAAAAGGTAGGGTTTTGGCTTTGTTTAGGCGCGACCAAACTAGGTCCAGAAGGTTGCCATGCGTTAGCTGGTAACCTTGGACGGCTAAGATTTGCATCTTAGATGAAAAAGTGGTCGTTGATTGTTGCAGGCCTTCGTTTTGGCATTCGTAAAGGGAAGGCGGACATGATATGGCGCGAAAAGGTGGTTGGCATGCCATTGGCACATGTGGCATGGCCGGCATGCCTTGGCGCGACTTAGGTGTGGCCAAAAATTAGGGTTTTGGCATTGGGCCAAAGGTTACCATGCGTTGGCTAGCGACCTTGGACGGCTAAGATTTGCATCTTTAGATGGAAGGATGGTCGTTGATCGTCGCAAGCCTTTGTTTTGGTAGCCGCATAGGAAAGGCCAGCATGGTATGGCGCGGCAAGGTGGCTGGCATGCCATTGGCACATGTGGCATGGATGGTATGCCTTGGCGTGGTTTGGGCATGGCCAAAACTATGGTTTTGGCGTTGGGCCAAAGGTTACCATGTGTTGGCTGGTGACCTTAGACGGCTAAGATTTGCATCTTAGATGGAAGGATGGTCGTTGATCGTCGCAAGCCTTTGTTTTGGTAGCCGCATAGGGAAGGCCAGCATGGTATGGCGCGGCAAGGTGGCTGGCATGCCATTGGCACATGTGGCATGGCTGGTATGCCTTGGCGTGGTTTGGGCATGGCCAAAACTATGGTTTTGGCGTTGGGCCAAAGGTTACCATGTGTTGGATGGTGACCTTAGACGGCTAAGATTTGCATCTTAGATGGAAGGATGGTCGTTGATCGTCGCAAGCCTTTGTTTTGGTAGCCGCATAGGGAAGGCCGGCATGGTATTGCGCGGCAAGGTGGATGGCATGCCATTGGCACATGTGGCATGGCCGGCAAACCTTGGCGCGGTTTGCGCGCGGCCAAAACAAGGGTTTTGGCGTTGGGTCAAAGGTTACCATGCGTTGGTTGGCGACCTTGGACGACTAAGATTTGCATCTAAGATGGAGGGGTGGTCGTTGATCGTCGCACGCCTTCGTTTGAGCAGCCGTAAAGGGAAGGCCGGCATGGCATGGCTTAGGCACGGCATGCCACTGGCACATGTGGCATGGGCGGCATGCCTTGGCGCGGCTTAGGCGCGACCAAACTAGGGTTTTGGACCAAGGGTTACCATGCGTTTGTTGGCTACCTTGGACGGCTAGGATTTGCATCTAAGATGGAAGGGTGGTCGTTGATCGTCACACATCTTCGTTTGAGCAGCCGTGAAGGGAAGGTCGGCATGGCATGGCTTAGGCGCGGCAAGGTGGCTGGTACGACATGCCATTGGCACATGTGGCATGGGTGGCATGCCTTGGCGCGGCTTAGGCGCGACCGAACTAGGATTTTGGTCCAAGGGTTACCATGCGTTGGTTGACGACCTTGGACGGCTAAGATTTGCATCTAAGATGGAAGGATGGTCGTTGATCGTCGCACGCCTACGTTTGAGCAGCCGTGAAGGGAAGGCTAGCATGGCATGGTTTAGGCGCGGAAAGGTGGCTGGCGCGGCATGCCATTGGCACGTGTGGCATGGTCGGCAGGCCTTGGAATAGTGGTGCGTCTAGCATGGTTGGCATGCCTTGACGCGATGACGTGGCTGGCGTGGTTTGCCATTGGCACAGTGGTGCGGCTAGCATGGTTGGCATGCCTTGGCGCGGAGACGTGGATGGCATGGTTCTCCATTGGCACAGTGGTGCGGCTGGCATGCTTTGGCGCGACGACGTGGCTGGCATGGTTTGCCATTGGCACAGTGGTGCGGCTACCATGGTTGGCATTCCTTGGCGCGGAGACGTGGATGGAATGGTTTTCCATTGGCACAGTGGTGCGGCTGGCATGGTTGGCATGACTTGGCGCGGAGACGTGGCTGGCATGGTTTGCCATTGGCACAGTGGTGCGGCTGGCATGGTTGGCATGCTTTGGCGCGGAGACATGGCTGGCATGGTTGGCATGCCTTGGCGCGGAGACGTGGCTGGCATGGTTTGTCATTGGCACAGTGGTGCGGATGGCATGGTTGGCATGCCTTGACGCGGTAGTATGAGAATTAGGGTTTGGCATAGATGATGTCAGTCAATGTTAAGGGTTCTTTCGTGGAACATGACCCATGTAAAAAAAAGTACCCCAGTAATTTTTACGTAGGCATGCTGATCGATTCAATAAATGTGCTAATGGTCATAGTGACGTCACGTCAGATGTACAGTTTTACGATTTTAACCATAAGCTAAAAACCACCATCAACAACATGATATCTACGATGCAACAGAGGTTTTTACACCGCCATGATGACCTAGCCTTCAGTAACCCTAACCCTAGTTCAGTGGCGGATCCAGAAAAAAATATTGAGGGACGCTAAGATGAAATTTTGTAAACATATTAAATTTAGTGGACTAAATACTAAGTATTAGGTAGGCTAAATACAGAAAAACAGATAAGTTTTAAGTGTATTTATATGATTTTGGGGATTTTAGGGGATAGAGCCAGGGTTAATCAACCCTTGGCTCCCCTACCCTAGTTATAGCGCATACCATGCATTATGCCTTTTCATTTAAAAGTCAGTAAATATGTCAAATTTTAACCACATTATTTATCAATATAAGTACTAAAAGCATTTTCAATAAAATACTTGAGTTTATTGTAAGTCTTTTTTTCAGAGATGTAACCACTAAATCCCAATAATACGTTTTTGGATTTCAGACTTCAATATCTCTTCTATCGGGAGAAAAATACCCAAACGCCGACAAAATCTTCCCGCTCAGATGCGGTCCGTTTAGGGCTGGTTCTGAGCAGGTTCTTTCAATCTTTATTGTTTTCTTAGCTTAGATTTAAGTTTTGCATAATTTTTATTATGTTTTTTTATCTACACCATGATGTGGTTTTGTCTCCTCTTCTATGAAGGTTTGTCTTGGCTTTAATGGCTATTCTTGGTTACTTTATTGGGTACATAGATCACTAGCAAAGCTCTCAAACGACGAAATCATCATCTTTGTTGTCTCCGGCGACAGAATCTTCAGCGGAATCTTCATCCTTGAATTATCCGGCGACGGAAACTTCATCAACATTGTTTTTGACGACGGAAGCTTCATGACTAGGTTTAAGAGATTTGAGCAAATCACTCCTAATTTGGGAGCACATCTTTCTAAGAAGAAAAACAAATTTAATGGTTGGAATTTAATTTTCGAGAAAAACCATCACTCCTCCGATTTATTCGGTTCTCATTCATACTTGTATTTTGGTCTACACCGGTAATCCTTCTCTTTCTCTTGTCGGATTTCTCGAAATTGTACTTTTACGGTATGCTTCTTTGTATTTTATTATTTTCGATCTTAAACACGTTGTATCCTTGAATTCTTATTAATGAAAAGGTACTTTGTTATCAAAAAAAATAAAAAATAAAAAATAATGTAACCACTGTAACACCAATGTTTGTGATAAAACAAACCAAACGAAGATTGAAATATGTATATGAAACTTTAATAAACAAAACTGAGTACCAACTAAAAACAGAACTGTCAATGGTTATGTGTAAACCTGCCTGCTAGAATAAGTAAATGCAGTGGTGATTGAACCTTTTGAAGCCAAATCCGTGATTGTGCGCGACCAAGGGACTAAACTGATGATACAAACAAGGAGAAAGGAAAGTGAGTTATTTTTTCTTTAAACTAAAAGGTAATCAATATTCCACATACCAGTGAGAAAGAACAACAAAATGTGATACAAGCACACGACAAAGCAAACATTACGGCATGCTCCCCTGTACCCGTATAGTACCAAAATATTAGCAAAGAGAGTCGGTTAAGATTTTCTCATTTTTTTAATTTAGCAGTTCAACTAAGCCCACGAGGGAGTTTTATATGCGAAGGCATAAGGATACCTTCGTCTAAATTTTAACTTGCTATAAATCAAATACATGTACTAGAGCCCCATGGTGGGATCACACATATAACATCATTGAAAGTACCATGCCAAGAGAAATCTCAAGATAACCATGTCAGTGGGGGCCTTAAAGCTTAAAAAGCTCAAATATCGGACTAGGCAGTAGACACACTTAAGCCATTCCTTGACACATAGTTCACAACCTCACAGTTAATTGAGGAATTCTTATTCTCTACATCTTGTTGTAGAGTTCCATGTATTTATAAACAGTTGTTACAAGGGTTTGTTACAATGGTTTCCAAAATTAAGAGACTTGGATACGAAGACATACTTAAAACAGGAAAATACAATTGAAGAAATATTTATACATCACGTAACCTTAACACGCCCCCGCAAGTTGAGCGTTCTAACGGTCAACTTGGAGCGAAGATCTTCATGATGCTGGGAGCCTAAACACTTGGTCATTATGTCAGCCAGTTGATCTTTTGTAGAGATGAAACGAACCGAAAGTTGGCGACGAGAAACTCTTTCCCGAACAAAGTGATAAT
Source organism: Papaver somniferum (assembly GCF_003573695.1). Classification (NCBI taxonomy): domain Eukaryota; kingdom Viridiplantae; phylum Streptophyta; class Magnoliopsida; order Ranunculales; family Papaveraceae; genus Papaver; species Papaver somniferum. Next base: position 160,881,294 of record NC_039366.1, on the reverse strand, counting down.
CGATCTCAATATGCTTTGTGCGAGCATGGAAGACCGGATTGGCTGTAAGATATGTAGCTCCAAGATTGTCACACCACAATACTGGGGTGTTAGTATTGATTCCTAACTCATGTAATAAGGATTGAATCCAAATTAGTTCTGCAGTTGCAGTTGCAAGCACCCTGTATTCAGCTTCGGTAGTTGATTTGGCTACTGTTTTCTGCTTTCTAGAGCTCCAAGAAATGAGAGTGTTGCCAAAGAAGATATAATATCCGCTAGTGGAACGACGAAAATCAGGACACCCAGCCCAGTCAGCATCAGAGTAAGCACAAAGATCAAGATTTTTAGTGGTACGAAGAGACAGACCTAAGTCGATAGTACCTTTGAGATACTGTCGAATACGTTTCACAGCCACCCAATGTGGTTCACGAGGGTCTTGCATGAACTGGCATACCCTATTGACGGCGAAAGCAATATCAGGGCGAGTAAAAGTAAGGTATTGTAGATCTCCAACGATGCTACGATATGTAGTAGGATCAGTCATTCTAGGACCATCTAAGGCAGACAAAGTAACTTTAGAATCTAAAGGTGTGGATATGGGCTTTGCCCCGTCCATTTTGCTTCTCTTTAAGAGATCAGTAACATACTTTCGTTGCGAAAGAAATAAACCCGAAGACGTGAAGTCCGCTTCAATGCCTAAGAAATAGTGTAACAAACCCAAGTCCTTAATTGCAAACGAGGTGCGTAGGAGAGAAATTAGAGCTTGAACACCTTGTGGAGATGAACCCGTAACCAAAATGTCATCAACATACACTAGCACATATAAAGTTTCAGATGCTGTAATTTTGATAAAGAGATATATATCAGCCTTGGAACTAGTAAATCCATTATGCAGCAAAAATGAACTGAGTTTTGTGTACCAAGCACGAGGAGCTTGTTTCAATCTGTATAGAGACTTGTGAAGACGACAGACATAGTTTGGGTGTTGTGGATCAGTGTACCCCGGTGGTTGTTTCATATAGATTTCTTCTTCGAGATCACCATGAAGAAATGCATTCTGAACGTCGAGTTGCTTGATAGGCCAGTTTCTAGATAAAGCAATGGTTAAAACTGTACGTATAGTGCAGAATTTAACAACATGACTAAATGTGTCCTTATAATAAATACCTTCACGTTGATGGAAACCTTTAGATACTAATCGTGCTTTGCGGCGATCAATGGAGCCGTCGGCATGTCTTTTTATGCGAAATACCCACTTACAACCTATGATATTGGAGCCTGGCTTTGGGGGAACAATCGTAAACGTCCCATTACGAATCAAATCATTAATTTCAGTATCCATTGGCTCACGCCATTCTCTGAGTTTAGAAGCTTCAGAGTAACAGGTAGGTTCAGTTTCGGGCATAGGGTGATGAGTGGTTACCAATATCTTTGGCTTAAATATGCCTGCTTTACCATGAGTTTGCATGTGGTGAGTTGGAGCTAGAGTGCCACTAGGGTGAGGTTGTGGTTCAGGTACAGTAGGGAAACTTGAATTACTGGTTGCGGAAGAAGAAACATGTTGAGAAGGGACCACTGAATCATTTGAAAGTGCACTGGAATCTGGAGTTGAAATATTAGTGGATTCATTGGGAGAGATCGGAGAAAGTGGTGGAGTAGAGATTGGAGAATGTGTAGTGCTGGTTGTAACGGGGTCCAATGGGGAGAGATCAGTATCGGTGGTATATGGAGAAAAAAAAGAGGGGGAAGATGGAATATTTTGATTAGTGGGAGAAGGAGTAAAATTATTAGAAGACTGTGTAGGTGGTGGGATAGAGAATACAAGGGGAATATTTGTTGCTTTGAACTTACCGTCTGCCTGGGGAGAAGATGGTGATACACCAGCTGCAAATGGGAAGACGTCCTCCACAAACTTCACATGCCGAGAAATATAAAACCTCTTAGATGGAATATGGTAGCAAACGTAACCTTTATATGACGAATGGTAACCCAAGAAGACACACGGAAGCGAACGTGGTGCAAGTTTGTGCTCACCATAGGCACGTAGATGAGGAAAGCAGAGACACCCAAACACACGAAGTAGGCTATAGTCGGGATCATGTCCAAAGAGAACTTGGTGAGGGGATTGGTTATTTAAAACACGAGATGGTAAACGATTTAAAAGATAACAAGAGGTTTGGAAAGCATATACCCAAAAATAAAATGGTAGAGACGCGTGATGGAGTAAAGAGGTACCCATCTCACGTATATGACGATGACGCCTCTCTGCCAGACCATTTTGCTCAGAAGTATGTGGACAGGAAAAACGATGAAATATGCCTTGAGAATCAAGGTAAGAAGTGAATTTTCGATACTCGGTGCCATTATCGGACTGAAAAATCTTAATCTTAGAGTTTAGAAGATTTTCAATTTTGTTCTTAAAACTAATAAAAACTGGTAAGGCATCAGATTTATGATATAAAGGAAAAATCCACACAAAAAGACTATGCACATCCATGAGCAACAAATAATATCGAAATCCATCACGAGAAACTACGGGAGATGCTCCCCATAAATCAGAGACAATCAAGTGCAAAGGAAGAATAATAAGAGAGACTCTCTGTAAATGGAATTTTTGAACTTTTATTAACTGAACACGAAGAACAATGTGATTTTTTTTTACTAATGGTTGGAAGAGAAAATTCGTTAACAATCCGTTGGACCTTGCGAAACATAGGGTGGCCTAATCTTTGATGCCACACATCAAAAGAGGTTGCTTTATGTAAGCTAGATACTAAACCAAACGACTTGTTGAGACTAGAAGTAAACTCTCGGGCACTTGTGAAGTAGTAAAGTCCATCTTTATGCAGTCCTTGTAGCACTACTTTCCCCGTGCGGCGGTCCTTTACAACAAAATAGAAGGGATGACATTCAAAGTAAACATTATGGGCTTTAGAAAATTGAGCAACTGACAGTAAATTCGCTTTTAAGGATGGTGCAAAATAAACATGATCCATTGAAAAAGATGAAAGTTCAGAAGATAGAGAAGTGTTACTTGTATGAGTTATGGGAAGATTTTGACCATTGCCAACACGAATATTATCAGGGCCACTATATTCTTCATATAAGTGGAGGTTTTGGAGATCACCAGTAACATGATGAGAGGCTCCGGAATCTGGGATCCAGTTGCCATTATTATATGAGGTTCGTGCAGCGACATAGTTTGGGTATGATTGAGCTGAATTATAGGCATGTCGAGGAGGATTTGGCCGAGGAGGAGTTGGCAACAATGGAGGTTGATATGAGGGTAAGGGAGAACGCTGCTGAGAGTTCTTAAAATTTCTATCGAAACGACGACGACAACAAGTAGCATGGTGATTATCAAGGCCACAAAGTTGACACGGGGGTCCTGTGTAGGAAGAAGGGGAAGAGGAATTTCGGGACATGGATGAAGAAAAGTTACGGTGAGATTGATTGTTATCTCGATTACGATTTTGCGGTGGACCACGAGGATGTTGTGATGATGAAGAGGAAGTAGTTAAATTGACGATGGGTTGAGGAGAAAGGGTAGAATGTTGAGCAAAAACTCTCATCTCATATGCTAAGAGGTGGGCATGAAAATCATCCATAGAAAAAAGTTTGTTATCAACGGTAGCAGTTAGGGTAGTAACAATTGGATCATAAGAGGTTTCCAAGCCATCAAGGATGATTTGCTGGAAGGTATGTTCAGAAACGGGATCTCCAGCTGTAGCAAGATTGTCAGCAAGGGTTTTGGATTTGAGAAGTTAATCACTCATAGTGGACTCACCTTTGCGTATAGTACGTAAATCACGTTGAAGTTGCATTATCCGTGCCTGTGATCTTGAAGCTAATTTTCCTTCAATAGCACTCCAGATTGCTTCAGATGTTTCAAGACGAGCTACTAATGCTAATATAGGGTCGGACAAGGTGGAGAAAAGCCAAATGATAATGGTATGATCTTGTTGTTGCCACAACTCATACGCAGGGTTCAGTCTTAGTCTCGGATTTTTCATCAGCTGCACTTTTTCCATCAGATGTACTCGTAACATCAAGAAATTCTGGAGGGCATGGATGAGTACCATCAACAAATTTCATGAGTCTGTGACTGCGAAGAATATAGGCATCCAACTCATAACCAATTGGCGATGAGTGGAGAGGTCTTAAGAGATTATAAACCGCAGGATCTTAGATGCCCAGACAATGTGGGACTAATAATCTCAACACGCCCCCTCACGTGTAGCCTCGTTGGGTCTAACACGTGGAAAATTTAAATCGGGTGACGCGGTCAAATGACTCATCGCAAATAGCCTGCTCTGATACCAAGTTAATTGAGGAATTCTTATTCTCTACATCTTGCTGTAGAGTTCCATGTATTTATAAACAGTTGTTACAAGGGTTTGTTACAATGGTTTCCAAAGTTAAAAGACTTGGATACGAAGACATACTTAAAACAGGAAAATACAATTAAATAAATACTTATACATCACGTAACCTTAACACTCACTGAATCAACCACAGTTGTTCTCATAGAGTTTAGGCTAATTTTTTCAAAAAGTTTGTTACATATCGAAAGCAGGGGGTAGGGACTAGGGAGTGAGAATAGGTGGGGCAGTTAATTTCTCCTCCTACAAATTAAGGGTTAAGAGTTATTTTATATGTATTTTCAATCAAACACCCCTAAATATACCTATTATTCATATTTTTTTCCCTCACAGTGAGTTTTTTTTTTGGGCTTGTTATCTTTGATCAAGAGGAGATGTCTTCTAATCCTCAGTTAGACTGAGGCAGTGAGGCTAGGTACAAGCGTTTATGTTAATAGATGATGACAAGGAATAAGCTCATCGATTGAAGACAATACCTTATCTATAACAGAGCGATTGGGCAACCTATTCATCAAGTCTTTCATTTTCAAGCTCTTCCTCATAAATTCTTTGTCGTTCACCATCTTCTTCCTCTTTTCGTATAATTTCCTCGACAACTTTTGAAGGCCGATAACCATCCGGCAGATCATATCGAGAGGATTCATACATAGAATCAAAAATCATATCGGAAAACTCATCATCCGGTGTGTTCTTTTCCAGATATATGTAATACTTCAATGCATTGAATTCATCCTCCTCCTCCTTGAAAATAAAACGTTCGATCAACCAAATAATACAAAAAATAACAAAAAAATATAAAAAGATTAGAAGGGGGGAAGGCAAAAAATCGGACCTTAGTGGCAAATTTTCTAGTAGTTGGTCGGAATCTTGAACACCAAAAGGAACGACGAATCCTTAGTGTTCCTTCTATGAAACCTAATGATAAAGTATTAGAAGAGAAAGGAGATATCTTGTTAAAAATTGCTCTCATAGCCATTCTCTACAATTTCTACTATTGTTCTTCCAGACGGCAAGAAGAAATCCAAAAAACACCAAATGTATACATGAGACACAAAGGGTGATTCTGAAACCCTAATTCCAGGATGTTTATACAGGGGCAGTGAGGTTAATGAAAAGGTTCCACGCCGTAGCGAAAGGAATCATGCTCCAAAAGTGGCTCTGCGTAGAAATTTATTTTCTTCTTCTGTTCCCTTCATAATTTTTTTTTTTTTTTGAAGCATGAAGATATTGTTAAAATTAAGCAACAATTACACGAGGATAAGTGATACCCAAGGACTCATCTATTAAAATTTAATGATGCATGGTGGGATTGTGTGATCACAAAATAAAGTTGTAAGGTTCTCTAATTGACTTTTGTCCGCTGCCAGATTGGCTAGTCTGTCTGCCGCTTGATTGCCTTCCCTGTAGTGGTGGTTGATGGTGCAGTGAGGGATCTGACTCATGATTTATTTGGTTTCAGCGATCATTCCTGATGTGTACCATGGTGGATCGACATCTGAGGTTAGGAATCGAAGTAGGTTTTCCGAATCGGTTTCAAATTGAACTTTTGGTCAGCTTCGTTCTTTTGCCGTCCTGGTCGCTATAAGCATTGCCCATGACTCAGCTGTGAGGGCGTTGGTAATTCCTAGTGGTTGTGCTACGGCTACCAGGGTGTTGGCATAAGCATCTCTGTAGATGAAACCTGCTCCAGCTATTCCGGGGTGTCCTCGCGCTGCTCCGTCTGTGTTGATATTGACCCAGTCTAGATTAGGTTTGATCCCACCTATGAAGATTGTAGTAGACGTTCGTTCTCCATTTCTTGGGTTTGCAGGAGCAGGTATTCCAGGTAGCACCTGAGGGAGGTGCTCTTGTGCCCAAGAGAACTCTTGTTGAAGAGAGAGAGCCATCTGGGCGATGTTACCCGGATTTGGTTGTCGTTGTCGATAAATGTAATCATTTCTAGCTATCCATAAAGACCAGAAAAGGAAACAGAAAGCTATTTTGACAAAGGGGTGAGTTTTCAATTGTAAAATTTGTGGGATTGTCATTTGGGGATTTGGAAAGTTTGGAAGATTTTGGGTTGTGGTTAAGTGACTAGGGAGTCTTGTGTGGAGAATGTTCCATGCCGCCATAGCCACTTGACAATGGAGGAGAATGTGGCCAACAGATTCCGGATCAGTGCTACATTGTGGACAAATGTCGGTATCGATGAGGTGGATATGGTTTAGAATAGTGAAGGTCGGGAGGCCTTCGTTAATTGCTTTCCACAAGAAAAGCTGTAATTTTGGAGGACATGGGAGTTTCCAGAGAAACTTAGTTGGTGGTAAAGGGTTTCGATGGGAATGATCCCAAGAGCTGGCTAAACAGTGATATCCAAATGATGTGGTGTACTTTCCGGATTTGGTGAAAGGCCAAATGATTCTATCAGATGGGTTGTTTTGAGGGAGGTGGATATTCACCATTCGTTGGATTATGTGGGGTGGAAGGAGGTTTAGTTTATTGTGATTCCAAGTGTGAGTGAAAGGATCAATGAGGTCAGCGACCATCTGAATTGGGTAACAGATCGCCGAATCCAGGGTGTTATCAAATTGCGGAATCCAGTTTTCTTGAATAAGGGTTGTTAACCCATCTCCGATTTTGTGGAAAAGATGGTGTTTGATTGTGGGAATGAGGGATGTTAATTGCCTCCATTGAGGACTGGTTGAAGATGGGATAGCTGGAGTTCCTAAAAAGAGATGTTGATGCCTAAGATATTTTTCGCTGCAAAGGCTAGCATAGATTGAATTTGGTTTCTCGTGGATGTTCCAGACCCGCTTCATGAGTAGTACTTTATTATGATCGTTGATTTTTCGGATTCCGAGACCGCCTTCTGATTTGGTCCTAGTCAGCTTATCATAACCTAGAGGGTGGAGCTTCTTAACCGAGGAGTCATGTCCCCATAAAAAGTTCCTAGTGATACGATCTATTTTCTTATTGACACTGATAGGAAGAAGTTGTGCTTGCATTATGTGATTTGATGTAGGGGTTAGAGAAGATTTTATCAGGGCTAATCTTCCTGAAGGTGTTAAGCACTTCGTCATCCATCCCTTTTCCCTGCGTGCTAACCTATTTAGCAGAGGTTCGTAAATATGACGGGATCTTCCGTGCTTGAATTGGATTCCCAGGTAGATCGGTAGTGTCGAGGTTGTGGCCATATTGAAAGCTTGATGAAGGTCAAGCAGTTGTTGTTGGTTGAGATTTGGATGGTGGATGATGGTGGATTTGGAAGTATTAATGTGTTGACCTGCTGATATGTTGTATGCCTGGAGCAAGTGTTTGAGTCGATTCCTTCCTTCTGTTGAAGCCTTGTATGTGATGAGGAGATCGTCCGCGTACATAAGATGGAGAACTGGTGGAACTTTTTTTTTGAGATGCGTAGTCCCTCCACCGCTTTTTGGGCCTAAAGATTTCCCAAATTTGTTGAAAGTATTTCCGCACAAATAATAAACACATATGAGGAGAGTGGATCCCCTTGTCGTATTCCTCTAGTTGGAGTGATATACCCATGTGGCGTGCCGTTGATGTTGATTGAATATGTGATCGTTGATATACAAAGCATGATGTATTCTATAAAAGTTGTCGGAAAACCTAATTTAGTAAAGGCTTTTCTAACAAAACCCCAGTCTAGACTATCATAGGATTTTTGGATATGCAATTTCAATGCTATTTTGGGGTCCTTAGTATTGGTTGAGGTTTTAATATGATGAAAAAGCTCTCCAGCAATTGCTATGTTATCCTGGATAGATCTTTGGGGTATAAAGGCGCTTTGATAAGGGATGATCAGGAATCGGAGTAAGGGGCGAATATGATTTACCAGGATTTTTGAAATGATTTTGTAGGTGACATTACAAAGTCCTATAGGCCTGAATTGCGACGGTTTGGATGGGTGGTCCATTTTGGGGATTAAAGTTAGGTTGGTGTGGTTCATAAGCGGGTGGATATTGAAGGAATTGAAAAAACCTCGCACCATCTCTATTAGATGTGTATGTGTTATTTCCCAAAAAACTTTGAAAAACTTACTAGTGTATCCGTCCCAGCCTGGAGCACGTTCAGAGCCAATGGAGAAATGGGCTTGTTTGATCTCTGTAGAGGTTACTTCTTTCGTCAGCGAAGCGCATTGGCTGGGTTTTAACCTTGGGGTTATTTCTGAAAATAGGATCTCATCCATCACTGTATTTGGAGCCGTATATTGATCAGTGAAGTGATCGATAATTAGTCCAACCACGACATCTTTTTCAGTAACCCAAAATATTTTGGTGATTTTGAAGTTTTCAAATGTTATTGCAACTTCGGTGGATTGTTGCTTTTGTGTGGAAGAAAGTAGTGTTACGATCGCCCGATTGTAGCCATTCAATTCTTGATATTTTTCGCCAATACGTTGCTTGGCAATCAAGTAAAGTAATGTGTTGTTCTCTGAGTTATTTTTCATGGAGTTGCCAATATGTCAAATCATTGCCAACACGTGTGGCACATTGATGTTGGGCCATTTTGATTTTCTCCGTTGATTTCTTGATCATGGTAGGAAGATAGCCGAAAGTCTCCTTGTTCCATTTGGTAAGGATTTCGCTCGTCGAAATGAGCTTGAGATGCAAATTCACCGTGGGATCCGCATCATGAAGCCTGTTCCATGCCGAATTCACCACTTTTTGCAGTTGTGGGTGGGTAAGCTATAAATACTCAAACTTATAGTTCTTGCTCCCTTGCCAGTCGATTGCTCTCATTTGGAGCAGAATTGGGGCATGGTCTGAGGATATTCTCGGTAGGTGAGTAACACCTGCATGTGGGTTGGACGTACGCCAATGTTGAGTTTTCATTGCTCTGTCAAGTCGTTCCAGGATGTTATCTTGTCCTTGTTGATTGTTCTTCCAGGTGAACGGATCGCCTCGAAATCCCAGATCCATGAGTCTCATTTGATCTATTACGTTAAGAAATGGGCGGGGTTTGTGCATACGTTACTTGTATGCCCCCTTTTTTCTCCATTTGGCCAATTACTTCATTAAAATCGCCAAGAAGGACCCATGGTGCATTAATGTTAGAAAAAATTGATGGGAAATCATGCCAAAAATCTTTTCTTGCAACTGGGTGCGGAGGAGCATAGATGCCGGAGCACAACCAAGGGTGTTCAGGTGTTGGGGGTGTAATAAGGACGTGTATATAACTCTGGCAATGCAAGATGACTTGCACATCGTAGTTATCTTTCCACATTAAGCATAATCCTCCCCTCCTACCAACTTTAGGGACAGAGAAATGATTCTGAAATTGAAATGATTGTGCGATAAAATGCATATGATTTTTGGTAGCTAAAGTTTCAGATAAAATGATTGTGCACTGATATCCTCACGAGTAATGACTGGGTAATGATAACAGTGATATGAGTTCGAAATTTGTCAGCACCAAATTCTTTGTCAATCAAAAAAAATGAAGTAGAATTTATATTAATAACCTGGATAGTTTGGGGCCTAGTGTGATTATTTGAGGCCTGGTACTAAAAAACAAAAAGGGTCATTAAGAAGTAATCTCTAGAAACTCTTTATCCAATTATTTTAGGAGTCGGGATCCCTTGACAAAATCTTTCAACAAAATTTGATAACCGTACGATCACATACATCTAACGGCCCCCTTTTTTGGATGATGCAGGACTTAATTTACCTTTAGTTCAGAAGTCCAAACGTAATTATAGGAATGATAAACCTAATATGGGAAATATAATGAATAATTGAGAAAGTTTCTGAAAATGATAACTTAATTCGTTAGGTTGAATACTCATCTTCTTCCCATACTATCAAGTATCTTAATAACTGTATATATCCTTGATTTACCGTTTAAACATATATTTAAACATGTAAAAGTTTAAAATTGCTTTTTCCAGAAATATTTTGATTAAATTTCCCAGTAGTTACTTAAAGATATATATACACACACCAGATCATCAATGAATACCTCAAGAAAAAATACAAAAAGAAAACATCAATGAAAATTTCAGAACTTAAATGTTGGTGGAAGGAGTAGAAAATTAATTAGTACTGGTAACGTTACAATTACTGTTTTTGACTCAATCGCTCGATATGCTTACGCGATCATCACCTTTCCATCCAACAATATTTATTATTTAAAGATCATCTGAAAGAAAAGAAACCGTTAGCAACTTAGCATATGCAACATAAAATGATTTTAGTTCACATATTGATTTTTTTTTCTGAACTTCTCGTTCTTTCCTAAAATCATGTAATCATTTTTGACTTTTCTTTTATTGAGCCAAACATATAGGTGGCACATCATTCATGAGATTAGCCGTTAGGTATATGGGATCATGTGGTTAGCAAATTTTGTTGAAAGATTTTGTCAAAATCTTTTGTTAAAGGATCCCAACCCTTTTTTTTAAGAATACCAACCCAGAATCGGATTATGTTGACATTGATATCAACTGATTGTAACTTCAAAAATACATAAATTTTTTGAAATTTGCTTTACCCAAAATCGATTTATATGGACATGAAAATCAACCGATTATCCAGAATATGGACATGACCATAAACCGATTTTGGGTAAGTTTTTTCTTTTTGATCGGTAAATTATGTGTTGTTAAACATCAAATAAAACTAACATTCATTCTACTCCATATATATATACTCGAGTTAAAGAAGTGGGTTAACCATAATCGGTCTTTATATGAAATATATAATCGGTTTATGTGGTCTTTCACATAATCTGATTCTAGCAAAAAAAACATACAAAAAACTTGGTATTTCTCATAATCGGCTTATATATGAGGCACATAAAGACCGATTCTTGATTTCTCTACAAATTCAAACTTGAACCCAGAATCGGTTTATGTGTGTGTACAACAAAAACTGATTTCTGGTAACATTAACTACAATCGGTTTACGCTAATGCACACATAAACCGATTCTAGGTTGATTTTCAGAAAATTTGATGAAGAAATTTCAGAGATTCATGGTTAAATCACTGTTGAGTTTCTCTTAAAAGGAACACATTAAAAGGATTTAACTCAATTACTTGAATTGTTTGTTTGCGAATTGTCTTTCAAAACCCAAAAAGAATGAAAATTCAATTTATGTTTGTGATTGATTAGATTTTAGTTTTTGATTTGAAAAAAATTTGAGTTTGATTAAAGATTTTTGTATTTGTTAATTGAGTGATTATGATTTTGTATTTGTATTTGGTTTAGAACTAGAAATAACTCGTGCCATAACGGCACGGCATTACATGAGGTTGTACATCGTGGAGTTTAATAAATGTCTATCAAAAAGAGAAATATAAGGAAGAATAAGAAAAAATTAAAAAAAATGATTGTGTTAAAATAAAGTAGCATAACACAGACTTGTTGTGTAGGTGAAGCAGGGTACAACACCAATTTGTTATCAAATTGAGATAGTTAAAAAAAAACAATAGTGGTAACAATCAATATTTCAGTGAGGCATGCCGAGATCTTTTTTCAAAATCAATTTGGCACGTTGAAGTTACTTGGCCCTCTGGGAATTTAGGAATGGTTTTTATGTTTGGAAGGATGGAATTGTTCAAGAACCGGTGGAGATACAATAGTTTTGATGAATGTATTATGATCCTGAGAAGCTGTTGTAAGGTTTCCAATTTCCAAAATCGAGGTTATCAATATATTTGTTGAGGTTCGCCATTTTCCCGAAAGAAAAAAATAGTGAGGCATGCCGAGGTTTCCACTACAATCATCTAGTCAAGTGTTAGCATAGAAGCTCACAATAATGTGCATGCGGATACAGGCAGAGTTACACTATATGGGTAAAATGGGTGAAAACAATATTTTTTATATAATCCAACATTGGCGATGTATTCAGCACATTGTCACCTAAATGACCCCTCCAAACAGTACCAATGCAATGTGACCAAATTCTTGTGTCCAATATGCCCATCCCTCCAAACACAATTAAGTCTACTTAGAAAGAAAAAAAAAACTGAGAAACAGTACTAAACGTAGCAAACAACTAACTACTGTTAGCAAAGTGAAGGGCCGGGTGGAATATTCCGCAATACAACCCCTTAATTACTATATCCTCCTCTCCCGTTTCCCTAATGATTTAACTAAAACATGTCACTGATAAAAAAAATCATAACAAATCATAACAAATTGCGCTCAATGCCCGACGGTCATAAACTGAATAGACAAGACTACTAGGTTTAGGTTAAGAACTAGAGAATAGTTTAGAAGAAGAGACGACACATAAACAAAATATAAACAATTGTGATTCTTATTCGATGATTATAATTTATCAAAGTACATCATATATATATATATATACAGGGTTCCTTGAACAGCAAGGAGTCTTGTTTCCTAAAAACATCAGATTTCCTAATATGCAATAAGCTAAATATCTTGGTCAACATGGTTACGTGTGTGTTATTACACACGTACCAGACTATGTGCTAACACCCTCCCGCAAGCGCAACGGGTTATCCTGAACCGTTAGTTTGAACCTTAAAAACCAAAATCGATCCTTTGATAACGTTTTTGTGAATATATCAGCAATTTGATCCTTGGAGGATATAAACCTGATATCAAGAAGTTTCAAAGCAACTTGATCACGAACAAAATGATAATGAATCTCAATGTGCTTCGTTCTTGCATGAAATATAGGATTGACAGTAAGATAAGTTGCACCAAGATTGTCACACCATAGAACAGGAGGTGATTGAGTAGAAACACGAAGTTCTGAAAGAAGTGATTGAATCCACATAATTTCAGCAGTAGCAATTGCAAGTCCCCTATATTCTGCTTCAGTACTAGAACGTGACACTGTTTTCTGTTTACGAGCACTCCAGGAAACAATATTACCACCCAAGAAAATACAATAACCACTAGTAGAACGTCGATCTTCAAGAGAACCAGCCCAATTTGAATTAGTATACGCACTGAAAGATAATTGTAGAGATGGACATGGTCGAAGAAGTATACCAACAGTAGACGTGTCTTTAAGATAACGAAGTATACGCTTTACTAGACCTCAGTGAAAAACGGTGGGTGCATGCATAAACTGACATACCTTATTAACAGCATATGCCAAATCAGGACGAGTAAATGTCAAATATTGTAAGGCTCCAACAATGCTACGATATTCAGTAGCGTCAGTTAATAAGGTACTATGATCAGAAGATATGTCCCCAGAAGTACTAAGTGGTGTGTGAATAGGTTTAACACCATCCATTTTTGCACGAATAAGAAGATCATGAGCATACCTTTGTTGAGAAAGAAACAATCCTGAGGGTATACGAATTGCTTCAATTCCAAGAAAATAAGACAAAGAACCAAGATCTTTAATTGCAAATTCTTGTTGTAGACGATCAAGAGTGGATTTAATACCAGTAGAATTGGAACCTGTAACAATAATATCATCCACATAGACCGACAAATAAATAGTACCATGAGTACCGTTGTAGATGAATAGAGAGGAGTCACATTTCGAAGTGACAAAGCCAATTTGCAGCAAAAAGGTACTAAGTCTGTGGTACCATGCACGAGGAGCTTGTTTGAGGCCGTAGAGAGAACGGTGTAACTTGCAAACATGCGTAGGAAAACGAGAATACACATAGCCCGGTGGATGTTTCATATACACCTCTTCTTGAAGTTCTCCATGTAAGAAAGCATTATGTACATCAAGTTGACGAATAGGCCAATTGGAAGACAAAGCCAATGTGAGAAATAATGCGTATAGTACATGGTTTAACAACCGGACTAAACATTTCAGAGTAATCAATTCTCTCTTGTTGATTATAGCCTTTTGCAACTAAGCGAGATTTACGACGTGCAATTGTACCATCAGGATTGCGTTTGATACGAAATACCCATTTACATCCAATAACATTCATAGAAGGATCATATTATACTAGTGACCACGTACCATTTCGAATTAAAGCATTGACCTCGACATCGGAAGACGTACGCCATTTTGGATCTTTATGAGATTGTGAAATACAGGTAGGCTCAAGAAGAGAATCACCTACCAGTGCATACTTCAAATTTGGTTTAAAAATGCCATCCTTAGCCCGAGTCACCATTGGATGTGTGACAACAGCAGAGGCAGGCACAGAATTTTGAACAGGCTCATTCAGAGCTGAATTAGACACCGTAGTAGATACGTGACTAGATTCTGGAAGGTGCATAGGTGAAGGTAAGGTAGTAGACTCTGGCATAGACGTTGTCGGCTGCAAAAAAGACAATTGTGTATGTTCAGAAGCAGGATCTGGAGACTGCAAGTTGGTGACAGGTCTGAGAGAAGAAATATTGATGTCGCATGAGTCTGACACGCTGATGATTGTAGTAGTTGACTGTGTCGTCTGAAAACCAAGAGAAGTAGTGTTGTCGGCTGAGTCTGACAAGCTGGTGAGCGGAGTAATTGGGTATGTCTGCTGTAAACCAAGTGAAGGAGACACATCAGAAACTGGTCGTGCTGACTGATAGCGAGTAGAGAATGTCGGCGGTAAAGAAAAACTTAAGGGAGTAGAAATAGATACCTGTGAAGAAGTCGATACCGGAGAAGGCAGTGATGCGGTCGCAAAAGGAAAAGTGGTCTCATCAAAAACAACATGACGACTGACATATATCCGTCCTGTAGGGATGTGAAGACATTTGTAACCTTTTTGGGATGGACTATATCCAATAAAAACAAAAGGAGAAGAAAGTGGTTCCATTTTATGAGACCTGTATGGTCGTAGGTGAAGATAACACAAATAACCAAACACACGAAGCAAAGTGTAGGCTGGTGGAAGACCAAAAAGAACTTCATATGGAGAAGAATAATTGATAGAAATGGACGGAACACGGTTCGTTAAAAAACAAGCAGTGTAAAAAGAGTCATACCAATACGAGGATGGTACAAAAGCCATGTTTAGAATTGTAAGACCAGTTTCACGAATATGACGATTGACGATGTTCCACTAAACCATTTTGTTCAGAAGTATGTGGACATGAAAATCTATGAAAAATACCAAGTTGCTGAAGATGCGGAGTAAGTTTGCGATACTCAAGTGCATTATCCGATTGAAAAATCTTGATTTTCCGATTAAAAAGATTTTCAACATGCTTTTGGAACAAAAAGAATATAGAAAAGACATCAGACTTTTGAGACATAGGAAACATCCAAGTTAAACACATCAATAAATATGATATAATATTTGTATCCTTCATTAGACAAAATATGAGAAGGTCCCCAAACATCAGAGACAATTAAATCTAATGGATTCAAATAAGTAGTTTTACTAGAATGAAAAGGTAACTTATAACTCCTATGTTCATGACAAGATGAACAAAACTTAATAGACTGAATAGAAGCCGGAAGTGAAAACTGAGAAACAACTTTACGCACTGTACGCATCATTGGATGTCCTAATCTAGAGTGCCAGTCTTGTAAGGTAGCACGTTCTCCTATGTAAGCTTTAGGAAACTTAAACGAACCATCAAGTTGATAGAGACCACCCCTCTTACTGCCGCGAAGAAGAACCTTCCCGGTACATCGATCCTTCACAAGACAAAAAGTTGGATGAAATTCAAATAAGACATTATTATCAGTCGTAAAACGAGAAACTGACAAGAGATTATGAGAAATTTGTGGTGCATGAAGAACTTTACGAAGCTGCAACTTACGGTCGGGAGTTCCCAAAATAGAAGATCCAACATTAGAAATCGGAATAGAAGAGCCATTACCCATTTGAATTTGATCAGGACCAGTATATTCGTTTGAAAACTGAAGACGAGAAAGATCATTCGTTATATGATCTGTAGCAACACTGTCAGGAGTCCATGGAGGAGTTGGCAACAAACCAGTTTGAGCAGTATAAGCACGAGGACGGAGGTCGGTGGCTGACGTCGAGGAGGACGAAAACTGCGATCGAAATTCCAACAATCTGGAGCTTCGTGGTTTTTGCGACCACACAATTGACAAGGAATCTCTGAACGGGAGCTTCGTGTTTGAGATTGAGTACTGTGCTAAGATTGAGTATTGTGTTGGAGACGAACTGGGCCAAGCAGGGAAGATGAGTTTTTTGGTGAGGAGAAATTGGGCCGAGCAGAGAAACGAGATTGGCTTGATGCAGATTGACGAGATGGGCCTGGTGCAGAAACGTTGGCGCCAGTTGGATATTCAGCAGTTTTGCTTGATTTTCAACACGAAGCTCGAACGTGAGAAGGTAAGTGATGAATTCCTCCAGTTTCATGGTCCCCATTGACGTTGTAAGAGAGGTAACGATGGCATCATATGAAGTATCCAAACCAGCTAAAATACAGTGACTCAACTCGGATTCAGTAATGGTAGTGTCAGCAGCAGCGAGGTTATCAACGATGTTGCGAGCTCGATCAATGTAATCTCTCATAGAAAGAGATACTTTTCTTAAATCCCTTAGTTCACAACGATGTTGCAAGTGATGGATATGCGCATCAGATTTTGAAGCAAAAAGAGATTCCAGAGAAGACCAAACAGCATGAGAACTTGTGAGACGATGGACTTTCCGTAGAACGGCGGGAGTTAACGAGGAGAAAATCCAGCCGAGAAGAATACGATCTTGTTTTAGCCAAGGAGCATAGGCTGGATTCGATTCTTCACTGTTTGCAAGAGTAGGAGAGGGACATGGGTTGTCGCCAGTAACAAAACTGTCGAGTTCATAGCCTTGGAGATATGGGAGGAATTGAGCACGCCATAGAGAGTAATCGGTCTCATCAAGTTTGACGGTAATAATGTGGTGAGGTTGAGAGAAAACAGAAGAGGCCATCATCGATTGAGATGAATTAAGAACTGTGGAAACTGAAGAGGCTGCGGAAGACATGAGGATCAACTAGGATGATACCAAGACAAGACTACTAGGTTTAGGTTAAGAACTAGAGAATAGTTTAGAATAAGAGACGACACATAAACAGAAGATAAACAATTGTGATTCTTATTCGATGATTATAATTTATCAAAGTACAACATATATATATACAGGGTTCCTTGAACAGCAAGGAGTCTTGTTTCCTAAAAACATCAGATTTCCTAATATGCAATAAGCTAAATATCTTGGTCAACATGGTTACGCGTGTGTTATTACACACGTACCAGACTATGTGCTAACATACCTTGTACAACTAAACATCAGAATTAAATAAAAACGACATTTGTACAACTAAACATACCTTGAATTGTATTCAGAAACATTAGTTGTCCACCGTCACCAGGCTGCACGGTGTGGATAGATGTGAGGTACTAATTTATTGAGAAATCCATGTTGGATTACTGTAGGTGAGATTGGATAATGGCGCATAACATTTTTCTCCACTAAGTTTGGAGTGCTACATTTTTTACTTATCCGGAAGGTTGGTAGTGGTACTTGAACACCTATTAGTAAACCTTCTGAATATGTCCGGGCACACTGATTTGCTTCTCTTACGCGCCTTCTCAATTGTGCAATTCTGGCTCTCGGCCAACAATAAAAGTTTAAATTAATTGAAGTTCTTAAGTTATTAGCCTTACACTCGTTTGATTGAGTTCGTCCTCCCCTTCTCCGGAACGTGGCACTGGTCTCTGTTCTTCTTGGCATGAACTCTGTGAAGATGATTATGCACGATCCCCTGCTTCACATTCGGCGCCTCCTCGATTGTTCAATGTTTCGTCTCTGGCCCAAACAAAACCAAAAAGTTAGTGCAGTAATTGAACTCTTTTGGTTTGTGCCGAATGGGGTTGTATTTCTTGTTCATATTGATTTTCTTGATAAGTGATAACCTTTGGATTGTTTTGATATAGATCATGCTTGCCCTCCATAAAATGTTGAACCATTAACTGTCCACCATTTTGTTGTGAACTTAGTGAAGACGCGCGCTACGCTCCCTAGCTTCTCATTCGCGTCTCCTCAGTTGTCCGATTCTTCTTCTCTGCATAAAAGGAAAGTAAGTTTTTTAAAATGGTGACCCGAAACACAAATTAAGAGCAGTTTCTTACCCTAAAATTTCTATTTTGTATCTTGAACTCTTCAAATTTGTTTTGCAGATGTGGAGGGATGCTTGACTCCAATAATGAAAAAACCATGTCATTATTTAGCTTAAATTCATCCCGGCCAAACAAAAACAGTTATATGAACAAAGTTTGAAAGTCTAAATCTTGGAAACTCGAAGCAAATCTGAAGGTTGTAAAATTTTATTAATAAAAGTGCATTAGGAAATTAGGGTTATTACTCAAATCAAAACCTTACTAAGAGAAACGTTGTACTGATTACGATTATCATTAGATACGTTTTTCCCCTCTTGTCCAAAACCCCAAGTTGTTAGCTTGAGCTTCTTTCGACCACTTGTGAACATCTCCATTTTCAAATCAACACCTGAAAATGATTGATAGAAGGCAAGAAAACTTAATTTATACATGAAGAACACATACCCAATATCTCGGTATACCATCAAGGAAAAAAAACCCTTAAGGATCTAGTAGTTTCTAAGATCTAAAGACCAATTCTATAAATTCAAAGAGCCAACAGATACAAATATTAGACATAGACATATTCATGTGGTAGTTGTAGTACTATTGAAATTTCAATTTATAGTCAAACACCTAGATTAAAATTAACCAAAAGTCATCCAACCTGTACCTTAAACTCCGTATTAAAATTTATACGACCTATGATATGATTTCTTATTTATCTCTGTTCTTGTACCTTCATCTCCATTATCTGGTTCGACTTGATCATATAATTAAATCTGAAAAATCTCAAACAAAAATCCATTAAAATGCTCAAAATCTTACGTGAGAATCATGATCCACGCAACTATATACCTCCAGGGCCTCTTAATTTTCCCACCATGAGTCAATGACAGCAAAATTAACATATACATCAATCAAAACCTAACCAGTTTTTTGGTTAATTAGCCCTTGAATTTGAATTCTTGGGTCAAAAAGACGAGCAACATATACCAACCTTTCAAATATCCAAGATGCTATAAAATACTTTTCTAATAACCAAATGGGATATTTCAGCCAATTTTCTACGGACGAGTTTACGAGAAATGCCCTTTATTCTCCGTCGTCAAAATAAACAGAGGGATTAGTCGGCTCTCCCTCATTCCAACAGCTTCTTCTCCCTAAAACTTTTTCACCGGGACTGTTAGTGAGCGGGAGAAAAACACCATAGTTTTCTCTATAGTATTTTTGTTTATATCAGCTTCTTTTCCAACAGGTAACAGCTTCTTCTCTTTTTTTTTGTTGTTGTTGTTGTTGTTGTGATGTTAATCATGTCTTCCAGGGAAAGAGAGCTAATAAGTATGGGTTACACTTGTAATAATGTCTTGCAGGGAAAGAGAGCTAATAAGCAAGAAATTAGTACAAACAGAGTTTTTCCTTCACCAGTTTGTTAGACGCACATCCAGTGCTTGACAAAATGCCTGAACCGAAAGAAGTAAGCGAGTAAAGAGGACAGAATAACGGTTGCTGCCGTTGATGTTGGAGAATTTTTTTTGAAAGGGATTGATTCGATTTGCAGACTCCCGGTAAGATAAGGAAGGTTGGTCGGATTTTAATTAAGTTATTGATGTTCCTAGCTGACAAATAAGAAGAAATGGGATTACTGTGGTTGGTTTTGAGAGTCAATAGTAACCCACTTCATCTCGCTGTCTTACAATACAACTTTGATCACTAACTCCACTATAATTTATATTGTTATACTTGACCACTACCAGCTATTCCCTCCTTTGCAAACACGTTCAAAATGACAACCAATTTTTTTCTAAACGGAATCGGTGCCTTGGTGATAACATTCTGTAATGGAAAAAGTAAAAGAAATAACTAATCTCTTTACTCCAATCTATCTTGTCGTGAGTTGTTTGTTGTATACGTAGGCACATGGGTCTTGATACAGAGAATATGGAAAATAGCGTTTGAGCTTTTGTGGTGCAGAGAAGGTTGATTGTTTGCGGTGCTAGTAGATGGATTGTGCAGGCAGTGGTGGTACCTTATAAGACCTATCGCTGCAATTAGGCCTGATTTTTTCTTTTTAAATAAACTGAAGTTTTATTAAGAAACGCTACGAACTGTACAACAAAATATTTAGCGGATTTACAATACCATGGAGTAATTTGTCCTTCAAAATTAAACAATTTGGATCATTTACATTCAAAAAACCTTGTTTTATCCTACTCCATTTCGCTAACATGTCCGCTTCCCCGTTATAGTCCCTATTTACATACTTCAAAATAACCTTAATAAAACTTCAGTTTAATAATTAGGCTTGAATTGAAATTGCACGTAATGGGTGTTGTTGTAGCTGCGGACTCAAAGAAAGATAATGGAATTAATTTGCTATTATAAACCTAGATTTATTCTAGGAATATATAAGATGCACCTGAGTGCATAATTAATATTCTGGCGGAAAAAATATATTTTGCCTAGGTTGCACCCGAGTGCATAATATATATGCATGTTTTTATAGAAAATATGTTTTGGCCAGATGCACCTGGGTGCATAATGCATATTCTTATATGAAATAAATTTTGGTCACATTGAATCGGGGTACATAATGCATATTTTCGTAGGAAATAGATTTTGGCCAGATTGCACCTGGGTGCATAATGCATTTTGATGCATAATGCATATTTTTATATGAAATAAATTTTATTTGAACTGTACGTGGGTGCATAATGCATATTTTTTAGGAAATAAATTTTGGTCAGGTTACACCTGGGTGCATAATGTATACACGACCCAGTTAAAAATATTTTTTTTTCGAATTTCATAGCAACAATGGATCTTGTTTGTAGAGATTTTCGAGTCCTTTCCAAACATATAAATTTTATTAAAATCCGACTTATATTTCGGAAGTTAAGATATTTCTCGTCAAATTGAAGAGAAAAATAAATAGGAGAGAAAAAAAGGATATGATAAAGAATAAAGTCTAAAGTTAAGGGTACATATGACTAATTTTTCTTATGTCTTTTTCACCCAGACCTATATGTTACAAGTCCATTGCTCCCACACTTTATGGGTTGTGGTCATTTGACCCATTTTCCGTAACGTAACTAGTACCACCGGTATAAACAATTCCCTTAGTTAAACATCAGGGTCGAATCTCATTATTCGAATCAATATGCATGTGAGTAAAAATAAACCGATTTTATACCTAATCAGATTATTATTTTATTTAGAATGAGTAACGGATTCGAAAAAATATCAACTATCTAAGAAAGAAGAGGATGAGAGAGTGAGATTCTAGGGGTTGTGCAGCGGTTACAATTCTTTGATTATGTGCTGATTTAACGAAAATGAATGAGTAAGAAATAAAAACTCCCACTAAGGATCGTGTAAGGTTTGCTTTGCTATCAAATTTTTTGCGAAAAAAAAAACGGCTTCGGCATTGGATACTGTAATGAAGACAACTTAGGTAAATAAGGCAAACACGAACTAGACTGGGAGAGAGGTGAGTAAACCAAGTGTTTGCAGTTGAATCTGGACCATTATTTGTCTTTTATTTGTTTCCAAAGTGTTATTTAGCCGTTGAACTCTCAAAAACCCCTTTTGTTTTGTATTATAGATGATTAAGGTTTTTTTAGAGGATAATTCTGTATTTTACCATATTTTAAACACCCCATATCTCTTTCTCTAGGTTGGTTGAAGAAATTTATGGGCCCCAAATGAACACACTAGACCCCAAATTAGGCCAGAAGTGCTAGACACATCGAGATATTTTCCCCAAAAATCCATTGAGAGAGAAAAAAACCCTTAGGGCCCGCATGGAAAAAAATAGGGGTTCTTTTCACCCACCATGGATGACCCAGTATGACTGTCTCTCCTGGTGTGATTCACGGGATTTAAGCCCCGGTGAGTTATTGAAACCAGCCACGATTAATAAGAAGCAATAATGATAGGTTTACCGTGAGAATCTACCGGGGATTCTCGCGTTATAGACACAAAATACCTTAACTGATTGAAGATTGAATCGATAAACATACAACAAATCTTGAATTATCAATCACATAACGCCAAGTTAATTGGAGATATTTTTGTCCAACTAAAATGTTATGCCACTTTGTTTGGACAAAACAGTCAAGTTCAAGGCCAGTACAGTGTCCACGTGTACCACATTAAAGGGCAATTTTGTCCCAAAAATTCAACACTAGCTTTCTTTTGTGTGGCTGAGCACGTCTTCGACTGCCTCAAACTATAGTTAAAGAGTGCTATGATTTTCTTTGTGGTACCTTTCCCTTCTGCAATACCACCACCACCACCAATAGCAACATTTGACCACATTGAGAGTTCATGGGCAGCACAAGCACCACCTCTTCTCCACCATTAACATATCAAACTCATGAGCTCTCTATCTCTAAAAACAACAGGACTAGAGGTTCATTAGTAGGAACTCCTTTCTCTGTTAGAATCCCCACGAAAAAAAACGCATGTAGTGAGAGGAGCGCACATTCAGAGCTTACCCTTTCTGATTCTGCACCTTCTTGTATCTTTGTTGGTCCTATTGAGACTGCTAGTAAAGAAACCCTTGAAGCCCTTTATCGGCAAGTAAGTATATCTTTATCATATCAGTTATTCATGAATTGAAAATAATTCATTGGGTACTAATTTCGATTACTATTGGGGTGTGAATCAGGCACGAGATGCGTATTATAGTGGGAAACCGTTGATTATAGATGATATGTTTGATAAAGTAGAGGTAACTAACTAAACCCATTTAGAGATTTAATCTTGAATGTTTTAATATGTTATTGTTGATATTATGAAGCTGATTGATTAATTAGTTAAATTCTTGTAAACAGCTAAAATTGAGGTCTTATGGTTCGAAATATGTCGTGAAGTATCCCCGTTGCAGTCTAAGGCGGCAATCGACGTATGCTGATGCTGAGGTAATTCTCCTTTAGATATGGCAATGGAATTCACGTTTACGGCTAAACTGGTCTTATCCAATTCCTAGTGTAGGCAAAAATTTGATGAATTTGATTTCCTACATCGAATTACACTAAAACCCATGTCTCATTAGTTTGTATGTTGCTCCAAGATTTTTCATTCGTATGCTTAATTATAGAAGCACTTCTTCAAAATTGAAAATGAATTTGTGTAGGGCAGGAAGATCCTTCACAGGTTTTAGCGTTAGCAAGCGTTTGGATCTTATTACTCTCATTTGGCAGTTTATCCCTTCTATTACCTACGTTTTACACGGTTGGTCTGGCTTATCGGGACGCTTTCAATTCAAGACTCTCTTCGTACGGCATGACGTCTCCATTTGAGTCTCTTTCAATGCTGAACAACTTTCTTTTTGTGGCAATGGGATTATTGATTGGTTATCCAATAGCATCAGCTTCTGGTAACAATATCTATTCATTTTTCTCTTACCCTTGTACTATGTTGTTCTTCAAGCCTGATACTTGTAGTAAACTGAGACACTATCTTCTCCCTTAACATTAAGTGGACATCATAAGCAATGTTACACGGTTGTTTGATGTATGATGTCAGACATTTTTCAAAAATGTTACCACTTTCATTTTGCAGTTGCAGCACTTCAGCGACTGTGGAGGAATGACTTGGTGGCATTAAAGGGCTCTTGCCCAAGTTGTGGGGAGGAGGTAACACCTGATTAACTACAAATTTTATCAATTGTGCTTACAAGTTCTTTTCCTATTTTTGGCCAACAATCTTTTTCTTTCACCTGACAAAAGCGATACCTCATGCTCTTCATTTGGCTATAGTCCTAGCTTCCTTTGCTTGGTTACATTTCACAGATCAGTGTCTATAAAGCATACGTGCAGTTTCATATCTTCAAGGATAACTTCAATTAA
The DNA here is from genome assembly GCF_003573695.1 of Papaver somniferum. Classification (NCBI taxonomy): domain Eukaryota; kingdom Viridiplantae; phylum Streptophyta; class Magnoliopsida; order Ranunculales; family Papaveraceae; genus Papaver; species Papaver somniferum. The sequence continues at coordinate 160,857,138 of NC_039366.1, read as the reverse complement.
AAAATTTCTTCTCAGGTATTTGCATTTGTGCGTGCGGACCAATCAAAAAAAACACACCACAAAGCAGATTGTCATGTATGCGAGAGCTCTCTAGAATTCCGCACTAAAGTTGTGGTAATGTTGATCTTACACCTGCTATCATGATTACCTCCCGAGTCTAAAAGGGTATATACCTTCATTGCGTCTTGGTTTTGCTTCTCACATATGTTTGAAATGAATATTTGTGCAGCAAACTGTTACGAAACCTAGTAGACAATGGGTCTATGGCCGCATTTACTTGGTCAGACAGAGGAGAAAAAATCTACGGCAAAAATTGATGTAGGGAGGCATATGCTTCTGTGACTTTACAAATAAAATGTATGTTATCTCCCAGATTATAGACATTATACTTTGATTCTTTCTTCCGCGTTCTTACAATTGTAATGACAGAATCCCGTTGTAAACATCTTGTACACAGTAGATTACACCACTGTGAAACTCAACTTCAAGTAACGGAGTAAGAAGGAACACTTGGACGTGACTTTAGAAATAAGATTTTGTTTTGGTCATTAGACTCATTTCTACAGTATTCTTCTTTCTGTTTTTGTTTTTTCCTTTTCCAGTTTCCTACACAGTTCGTTTATAGGATCTCCAACACTTGGATGTTCGCCGAATCCCCGTGTAAATTGTCAGGCAGTCCACAACATAATATCCTACTCTAACTCCAGTGTCATTGCACATTGGCCAGCTAATTACTACTTTACTAGGGCAACACTAGACCCATTTCACAATCCCACCAACACTTGATGAAGTTGTGAAACCTATTGACTTGCTACAAACCCTTGACCAAACCTTTACTTTCTTCTTCATTTTTCCATCATAAAAATAAATCTTTATTGTAAACCAGAGAAAGGGAGAAGGAGACGCAAAGTAGAGGGGGAGGAGTGAGAGAGAAATTCTATTAATATGTATGTGTTTACAAAGGTTTGGGACTCTATTTATAGAGTTTATATACTTGGTGTCCAAGTAATGGGGTCCCACTAAAGTGGGCATCTACCAAATAAACTTCCGTTTATAACACTCCCTCTAGATGACCACGGTATCTAAGCTAATTGCCTCATTAAAACCTTATCAGGAAAATCCGAAGGGACAAAACCAGACTGAAAGGAAAAGAGTACAATTATGAGAAAACTTAAAACAGAGTTGGACATGCATACGTTGCCTCGTTAAAACCTTGACAAGGAAAAACCCAGTGGGACAAAACCTTGGCGAAGGAAAAAGAGTACAACATGATAGTCCAGTAAAATACCTTTTACTATGATGCTCCCCCTGATAAGTTCTTCATTTAAGTCTTGGCTTGCAAATCTTCAAGTCGACACTTCCCAATTTCGATAAACGAATTTCTTGAATGCTGGAGAAAATAATGCTTTCGTGAGAAATCTGCCAGTTGATGAAGTCTTCTTTTGCGTTAGTCTTCTAATAGTTGTGTTCTCGAGACTTCATGTTTCTTTCAATGCATTAAATACTTGTGTCTTGGATTGCTAATTTCTTGGAGATGATTTGAAGAAATAGTTGATGTAGTTTCTTCAATAAAGTGCCAAGATAGAATACCTTATCATACGTGAACAAAAATCGTATTTGTGAGAAGGAAATCCAAATTCTTAGGAGATCATTAAGTTGATTTGGTTTAATCAAATGATCTAGTTAATGGTGGGAATCCACCAAATAACCGAAATCGATACAACTCCCCCTTGGATGACCACCATGTTGAATTAAATTGTCTCACTAAAACCTCGCCAGTAAAACCTAATGGGAAAAAACTTGGACAAAGGAAAAAGAGCACAAATATCAACATTTTGAAATAAAATAAATGTCATGTTGCCTCGTTAGGAAAACCACATAGGCAAAACTTTGTCAGGAAAACCACATACGTAAAACCTGAAACGAAGGAAAAAGAATACAACTTTTGACATATTTGTGGATGCTAACTCAACTATATGAGTACTAGAGAAAACAAGCATCAAACCATAATGTATAGTCTATTTAATAGACAAGTGATATACAAGCATAATTCTGAAACTGTAGAAAAAAGGAAAATAAGAAATTATGCTACTTAAACGTGGATTTTTAGTGTTTCTAAAGACTCTTCAAGAGACCTGTAAAGTTGATATCATTAACTAATTAATCCGGATTTATGGTCTTTCACCAAATTTTTGAAAACACATAAAGGATTGTTAAAACTGACAAAATCGAGTCAGGTGGCTGCCTGGATATAATTTGAATCCTATTTTGAATATGTTCCTTGATCACATCTCTTGTGTGAATGCAATATGAATTCTTTGAGGACTACCACGTCAAATGCATCAAATAAGGAAGAACATAATATTATTGAACCAATCCTAGGGTCTGAGCAAAAATAAAACCCTTCAATCGTTTATTCAACGATTATTTTTCTCATATAACGCATTATAATGACTACACCACTCTAAAATAAATAGGCTCGACAAATTTATGGTGTCAATTCTTGGATCCGAAATTGCGTCGATCGAGAAATTAATCCAACCTAGTTGGATCGTATGCCAACCAATCACATTTGTCGATATTCATCTGCAGAGCGGTTCACAACCACCATCATTTATTTCAGTAGGTACCATAAATGAATATTCGACAATCATATTAGCTTATCACGATCTGACACAATTTCATGTGTATGCATACTTTGAAAAATTCAAAATTTATTGGTACCGGCGCCCACGGGCGTGATAATCTCCTACTATTCAAATAAAGAGATATGGATTTTTAGAATGTGAATCGTACTATGATAGAATTTGTAGCCTATATAAAAATGCTACATGATTGCTAGATGTGGTTGAGTTTGCCTTTCCAAACGGCATAAGCTTAAAAAAAATAGCTAGATGAAATATTTTTACGCCTAGTAAATGACAGCCTTTTTCGATTTGATCAAGATGAGGGAGAAACTGATATAACTTTGAAGTTAATTAATACTAACGTTTGGTAGTGTATATTCCCCCCCTGATTATGGCGGAAATATTATCATCTCATATACGAAAACAAGTTTCGTAGAGTATTATCCGATTAATTCGAGAACATATACTCATAATAATTTCTGGATTTTAAGAATACCAGTTGGACTGTAGATAATGACTTCAAAAACCATAAAAAAAAATTGTCCTTAAAAATTGTAATGTATTTGACATAAAAATCTAACATTAACCATGAATTTTAATGGTTACAACCAAAAACATATAAATAGGTAAATAAATCTCCAAATAATTTCATGATCTCTAAGGCCAACAGATAATGATTTAGAGATGTAAACTTTCTTTTTCAGAAATAAAAAATAAATTCAAGATCAATTTAGTCACTACAAGGACTAATAAAATAGGCTAACAAGCCGGGTGCACCCTTTGATCTTATGTGTCCTTCGGTGTTCCAACAACAAGTGGAATAGTCCGAATTTTGGAGATTATTATCACGAGGAAACAATAATTGCTCAATATCCCTAAGGAATGCAACAATTCCTCGTTTTATTGGTATTTGTAATAATAACGATATTTTATATGTCCCTTTAAAATTGATAGGGAAAAACCAAACTTGATTGGTTTATTGATTTCTTTGAAAAAATATTGAAATCATTATCGTTATGATTTTTAGAAAAAAATCCACATTGTGGTTGATTAATGGTGATTTCTTGTAAAGGATAGATACCAATCAATGTCCCTTGTAAAAAAATATGACTATATTAGCTTAAAAATAATTTAGAACGTCAATTTATTTACATCTCGTCTCAAAGATTATGCATGAGAAAGAAATCAACATCAATTGATTTGTACAATTCACCAAAAGTTGATTGACAAAAGAAAAAATATCGTCACTTTAATAATCGCATAGAACCGATGGTTTCATGTAAAAAAAAAATAGAAACCATATATGTAAATCACATGATCTTCATTCAATGGATGAAAATACCAAACTTAATTGACCATAGATTTTTCAACCATACATATGATTAATTACCGTACATATAATTTAATTGCGATAACACCGGATTATGGTGATTACAGTTTTATTAGGGGACGTAAACTGAATTTTTATTTTTATTTCCCTATGGAAAATATTAGAGAAAGAAAGACATCAAACTTTTTCACAAAGTTGATCACCCGCTTATGCTTATATATATAAAATTAAATTTTATTTTATGTAGAATAAAGTAAAGTACCAAGAATATAATAAAAAAATTAATAAAAGCCACCGAAAGATTAACATCTTACGAGTTCAATGTCTGGTTAAGTCTAATAGCCTCTAATCATCATGTGGGGAGTATTGATGTTTTGTTCGTCAACTATAGCGTCTAGGCTAGAACTTTCATGGTAGTGGAATAAAATACACCAGATTCACACCACCTCAAGTATCCAACTCCAACCGAGGTGAGCGGGTACATCCATACATGCAAAAGATGAACAGAATTAATGTCAGAATGTGACGAACCATATCTTTTTAAAATTAAATGAAATAACATAATTAATATGTATTAATCAAAGTATCAGATTAAGAGCTTCCCTGTTTTGTGCTGCTATCTTATACAACCCAAGAAAAAACAGTATAGCTCAGTCGGGAGCGTGCTGATGACGTATTATAAACTAGAGAAAGGGAGAAGGAGACACAAAATAAAGGGGAGAAGAGAGAGAAATTCTATTAATATATATGTGTTTACAAAGGTTTGAGATTCTATTTATAGAGTTTACATACTTAGTGTCCAAATAATGAATCCCATTAAAATGGGCATCTACTAAATAAACTTCCGTTTATAACAATCTTAAGGTTTAATATATTATTACCAATTTACCATTGGCTCTTTGCCAATAAAATAAATAAATCTATGGAGGGTCATGGACATAACGACTTGTATGGGTCGGGTTACCCGTTTCATTAACATGCCGAGTTGAGAGACCATACCCGCTTACCCAGTCACAGAGAATCGACTTTTGAAGTTTAAAACGTGAAGAACGAACATTTGATAAAACTTCAAATGGATGGGTATTTTAAAGTCACTGGAAGAGTTGGAACGAGTGCAAAGGCAACAAGCACTAGTTTATTTGAAAAACCCAACAAAAATCTCCACCAAATTTCTAAAAGCTCTTCATGTCTACCTTATCAGAACTGGTCTCCATCAAAGCAGTTTCGCCATTGGAAACTTCATTGCTCATTGTTCTACTTTGGGTACAATGGATTACGCAAACAAATTATTCAATCAAATGCATGAACCTGCTACTTTTTTTTGGAACACCATGATTAGAGGCTTCCAGAAAAACCAAGAACCTATTAAAACACTTGCATTCTTTAGTCAGATGAGAGCTGAAAACATTCAACCTGATCATTTTACATACCCATTTGTTGTTAGAGCTTGTGCAAATTTACAGGATATTCGTAGAGGGAAATGGGTTCATGGGCAACTGATGAAATCTTGTTTGGTGAAAGATATTTATGTCGCGACGAATTTGATTGAGTTTTATGTTAGCTGTGGGGATGTTAGAATTGCTCATAAGGTGTTCGATGAAATGCCTGTCAGAGATGCAGTTTCTTGGACTGCTATTATGTCAGGTTACGTGAATCAGTCTGGTACTGATATGAAAATGGCTCAACGGATATTTGATGAAATGCCAACTAAGGATGTTGTTGCTTGGAATACAATGATAGCTGGATATGTAAAAATCGGCAACATGAAACTTGCTAGGATTTTATTTGATGAAGCGCCTATTAAAGATTTACTAACGCATAACACGTTGTTAGGTGGCTATGCAAAGCATTGCGAAACTGAAGTTGCTCTTTGGTTCTTTGAGTCGATGCCTGAGAAAGATGTAGTATCTTGGAATTCAGTTATTGCTGGGTCTGTTCAGAATAAGAGGGTGAACGATGCTATGTCATTTTTTCACGAGATGCAAATACAGAATGTGAAACCTAATATGGTGACCTTAGTGGGTGTTCTTTCTGCTTTGTTGGAATATTCACAATATATCCGGAAGATTTAGTCAGCTAGCTAGCTGGATAGGCCTAGTCAAAGATACGTAGTTTGTTAGTTTGTTGCTATCTTTAGGTTTATTGTTTCTATCTTCCTATATAAATAGGAATCATTGTAAATGTATAATTATCCCAGAATGATCAAACTCTCTGGAGATCATTAATCTTATTCACCCTAAGGGGTTTCTCCGTGGACGTAGGACATTAGTGCCGAACCACGTAATATCGGTATGTCTCTTTCTGTTCGTTATGATTTTGATATGTAGTTTAATTATTATCATTGATTTAATTTCACTGTTTACTAATATCAATGATACCCATCTTGAATTTGATCTACATATCAAAATTTAAGATGGTATCAGAGCGGGAAGATCCGCTCAAATCGCTTCCGCTACAAAATTAAAATCTTCATTTTCGCACCAATCAGCATTTTTTTGCTTGTTCGATGTTTTTATCTGTACATTGAATTTAATGAGATGTTTACATGGTGCTCATACTTTCTTTGCTGCCCATATATGTTAAGGTAGTATCTTGAATAACAGGGAAGTTCAGAAAATCTAATTTCCTTGTCATCAAAATTGGGTATCAAACTTTGGAGAAGGATCAGTGTCTTTCTTCCATTATTCACTTTTGTTTGCATCTAAAGTAGTCGATGCTCTTTCTGTTCCATTATTAAGGTTAGATACAAAATCTAAGATTCCTCGGTTCTGTAATCTTCATACGAGTTCTATAATATCAGTATTTGGCTCGATTGAAAATTGATTATCTTATTGATTTTTTTTTTCTTCTTCATTGCATTTTATTTTGCAATTGATTCAATCAGACACGTTGTGGATGATCAATTATACATTCACCGGAATTTACTTGTTTTTCCTTGGTTTTTGTTTGCCAAGAAGAATTCAATCCCGAAAATATGATTATGGGTATAAATGGATCATCTTTATCGAGATATCCATCTTTTATCTCCTGAAAATATGATCTCTTTTCAGATTTGGTAACATCATTATTGTTTACGGTCTAAATATATCTGTTTTTAGATCTCATCTAAGCTCAAAATTTTCATGAGCTCATATATCCTTCATGTCCTAATTGATCATATTTATTATCGGCCTAATTGATCATTATCTCCGTTTTTTTCCGTGTTCTTACTGTGATCTCCCAACACAATGACGCGTGAAATTCGTCAACATCTTGGATTTCTGCTTTTTGAAATCCTCGAGGCAATATACTCTCATGATATTCTTGTCTGTATATCAATCATTAACCACAGCAGATGCCATGATCCTTGGCATTATGCTTTTGTTAGACAGGAGCTATTATAATTTTTAATTAATTGATCACATCAATCATTGGCCTTTAGTGGTCTGTTAATACAGTGAAGAGCTGAAGTCCATGGTCACAGTATCCATGATCTTATTATTCACGGGCATCATACACAACGTTTAAGTTGTTGCTTTCTTTTTATCAAGGAATGTTTTCTCTTCTTCCGTCAAGAGTATGGCCAATATCACGCGGAAATCTCCCTCAATATCAGGAGTTTCCTCCTCTAAAGATCGCCATTTTTCTTATCTTATTTCAAACGTTAGTTTTTCGTCCAAGAAAACTATTTTACACGTCCATCTCTGTATCTCAGTATGGTCGATTTTTTATAAAAGACTACAAGTTGTTTGTATGTCTTATCTCTGTTTGTCGTCAACAAATCAAGCCCATATCACTCTTTTAAACATTCTTCAAACCCCGTTATCCAATAATTCACATTGTTGGTGTGTTTATCATGTCTTGCCTTGGTTAGTAATCAACATACGAAGCACTCGGCTACACTTTCTGGGAACATTAGGCATCGGGCAATGAAGACTACGTGCTGCCGTTGAGAAGGTTATTTTGCTGCTGCCGTTGCACATTCGATACTTTTGTTCAAAGAGGATCTAAATGAAATCAAGTGACTGTTTTACAAGATTCTAATGGAAGTTTATGTTAAAGATTTAAAAAAAAAAGTGGTTACTGCTATTTCTATTATTTACTGATGACAGTTAGTCGTTAGGAAAATGGGATGTTCTCCGGTCAAAGATTAATACAACATCCAGGAGTCAAGCTACATAATTCATGGTTGAAGATTTATTCAAGTTGAACACTACAAATTTTTCCGTGTCCAACTTGAGGGGGGTGTTGGAATATTCACAATATATCCGGAAGATTTAGTCAGCTAGCTAGCTGGATAGGCCTAGTCAAAGATATGTAGTTTGTTAGTTTGTTGCTATCTTTAGGTTTACTGTTTCTATCTTCCTATATAAATAGGAATCATTGTAAATGTATAATTATCCCAGAATGATCAAACTCTCTGGAGATCATTAATCTTATTCACCCTAAGGTGTTTCTCCGTGGACGTAGGACATTAGTGCCGAACCACGTAATATCGGTATGTCTCTATTTTTATTTTCTGTTCGTTATGATTTTGATATGTAGTTTAATTATTATCATTGATTTAATTTCACTTTTTACTAATATCAATGATACCCATCTTGAATTTGATCTACATATCAAAATTTAAGATGCTTGTGCCCAAGTTGGGGCTTTGGAAACAGGGAGATGGATACATTGGTACATCGATAAAACGGATTCAATTTGAATGTGATGTTATGTACTGCTCTTGTGGATATGTATTCCAAATGTGGAGCTTTGAAAAGTGCTCAGCGGGTTTTTGATTTGATGTCTGATCGAGATGTTGTTACCTGGAATGCAATGATAATTGGTTTCTCCATGAATGGGCAAAGTAAGAAGGCGCTGGACTTATTCTATCGAATGCTAGATGAAGAAGTGAGTCCCAATGAAGTTACCATGATTGGAGTTTTATGTGCATGTACCCACACGGGGATGGTAGATGAAGGTCGAAATAGATTCGAGAAAATGCAAAAACAGTTTGGGATCACACCCAAACTTGAGCATTATGGTTGCATGGTCGATCTCCTTGGCCGTGCTGGGTTGTTGGATGAAGCTTATGATTTTATTCAAAAAATGCCACTTGCTCCTCATATCGGAGTCTGGGGTGCTTTACTGAATTCATGCAAAACCTATGGTAATGTTGAGCTAGATGAGTATGCAACTAAGCACTTGTTTGAACTAGATCATGAAGATGGAGGTTATTTAACAACTATGTCAAATATATATGCTAATGCTGGAAGATGGAATGATGTTGCCAAGGTGAGAGTTTTGATGAAGAGGAAGAAGATTGGTAAACTTCCTGGTTGTAGTTCAATGGAGATCAACGGTGAAATTCACGAGTTTGGAGTAGATCCATCCTAGATCAAATGAAATTTACGAGATGATTGATGAGATCTCAAAGCGGTTAAGAGCAGCAGGTCACATAGCGAGCACCACCGAGGTGTTCTTTGATGTAGAAAATGAGGAGAAAGAGAGGGCATTATTCTACCACAGTGAGAAGTTAGCTATCGCCTTTGGGCTTATTGCTACTGATAAAGGATCTACGATACGGATTGTGAAAAACTTGCGTGTTTGTGTTGACTGTCATTCTGCTATAAAGCTTTTTTCAGATATTTTTGATAGGGAGATAGTAGTCAGAGACAGATGCAGATTCCACCATTTCAAGGATGGGATTTGTTCTTGTGGTGATTACTGGTGAAGTGGCTGTTCCTTTATTTTGATTTTTCCTAAAAATATTAATTACATTCGGCATTTGAGTGTGGAAGGGCTATTATACTTTCGAGCAAACCGCTTCGGAGCTCTTTCCTGAAGGAAAGAGTCCAGTTACCATGAAACTTGAATTTAGAACATGTATAAAATTCATTATATATAGAAGTTAGATCAATGATCATGTTCTCGAATCCAATGACAAAATCGGGGGGGGGGGGGGGGGGAAGAAAAAAATAACGCGAGCAAATCACATGTTGCTTAGTAAATAAAAGGGGAGAGGGAAGAGAAAATATCTAGCGAAAGGGTGGGTAAGTAGTAGAAACCGATAGATAATTGATAGCAATGACATGAAGATCGAGGTAAAGCTAACGCAATGTTGAAAAGTAAGCATACGCTTTGATAATTCAAAGTAAAAGAAAACCGAGAAAAAGATGTAAGATTAAAGGATAATCATGTTGAAATCTTGTTGGACATTCTGTCCGCGAGCAATATTTTCAAAAGATTCCATCTACCTTTTAGTCATTATAACGTAAGCATATTTTTGTTTCAACAATTTTGAATTTGGATTTCCCTGTCATTAACTTTTCCCAAATTCATCTGCTCAACAGTTTAATCAGACGTACGTTCATCTTATTTCCCAATGACATCATAAACTGTACTACCACACTAAGATCTCCGGACGACTAGCATCAGAAATCTCAAAATCAATTTTCTATTACTCTTCCTTCTCAATAAACCGATTCCAAAATAACTTCAAAAAACAAGAATAAATTTCACATGATGATGGAAAAAGAAAGACTTACTACACTTCTCAAGCTCAGCAACTCAAAGCACCACCTAAACCCTTGCAATTTTTCACGAAGAAGTGTCAGAAATCTCTACGAACTTAATCTCCAAGATTCCTCTGATACCTCCTTGATGATCACCAATGATCATCATCATTGTTGTTGTCGAACTCATCCTCCTCGTATTAGAAGTCACGGCCACTAGAGAAGCAGCGGGACCATAACCCTTGTCTTCCTCATCATCATCTTTTGTCTCTTCACCATCTTCATCTTCATCCTTTCTCTCCTCCCTTTCAATTGGATTACCATCGATATCCAAGCCAGGGATTTCCTCTCCGTCATAATCTACATTCAATGGTTCTGACATAGTACGATAAAACATTCTGGTCATCCTCTTTTCAGCAAGGTAATAGCGAGACATCATGTCTTCCACTCGCTTCTGCCTCTCCATCTCACGTGCTACCTCCTCGGCGTATGTTTATGATTCACTTGCTGCTTTCCTCCTCCTCAATTCCTTCAACATTTTTCTCTTCATTCTCTTCACTATCACTCTTTGTTGCATTTTTGGTTTTTCTCCAACGTCGTTATGTTTTCTTCCTTGTCTTTCCCTTGCCTTACGTGCACCTAGTACATCACTATTTCTCACCCACAATTGAAACTCCCCATTATTTTCAATTTTCAGATGCTCGTACTCCTCATGCTCTCTTTTTCTACACAACTCTTGATTCAACGAAAGAAATTAGTCTCTCAATCTCATTACTTGATAATGCTTCAGTGGCTCTCTTTGCATGCTGAATTTCTAGTGAATCAATCTGTTGATCTTCTACATCTTCATTCGCTACATTGTTACCCAAATCAGCCATCTCAAAATTTTCAAATCTCTGGAGAATCACTTTCCGTTTGGGGTATAATTAGTGCAAATCGTGTTATTATCTCTTTATTTCTCCTTTATAGAGCATGCAGATTAATCATAAATGCCCACTTATGGCGCATGGTTAAACGTCCAGTTTCTTGGCAGACCATGCTAATTCATTTCCAGATGCATTTTTTCAAAGATCATCATTACTCTTTGTTTATACCTACTCTCAAAGAGTTTATATTTCCACGACACTGGCATTAATAGGAGTCCTAGTTGGTTACCTACTTGCATGGCCTTAAGTGCAGCATTAATAATCTTCATTGATTTCTTGCAGATTCAAAGAATGCAGCACCTATTGAGAGGCATTATGGTCCGTTGCGGTTTACACATCTGGTTCATGCATTATGCGATTGTTCAATACCCTAGCCATATTACATATCCTCATTGCATATACACCATAATTCATCTGGCTAGACTCATGCAACTCAACACATACACTACTAAAATATATCCCTACCAGTTTTCCTCTTTACCTAATGTTTCTATATTTATTATTGTTGTCCTGAGCAGTTCTATTACTTGGGCATACAAAAATAGCCGTAATAAATGTTCATCTACCCTGTGTAACATGCATCAATCTACTACTGCTACAAAGAGAATCTCTGTCATTGGTACTAAGCCTACCAGACTAAAGATAGAGTCATATGCCTTCATCAGAAATAGATGTGGACTCCCCATATTTGACCACATGCTTCATCAAGGGTCAATGTTCAATATCTCTAAAGAAATGTTGTTTGTAGCGAGGTACCTGTTACCCTCCAAAAATTCAGCTGTCATACCATACATAAGAACTCTGACATTATACAATTCCATGCTCTTGGCTAGTGTCCCCTTTTTTGTTGTCTTTGTGGTAAGTCTATTTTTAAGAATGTTATGTCTATTTCCCTTCACATAATCCAGCTTACCCAAGTGACATATCACTATGTCCGCACATGTGACCAAATATATTATTATTTATCTGACATCACCAATCTATACATCATCCTCACCATTCATTTCAAAAAAACATATTATTAATTTGCTTATTTATTCGCCCTCTCCCATATATATTTAATCATTCTTCCTCGGATAAGTACTCAATATAGTTCTCCATTAAATCCTTCCCCAACAAATAAACAAGCTCAACAACTCCAACCTCTACAAACAATGAAATTCAAGATTATCAAATCAAATGTCTGAGAAGCTCACGATACCAAACAAACTCCATTCATCTTTTAGTGAACCTGTTTTCATAGATAAAATAGTTGTGGTTGCTGAAAATGATAACAATTGGAAATGGTGTATGATTGGTGATATTTGCAGCGAGTTCTTAGTTCATACTTCTTCAGTTAGGAGTTATATTTGCAACTAATGGCCTCTTCTTCAAAACCATACAATTACTACTTTTACTGCTCTGAAGAACAAGATTCTCATACGGTTTCTAGCTGAGGTTGACTTTAATAGAGTGAATGAACAAAGACCTTGGTATGCTTGTGGTTACCTCATTATTCTTCGAGTGGTTCCTCCTTCAGGGTGGTCAATCAATTGTCAAACTACCTTTATAAAATATCTTATGTGGTTTTTATGTAATGTTCCAAAGGAATGTACTGAGTTTGAAAATCTAAAGAAACTAACCTTCAAGCTGGGAGAATTGGTTGAAGCTAAAGACCATATGGCATCCATCCTCTAAAGAAAAATGTCAAAGTTTGCGTCAGAATTGCGGGTCAAAAACCTCTCCCTGCGGGTACTCCTATGGTGACTAGAGGCAGAATCGAGCCATTTAAAATAGAATGAAGATACTTTATGGTGCCAAGATCCTTTTGTTACTCATGTCGTATTATTGATTACAAATAAATTACTTGTACCAGGTGAAACCAAGAGTGTTTCAGCAAGCAAGTTAATCTAGCCAATCTACATCTCATAGAAGTGTTGCTCAAAGAATTACTATCTCAAGATGGATGCCACCGCAGCCAGTTCATGTATCTTCTATCTCTGAATCTATAGAAACTTTAACCAACCCACCGGCTTCTCAACCCGTTAGTGCGAATGCTATGGTAGAGGATACTGAAATCATTGCTCCAGACAAAAAGGGAAAGTTGTTATTGTCCAGGATATTTCTTCACCCTTGGATGATAAATCCATATATAGAAAACTCAATATGGGTCCTTTTACTATCAGATCTCTAGTTTTGAAAATTCATGAGTGGGTCAAATTAAAAATCAGGTCGTGGTTGTTGTGGAGAATGATCTTCCTACTATTCACAAGCCAACGTCTCCAAACCTACTACTTCTGAGCAACAAAAGTTTAATCATTCTTCTGATCTAAAATCATCCACTAAAAGGTTCAACACTGCAGCTATGCAGTCTCGTCCTCTTCATCTTTTTAGGAAATAAATTGTTACCTTAGCAGCTGAACATGATGCTCTCACTAATCTAAAGAGGAAGCTTAGCCCTCATGTAGATGCAAGAAAACGTACTCCCGCCGTTAAATCTACTTTGGCTAGTATGTCCATCCATAAAGTCAGGAATCTCCATAACCTGATTACAATACCATGTGCCCACCAATTGCTAATCTCGAGCACCTTCCACCAATCAATGATCCGATCATTTACACCAACTTGTTAACCTATATGGTAATTTGCATGTACCGGATGGTCAATCCTTGACTAATCATAATGTCCATAATACTTCTCTTCACGAGGCTGCATCTTTGGATTTGAATGCGACACAAGAAGTTCAAACAAATGGTGATTCTACTGGTTTCTCAGCCTACTGGTAGTGTTGTTCCTACCAACCAGGTAATTTTTTTTTCCAAATCCTCTTACTTATGATAATTTTTCTAGTCCTAATGTTGTTACCCCCCCCACACACACACACACACACCACCAATTAAACCTTGTTAATAATTTTAACGTGCTTTCCTGAAAGTTATATGTTTAGGTAAAAAATCTGCTAATGAAGAGTTTGGTATTCTCCTAAAGAACTTGAACCCTGATATTGTGTTTCTTTCTGAAACTAAAATGATAAATGATACAACTGCTAGAAAATTGAAAACTCTAGGATTCCCATGTGCTTTCAACGTTCCTTGTATTGGTAGAAGTGGTGGTCTGGTTTTAGCTTGAAAATAGGAGTTGGATCTCAACATCATCTCGTCCAACTCAAGAGGCATTTATGTTACCACCAATGACATTATTCATTCCGAACTGTCACATACATTTTATCTATGGTGAATCAAACCAAACTCTTAGGGATGTTTTTGGGCTAATCAAAACAACCTTCCCCCTATCCCTAGCAATGAACCTGCTTTCATTGTAGGAGACTTTAACTCCCTTTTAGGTCATAAGAATAATAATGGTGATCTTGAACTTGAATCTTAGGATTTTCTGTTTTTGGAAAAGATCTACTGGAAGGATAAGTCCAGAGAGGTCTGGGTCTTGGAAGAATATAGAAATACTCCTATCTCCATAGGTTCACTGTCTACAAAAGAAAAAGAAATGCCATCAGCTGGATAAAAAATAATTCTGGGGATATCCTTACCGATAGAAGTATAGTATTGGTACCTCCTTTGTTGATTATTTCTCCACCCTGCTATTGTTGTGAAAGATCAGACGTTCACTCACCAAGAGTGGAATGTTCAATTCAAGAATCTTCTTCTAGAACACCATTTTGTTCAAGTATTTGATGAAGCTATAGAAGAATTAGGCACAAAAATCTGGACTGAGCCAGAATACTGCAGACCATGCCTTGACATCATGATTACTGCGTGAAGAAACCTCTCTTCAGAGGCGGGTGGTGGAACACAACGGCGGGAGGTGTCACATGGATTCGCTATCACTGGAAAAGACAACCTCACAAGCTATGTCTAGAGTGTTTCACAGTGGATCACAATGATGAGGAATGCGAAAATACTGCTGATGATCTGAAATTAAGAAGATACACCAATGAAAAGTATGTGGCTCATATGAATGAGTTAGCCCAAGCTTATGGGGTAGAAATATCTGAAGACTTGGATCTGATGATTCAACAAATCTGTGAAGCAAGCCAAAAGCAGCTTAAGGAAAAAACTGAAGAACAAGAAGAAGTGAGGAGGAATAAGAGATCTAGAAGCAATGAGGAAGAATATGTCATTACTGTTGATACTCAACATAACCCTGTTACTCATATCAGTAACACTCAAGAAATTATCATGGATCAAAACATTGAAACCTCGTCATATTTAGAAAATGTTGTCGATATGGAACATGACTTGACTGAGGAGGGAGATATTGCTGCAAAAGAGTACTTTCATGAAAAAGATGGGGCTGCTGCTACTCTGGTAACTATCAATCCCAAACTTTTCTCATTTATTTATAATTCACACAATTTCTACAATTTTTTCTTATTTTACAAGTTACTGGTCCTTTTTGATTTTCCTTTTTTCATATCTTTCAAACAACGATGAAAATAATCTGTTGGAACAGTCAGGGTTTTGTCAAAAAAGAAACTAGAGATCATGTGTTCTATCTAAACTAAAAACATAATCCTGATATAATATTTGTTTCAGAAACAAAAATAAATGATGACAGAGTTCTAAACTTTTCCAAGCCTCTCAATTTTCCAAATATTGTTTATGCCCCTTCTATAGGTTTAGCAGGTGGTATTCTTTTCCTATGGAAAGATGGTTTTGAATTGGAAATAGTCCATCATAGTGATAATATGGTGCACGCTTTAATCACAAATGATCCTGCTAGAGGTCAATGGTTTCTTACATGCATGTATGGCACTTCCTATAGAGACCAACAAGAGGAATAATGGTCCTACATAAAAAGATTAAGTTCTAGCGTGCATATGCCTTGGGTGTGGTCATAGGTGACCTAAATATCACTTTAAGTCCCGATGAAAGATTAAATCAATCATTTTTTTCCAACACAAGTTCAGTTGTTATAAACTTAGTGGTTGAATTTGATCTTACTGGTTTAGGGTACATTGGTAACCCTTTTACTTGGACTAGTAACAGTCATGGAATTGGCAGGATCAAGTTTAGACTTGACATAGCCCTAGTTAATAGTCTTGGTATATTACTTTCCCTGATGCCACTTTACCCACCTACTTCAGAAGGGGTCTGATCATGTTCCAATAATGCCAGACCTGTACAACACTATTTCTCCCAAAGGGAAAAACTGGAAGTTTTTTGAACATTGGCTAAAACAAGAAGCTTGTCTAGTTGAAATTATGAATGCTTGGAACACCAACTCTTATGGCTCTGCAGCTTTCATTCTTACTAAAAAAACAGTCCAATATAAGACACATATTGTCCAAATGGAGTAAGAGAATTTTAGGGCATATAGACTCTAAGATTACTAATCTGCAGCAAGAGTTATCCAAACTCCAGATCACAAATGTTCAAGGAAACAACATAGGTTATGCGTCTTGAAAAGGAAATTGATTCTCTTAATGAATTTCAGGCCAGCTCAATAGGAAAAAAACAAAAGACCATTTCTTCAATGATTGGATAAAAACTCCAAATATTTTCATATCATTGACAATATAAAAAGAACCGGAAATAGAATAAACTCTCTCAAAGCTCTTGATGGGTCTTGTGCAAGGATATGAATTCAATGGAACATCTTCTTCTTAAACATTTCAGCAAGATTAGTATTTATTTGACTCCAGTAGACAATTATCACTTCATTCAACGTATTCCTCAATGTATCACTCAAGACGACAATATTGCTCTCACGTTTGTTCCTTCTGAGAAAGAAATTCATGAAGCTTTAATGACAATGGAACCATGGACTTCACCAGGCCCAGATAGTTTCCTGCTAGGATTTTACCAATCGTAATGGCAGGTGGTCAAATATGACGTCTGCAACATGGTTAGAAATTTTTTTAAGTCAGACTACATGCTAAAGCAACTCAATAACATGATAATTAGTCTTATCCCAAAGTCTAATAATGCTCACAAGCCAGAAGATTTTAGGCCCATTGCGCTCTGCAACACAGTATACAAGTTAATTTCCAAGATAATTGCTTTATATCTCAAGAAACACATGGTAAATATCATCTCCCCTCTCCAGTCGACGTATGTACCTGGTAGGTGATGTGATTTGTAGATAGTGGTAAAAGTGGTTCGATTCTCAGACTTGCGAAGGATAAAATATAGACTTAAATTCTAAAACTAAAATAGAAAACAAACTAAAAATTGTCACAAACTCAATCAAAGATGATATCAATATTAAAAGAACATTGAGGCTAAGATTCCACTATTTTCCAAGTTCAAAGTGATTTAATCCCAATATTTATATTTATGCAATTTTCTCGTTGAAGTTGATTCTAACTTATTGCAACTAGTAAATTCTCAAAATAACAAGTGTAAATCCAAAGCATAGAACATCAAAAACCTAGGTCCAAGTATGTTCTATCAAAAGAAATCACAATTTCTTAACAAGGATCATTCAAACAATTTTCAACCAAGGAAAATAATCATAAAATAATTGCAAATAAATAAATAAAATAGAATATACCACTTCTTGTTGGAAAAATAGCTTCCTCTATCGCCTCAGCAATGGGGTTTAGCTCCTCATATTAATCACTTGCTCAAAATACATGTTTGTTGCTCAAAAGTTGATTAAAGATGAAAAACTATAACACTGGATGTTTGCAACGATGTATTGGCGTTGCAAGACAAAGGACTGACTGTTACAAAGAAGTCACTGTAGCAGCGTTACAAATTTGAGACGTTGTTCTTATTTGCAGCGGATGTTCTTCAGCAGCAGCAGCAGCAGAATACGGTTTCCTGCAACTTGATCAATATGGCTCTGTAGTGTTTCTAACTCCTCTGCAACTGCTCCAATAACTTCGTTCTCTTTCTTGGGACTTAAACACACCTTTTATACTACTCAGAAACCTAAAAATAGCGATTAATTCTCGCTTTTTCTTTATGTGCAAGTCACGGCAATAATCTCTTCTGCCGACTTCCCTAGCCAATTCTGAGCTTTCCCGATTGTCTTAAACTCTTCCTTAGATAGAATACTACCTTAGGAAACAGTTTCACGCGTTTAGTCTCCCTGAATTACCAAAAATCAACCCAAACAGAGACCCGTACAAAACTCAAACTCCGTTTCCTTATTTTGGATTATCCAGCCCAATTCGATTGATTCCAGCGCACATACCAGGCTTGTTTAGTTGAATCACGTCTAGCCCAGCAAATTTCAGCGATTGAATATCACTCAAACATCTTCGAAATCCAAAAGAAAATTTGGTTGCTCACTGGTTATTTTTCCCGCCAAAAAAATATTCGAATTTTGAGAAGAAAGTGACCTCCCCCTATCCTGTGCTGGTCTCCCTTTAGCAGCTGCCTGGAAATGGATGCCCCTTAGTAATTAGGTCACCCCTTATCCAAAGTGAGAGTCTGTATAGTAATTTTCTCCCACGAGCGCAAAAACCACTTTTTTAGCCAATTTCGCCGCAAAAGCTTATTTCTCCAAAAATACCTACAAGGACATAAAAAGCCATAATAAATATAAAATCGAGCACTAATAATATATACAATTGAGATTATATAAGACACGAAAATGTTCCTATCAGTAGGTTAATATTTGAAAATATCTGCCTAGTCCAAGAGAGAGTTCAAGCCATGAAGAGACAGAAAGGAAGAATATGTCATCTAGCTCTTAAGATGGACATGTCGAAAGCCTTCGAAAGGTTAGAATGGGTTTTCTTATTGGACGTTTTGAAGCAGTTTGGTTCGATGGAAAATTCTGCCAACTAATATCTCAGCGTATCAACACAACTCAAATTGAAATTATGCTCAACGGTTCTCCTACACAGCATTTTAAGCCTACAAGAGGTATTAGGCAAGGGGATCCTCTTTCCCCTTTCCTATTTATCCTTGCAATGAAGACGTTTTCAAGGTATCTCTTTTACTGTGAATCCACCAGGCAACTGACAGGTATGAAGATCTCACATTCTGCCCCTAAAATTAGTCACTCACTGTTTGCGGATGATTGCTTACTTTTCGTAAAGCTAATCTATCTCAAACACAAAAACTTCTAGAAGTAATTGAGAGGTTTAGTGAATGCTCCAGTCAGTTAATAAACTTCCACAAGTCAGCCGTGTATTTTAGCAGGAATGTAACACCTTCAACCTGTCGAGACTTGAGTGGACTGACGCAGGTTAGACAACTGGATATTAATGAGGAGAAATACTTAGGGATTCCTTTTTTTGTTAGCATAAATAAGCGAGTTCGTTTTTCCACTTTAATAGAGAAGATGGAAAATATGCTATCGATATGGTGCTCCATTAATATGTCATATGTAGCCATGTCAGTTATGGTTAGAAATGTCATAAACGCAATCCATGTCCATCATATGTCTAGTTTTAAATTTCTAGAGACTACTATATCCAAGATGAACTCATCTCAACAAGATTTTTGGAGGAACAAGAGGTCTAATAAATGCAAGCATATCATTACCTAGAGGAGTATAAACAAACCCAAAGAAGAATGAGGGTTGGGGTTCAGAGATTTGCATATCTTCAATAGAGCTCTCTTAGCAAAATCATCTTAGAAAGTTAAATTTGTTCAGATGATACTTCAATATGTGCTAGGTCTATAAAATCCAATACTACCCTGATGGTCAAATCTTTAATCTTGTTCAAAAAAGAAATATAACTTGGTCTTGGAGGAGCTTCTCATCTGAGCTAAAATTTATTCAAAAATACAGTTGATGGTCTATGGGATATGGGAGAAAAATATTGATCTGGAAACATATGTGTATTCCTGGTTTATCTGACCCTCCAACTCCAAAGCAAGGTGCCACCAACTATTCTCACTTTTCTTATCTGCATCAGCTTTTCGATGCTAATTCTGCCTCTTAGAATGTAAGTCTTATTTTTAACTTGTTTGAGCCAGAGATTGCAAGTCTGATTCTTAAAATCTCAGTTTACCTCTAATACGAAGACAAATTAAACTGGATTCTTGAGAAGCATGGAAAATTTACAGTCAAATCAGCTTATAGGAAATTGCTTGAAGAATCTAATATTAATAATACAGCTGGAGAGAGAATTCAAAGGATTTACAAGAAGCTTTGAAAGCTACCTACCATTCCTAGGGTTAACTAGTTTATGTGGAAGTGTGTTAGAAACGTTCTTCCTACCATAGACAAGTTGGTAAATGTGGTTCAAGATTTAAATCCGTGCTGCCCCTTTTGCTGTCAAGTTCGGGAAATTCCTTCTCATATCATTTGAGATTGTCCTATCTCCAAAGCTGTTTGGGTCGCAGTATCGAATCTTCGTCCCAATAACAATTTATCTGTTGAAGATTGGTTCTGTGAGTGGTTTGATAAAGTTCAGGGAAATCATATCATGGAAGAAGATATATGCAGAGTAGATATAATAGCGTGGACCATTTGAACAACAAGATGTGGTACGGTATTTCAGAAGAAAATTTTCTCCCCGGATCAAATTATCTTCAACTGTAGAAAGAACATCTCAGAACATGAAACAAGACCCAACAAGAGTGTTCCTACTGTGACAAGAACTAATAGGGGAGACCTTCACTGGCATCTGATAAGCACGAAAGTGCGACATATTTTCACCCATAAATACATTAGCTGGGATTCTTTTTATCACTAATAAACTTGTTTGTAGGTATTATTAAGAAATAAACGTTTTTGGAAGAATCGGCTCGAAAAACTGCTAAAGGCCCCCCCAGAGGACATTTGCTAAGAGGAATCCAAGTTTGGATAAGGGGCACCCATGGCTATGTACAAATTCATTCTCAGCACCCATGGTTATGTACAACCCAAATTTATTCTCAGCACCCACCTTCTAAGGGCACCCCTACTCTGGATAGGGGGCGCTCCCATCTTCTTCACAGTTTGAGAAGCTTTTTGGCGGGAAAATGTGACAGTTTGTTGCATAACTGTATGGACCAGATTTGGAGAATTATAGTCGGAAATATTGTCTTGGATTGGTTGGAAATATTGTGTCGTATCATAACAGGATTGGTAACTGCATTGATTGCGATCAATAAGGAAGATTTCACGAGACAGGAAAGAGAAAATAACTCGGGTATATTCTATTTTGGATTACTATTTTGGGACTTACGTGGGAAGAAAATGGAAGGGATATATTCTGTTTTGATTTATTATTATCCTGAAGATAGTTCGACATCTGCAGACACGCGCAAGAAGAGAAAAAAATAAAAGAATGAAATCTCAGGTGATTTTCTCGGTGATTTGGCAGAGGGAATAAAGGGAATATTATTGCATTTTCTTGAGATATCCGGAGGTTTTTCTCAACTGAGACGAGCATGGAACGTGCCATTAACAGGAAAATACGAGAGAATCTGCTGGTTGACGCGTGAACAATTAAGGAGAAAATATTTATTCCCGTAATTGCAAAGAATAAAAGAAGAATATTTGGAGAGTTATTACAGACTATTCTTGAGACTGTCGATTTTAAATAGGTTGTTGGGGTCGAGAAGAAAGATATCGAGAGTTGGGGAGAAAAGTAGAGGGTTGCAAAGCAGATTTCTCTGCTGCTACAGAGAAGAAGAAGAAGAATATTGACGTCCATTGACTGTCGCAGAGAACTGTTGTTTATAAACAGTACTCGTAACAGTCAGTTTGGCACGCTTAATTTAAATTTGCAACAACTCTTGTAACGGTGATTTCTGTAACGCCAATACAGCGTTGCAGATTCATTGTACTTTTTAGTTTTCTTCAATAAAAACATCATTTGAGATATGAATTATATTTTTGAGTGTGTTTTCATCATGAGAAGCTAAACCCCAACACTGGGTCGACGGAGGAAGCCGAACTTCATACATTGGTGAATTTATTTTATTCTTTTTATGACTTTTGCACTTATTTTAAATTGATTTACGGTTTGAATTAATTAGTTATTATTTTATTAGATGGGTCATGCTTGCTTAAATGTTTGATGTCCCATGCTTACGATTTATAACGAATGTTTTGAGGATCTACGTTGGCAAAACAAGAGTCGATGTTTTATTTATTTATTGAGCGATAATTTTTGAGAATAAATAATTGAGCCCTATGATATGAATGCGGTGGAATCCTAGACCCAGTAACTCTCTCTTTTATTATTTTCATTAAACCTTTAAATTTAGTCTTCACAAGTCTTAGAGTTCGAATCTTATTACTACAATAACAATAAAAAAATCTTATCAGCATCCCCCTCCTGATGATGTTATTACTCTTAATTGTGATGGCAGTTATAATGATTTAACAAAGTCTAGTGGTATTGGTCTGACTGTGCGTGACTTTGCAGGTACCCACAGGAGCTCCATATGTATCTACCTAGAAGTAGTAGACAGTGCAGCGAAGGCATAGTGTAAAGGACTTTGGGAGGCA
The DNA here is from genome assembly GCF_003573695.1 of Papaver somniferum. NCBI lineage: Eukaryota > Viridiplantae > Streptophyta > Magnoliopsida > Ranunculales > Papaveraceae > Papaver > Papaver somniferum. The sequence goes on along the minus strand of NC_039366.1, from coordinate 160,834,433 downwards.
GGACCAAGGATAAAAGGTCGTACGCTTTGAACTGGACTCTAAGCTGGTGGTGGATGTTGCAAACAATAAAAATCTCAATATTGATTGGAGATTACATAATATGATTCTAGAGATCAAAGAGTTTTTTAATTTATTTAGCTCTTGGAAATGTTGCTTTGTGCCGAAAGAGTGTAATAAAATAGCTGACATTTTGTCAAAACATGCTAGAGTAGATAGAGTAACTATAGTTTGGTCTGCAAACCCTTCAGGCATTATCAATGCCCAACTTTTAGAGGATATATCTTTTGTAAAATCTGATAAAGTTTAATTAAAATCAATCTCTTATGTTTTAAAAAAAAAAAGTTGAGGGCTAGGACGGTGCCGAAACCGAAAATCTCCACTAGACTTATGATTTGCAAACCTGGATAAATTGGGGCCTAGGCCAATTATTTGGGGCCTATCAAATTTCTTCTTCCCACTCTACCAAATGGCTATGGGTTGCCAAACTTCTCAAAAATTCTAATTTACCCCTAAATTAATGCCTAAAACTAACCCATATAAATACTAATCCTTACCATTTTCAACAAAATCCAAAATATAAAAACCTAGATCAGCAAAACTTTCTATTTTCATCCTAATCTTTCCAAATTCTCAAAACCCTAATCAAAAAAAAATTTCATCCACTTCTCCAACGATCTGATCCAACCAAGAAAAAGGTAAATCTCCATCAACCCGTTCTAGTATTCGCATTTCTTCATTGATTTACATGATTAAATTTTCGATTTTTGAAAACCAAAATCTTTGATCTTACCCAGAATCGGTTTATGTTGACATAACGAATCGGATTTTATTTTCTTGTTAATGTACCGATTGTGGAATTGTCCCTTCATATTCCATTTCATAATCGGTTTTTATATATGTATCACATAAACCGATTGTTTATCTTTGACATTCCTGTGTGTTTTGTTGTTGAGAATCGAATTACATATGTTTAATTATGTACCGATTGTTAACTTGATTTTTTTTTTGTAGATATGTACTTCGACCACTTGGCATTTTACTCTCGAGATCTCACCCATGAGGACATTCACAGGGCACCACAAACCCGTGCCAGAAAGAAGCCTATATAAGTTTGCATATGGGCGTGCATGACACCCATCTGGAGAAATCACTCGCACTGGTAGACAAGTGTGCACTGAAATAGCTCCATGAGGTCATCAGGTTCGCAAGGAGAATGGGGGATTTGATTTCAGCTGAGAGGGATCACCACAGACATTTGGAAGCTATGTTTGAAGAAATGGAAAAATATCAAGCTAGGGCATATGCAGAAGCTGCTTCTCTTGATGTTGGTGCTCCATGATTTATAAGTTTAAGTTTTAGGTATTAAAATTTTAAGGTTTTAAGACTTGGTTGTTTAAGTTTTAAGTTTTTAACACTCTTTTGGGATGGTTAAGGTTAATATTTTGGATGATCCTGGTTTGAACTTAATGCACTTAAAATTTTAATTATAATTATGTGTATCGTAAAAAAAGTTTATGCATGCTCAACAATTCTGTTACCAAAACACATCCCCAAAATCGGTCTACTCGATATGTCAACATAATCTGATTGTTGAGGGTCCATCAGAAAATCGGTTTATGTGTGGGTCAGTATAAGCCGATTCTTCATGCCTTAGAAATGTTGTTTTTTCTGTATCTTTTTCAAGCTAGAATCGGATGACATGTGCATTTATATAAACTGATTAGTGTCGTTGATAATTCGAATTTTTTACATGTCTTTAATCAGTTTATGTTTGTCACAATAAGGACCTATTTTTGGTGGCATAAAAACACAATCGGATTTTGTGGACCTTCGAGAAGACTGATTATTCCAAATTATTTCACTTTTTTCGAAAAAAAATAGTTGTTGGGGTCTTTATTTATATATAGAGAGCTCATCCTTGGACCCCATTTGCCCCAAAATTGCTCATTTTATCCCCTCTCACTCCATACCTCCACAAAACAACACACATCTATTTGCTTATACTCTCCAAAGCTCATATCATAATCTAATCTTTATAACTCTCCCAATACATCTACATACAACAATGGAATCATTTGATTCAACTGAAGATCTATCCATCACCAAAGCATGGTACGCAGAAACTCGAATTAAAAATCAGTCCTCCGTAAGGGTGGATGCTGAAACCTTTTGGACAAAGGTACATAACAAATATAGACAATCTTTTGGGAATCCAAATGGAAGAAGTGTTCAACAAATCCATGCTAGGCACCAAGTCATTGAAAGTCCGATACTTGCTTATTTATCTATCCAACATCGGATTTTGAACGCTAGACACTTTAGCTTGTCCATTGAACAATTTGGAAGTATTTTTGTGGTTTATTTTACGTAATCCATGTTGTTTTATCTCCCAATAAAACACCAGTAACTAAGTAAGTTTGTGTTGTGTTTTTGTAGCACTAAGTCTGAAAGCGCGCTACTTAGAGGAAAAGGGGGAAGCATTCTCATTCGATGCAAGCTATCATCACTTCATGGTATCCAAAATTCCGGAGTATGGTCCGCACTTTATGGTTGGTGAATCGGACTCGAATTCCTCCGACGAAGATTGAAGGTACTTTTAGAAGTTTTTGTGTAGGTTTTGTGGGTAGACCTCTATGTAAACCCTCACGAGACTATAACTCGTCCACTAGGGTCGCCTAGGGGTTTAAAGGCTTGATGCATGTGCTAAATGCATTCGTGATTCCTACGATAATGAAATGAATGAAAAAAATCGTATGAAAGATAACAATCGATTTATATATGTCCTTAAAAACCTCGATTCTAGTAATCGAATTTTTTGTGTACACACTTTAACCGATTCTGGAAGTCCTCCATTAATTTCTAAAACACCAACCCAGAATCGGTTTACGAGTGCATGAACGTAACCGATTCTGGGTCTCGTTTATGAAAAGAAGAATCAAAATTTTTAGGTTGTTTGATGTTTTGAAGATCGATTTAACATTAGTTGATCTCACATCTAATTTCTAATTAACACCTAATACGAATAACTAATGCTAATTAATTAGGGATAAAATGGATAGTTAGATAATAGTTGGATAAGGAGTTATGTTAATTTTATTTGGGGAACTTAGGGGGAGACCAAAAAAAAAAAATTTCTCATTCTCAGGCCCACAATTAATTTTGTATACCGTGACACCCATAATTATTTCTCTGACACCCAAAATTATCCAAAATTATTAAGAATTAATACATAACTCGTTATGCATACTAATTTTTCAGGCATAACTCGTTATGCAGCCTAATTTTTCAGGGGTATAATTGGCAACGCAACTTGGATATAACATATCTAAAAATCCGCGCCTTGGAATTTTACAAATTTTATATCGTTGGAAATCTTTTTAAGAGAGCTACACAACGAGTACAAACAACAATATTAAATTTTTGTTTTTCACGAAAAAATCGGAGGTGATCATCATTTTAGGCAAAATTTCGAAAACTGACTACATAACCATTATGCAGCCACCAAAAAAGATGCATAACACATTCTGCAGACGCATAACGAATTATGCAACCATTTTCTCGACTGCATAACAAGTTATGCATCTGCATAACAAAGTTATGCATCTATAACAAGTTATGTATCCATTGTTTTGGTTGATTTTAGTACGTACATAAAAAATTGATGCATAATGCATTATGCAAACATATTTTCGGATGCAGAACAGGTTATGCATCTATTTTCTCGATGCATAAAAGATTTTGCAACAAATTTCTCGATGCATAATGCATTATGCAGCTATATTTTCGGATGCATAACAGGTTATGCATCAATTTTCACGACTGCATAACATGTTATGCAGATATTATTGTAGGTGCATGACAAGTTGTGCAGTCTTTGTTTTTGTTGGTTTCAATAGTGATGAAAAAGTTGATGCATAACGTGTTATGCAACCGTTTTCTGGACTGCATAACAAGTTATGCAACAAATTTTGTAGATGCATAACAGGTTATGCATCCATTTTCATAGCTGCATAACAACTTAAAACAACACCCAACAGAATAAAAACCAAATCTGATCTTGACATGTTATGCAGTCATAACAAACTCTATCCGATGCTGAAACAAATTGGTACCCAAGTTAGCTCACCCTACTGGTTTCTAATTAACGCCACATCCGTTGCAAAAAACCCTTGTACTCATCCCACAAACGCACAACAAACTAGCAAGGAAACGGTGCGGTCAAGCAGCTGCAGCTGGTTATGTTCTTGTTGTTTAGCCTTGACCAAATCTTCCACATCACTAACCAAATCTCCTAACGGATTATGCAACGCGGCTAAGTGCACCTTCTATCGGCTATTGCACATCACCACAACCTGCACAGCTCGAGCCTGTATTTAACCATGATCTGCAGACACTAAACAGACCAACACCAGCAACGGACCCCAGTATTTGTCTCTCAATTTCTAGTAAACATCGTCCAACACCAGAAAAAACATTCATTTGTGAACACACAATCTGTTTTCCTAACCCTGCGCAAGAGTATTTAACCTTCAAAAGCTCTTGAACTCGAGCAACATCTAGTTGGCAATGAAATTCTTCAAGTTCTTCAACCACGCAGTGTATTCCTTATGCTCTTTCTTAACCATGTAGTCATGTAAGAAATTGGCAATGCTTGGTTTAATCCATCTGACTTCCAAATATGTGTGGAAAGCTTCCTGCAGTTCCGCATCCAAACTCCTTCAAAACAAAACGCAACAAAAGATCAACATCAATAGATAACTCCAAAAACCAATAGCAAGAAATATAATAACCAAAACTCAAAATGAATTCAACTTACGAGAACTTAGGTCCTTCGTAAGCAATATCCTCATCCGAAACATTTGGATTCTTGACAGCCAAATTGTTGATTGTAATTTCATCTGCCTCAACCATAACATCGAATTCCAAAGTTGGACCGATTTTTTTCGTAACAGTTACAACCATATTAACAGGATGAGAACCAGCTTCTTCTTCCACCTCCTCACCACCTTGATTTGCTTCCTGGTCGTCTTGGTCTTCCTCATCACCCTCTTCATAATCACCAGAGAGATCATGCTTGAACACTGTGACTTTGATCTCCTCACCTTGATAGTTCCTAGTCAGTGTAATAGTTTCAGCTCCATCATTATCCACAATCTTGAATGGAAACTCACTTGGTGCCTCACCAACCTATTGAGAACACACATACAGACAGTAATCTTGTTCAATTGATGAAGACAAGGGCAACCAAATTAATCTCTTACTATGAAATCACAATTAAAGTAACTAATTGCAAAATTAACACAAACCCATTACAGAAATTCATAAAACAAACTTTCCAAATTTAGAAAAAAAAAACCCTCAAAATCTCCAGCTTCCTCCTCAGCATCAACGATTTCAGAATCAATAACTCTGAGAAGAGTGTCATCGAAATCTGGTTTCTTCTTAGCTAGAGCAGAGAACTGACGATGAGTTGGAATTGAAGTTGTTCTAAATAGATTACTATTGCCGGTGACAGTTTTAATGGCGGTGCTGGTCTTCAATGGGGTAGTGAAGATGGCAGAGGTGTAGTTTCTACAAGGAGTTCTGGTTGCTAGCGGGATTACTGAAGATGCGGCTTTATTCATCATTCTACTCAAAGTCGCCATTTTTGCCGAGGGTTTCTCAGAAATCTCGATGTTTTTAGGGTTTTAGAAGGAGGAGAAGTAGTTTTATTGAATTGGAAATCTCGGGAAAACATGATTTTTATATATTTTGGGTTTGAGAATAATTTTCTTCCAGAATTTGGGTTCGCGACTGTAATTTTGGGAGCGTGGGTTTCACAGTAGAAACATCAGGGAAAATGAGTCTCCCTATAGTTTTCACATTTTATTTCTAATGACCTTTTTTGTCATCCAGTAACAAGCCCTAAATAATTGGCCTAGGCCCAAATTAGCCAGGTTTGCAAACCCAAACCAAATATACGAGTTTTGCACCCCGTAAAAAGTCCAAGTAATTAAATTTGTTTCTCTGTCTTTGTTGCACCCCACTTTTAAAATCATTTTTTTTAACAGTACTGGTCAATTTCATTTTTGTAAGAAAAAAAAAAAGAAAATAATGAAAAATAATTAGATCTTCATCATCTTCAAACAATAGAACCGCCAACGAGGTTCCACCCTATTCATCCTCGCTGTGTGTAATCATTCCTCACTTTTTTTTTCAGTTTATTTTATTAATCATTTTCTCTTCTCTCTCATCTCTTGGTTATTTGTATTACATAACGAGAAGAGAATCAATCTCCTCCTAGGTCCTTTCACTTCTCCTCTCTCTTACTCTTATTCTCTGTAATAAGATCATAGATCTTTGTGATCATCGTACTTCACAGATCTAGTTATCACTTTCAAATATGTCTTCCAAAGATCAGAAACAAGGTGGTGGTGGTTTCTTCGCTTCCATTGCTTCTAGTTTATCAAATTTTGGTAGTGCTATGCACAAATCTGTTAACGGGTAATTTTGATTTATTATGTGTACTCTTGTGTATTTGATTAAATTTTAATAGATTAACTTGATTGCAACTGCAACTAATCACTCTAGGAATTTGTAATGTCATTTCAAATTTGAATTTTCACTGTATTCGTGAATCTTGGTGTATTGATTTGTTTTATCAGCTAGACGTTATTATTTTACTGATTTCATTAGTGTGCCTTGTCGCATGTTTTTGATTGTCTAGGGCTCTTGGGATCAAAGGGCTTGAAGTTATAAATCCAGAAGGTGGAACAGAAGATGCAGAAGAAGAAGCACATAAAGGACGATGGAAGCAAGAGGTATGTGTTGCCCGTGTTACTTAAATTCCGGATGAGTCTATTAAATGATCAAGTCATGAGGTGGTATCTGGGCATTTCATATGAGTTCATGTTTTGAACCCTTTTGTTTTCCTTGTTCACAGGATAGAGATAGTTACTGGAGAATGATGCAGAAATATATAGGATCAGATGTTACATCTATGGTCACTCTACCTGTGCTCATTTTTGAGCCAATGACGATGCTTCAGAAAATGGCAGAGGTATGTTTGGTTCTTGATTGCTGCATATCTGTCGCCTAGCTTGTATTCTTGGATTCAAATAACATTAATCTTGCTTGCAGTTGATGGAGTACTCCCACTTGTTAGATAAGGCAGATCAATGCGAAGATCCCTATATGCGTTTGGTGTATACTTGTAAGTCTTCTCTTGTTTTAAATTCTAAACATGGTACATGCACGTACCTCTGGTGGGTTTTTTTTAGGGTGCACTATACCATTTAAGTTAACGAGAGTCATGGTTATTGACTGCAGCATCATGGGCAATATCTGTCTATTATGCCTACCAAAGAACCTGGAAGCCTTTTAACCCTATACTGGGTGAAACTTATGAATTGGCTAATCATGGTGGAGTCACATTTATATCAGAGCAGGTGAGTTTGTCTACTTGTAGAACTTGAAAATTTTGTTTTTTCTTTGTTCACATAAAAATCTCGATACTGCTTACAATGTTTCTGTTCATAGTTTAAGCCTCTGAAGGTTTTCATTTCAGGTGAGTCATCATCCTCCAATGAGTGCTGGACATGCTGAAAATGAACACTTTGCTTATGATGTAACGTCCAAGTTGAAGACCAAATTTTTGGGGAATTCTCTTGATGTCTATCCCGTTGGAAGGTGAGCCTGATAAACTAACGTTGTCCAAACTTACAAGAATGTTATATGCCATTTGTAAATCACATTATAGCTGTCAAGTGTAATCTTCTCTGTCACTGAGAACCAACTCAACACCCTCCTAAACTAACATCTCCGCGTGTTTTATTCTTACTTTGGACGTAATAAGCATTACAATTGTACTTGCTCAAGAGCCGGATTCCAACTTCTCATCTGTTAATTTGTCAGGCATTTTTGTTACTTCAAAGTTTATGTCCCATGACTATTGCTGATTTTGTATGGATCAATACATCCCAATTATTCTCTTTTTCTAACTTCAGTTTTCTTTTCCTGAATTATTAAGTAGCATCTCTTATTCCTTGAGAAAATTAGACTTTTATTTTGTGTAGCTCGCTGTTTCATGTAAGTCAGTTCTTCCCACGCGGTTTAAATTTACCATTGACTTGTTATGCAGGACACGAGTGACACTTAAAAGAGACGGTGTTGTCATAGATTTGGTTCCCCCTCCCACTAAAGTTAATAACCTTATATTTGGTCGTACTTGGGTTGACTCTCCAGGGGAGATGATCATGACGAACTTGACTACCGGAGACAAAGTTGTCCTATACTTCCAACCATGTGGTTGGTTCGGGTATGTTGTTTTCAGTAATGAGCTTCCAGAATGAGTAATTCGCGTTATATTGATTGTTATATATGGTATTTGAGCATATATTTTCCGCTCTTTTTTTAACCATGTATACCGACTCCAGTATACATATTAAAGATTGGCTATTATGTGAAGCTCATGTCTCTCAATGTCTTCCTGATATTGTTATGGCAACTCATTTATGAAGTTCTCCACTGATTTCAGGGCTGGTCGCTACGAAGTAGATGGATACGTGTATAATGCTGCGGAGGAACCCAAAATTTTGATGACTGGTAAATGGAATGAGTACATGAGCTATCAACCATGTGATCTGGAAGGCGAGCCCCTATCAGGCACCGAATTAAAGGAGGTTAGTTTTGTTTGACTGAAGTTAGTTGAATGGTAAATGTGAAAGTCACAAGTAATGATCAAAAGTACGTCGCATATGGTATATCATACGATTGTTATTCCTTCGGCTTATCATTCAGTAAATAATCCACCCCATTTCAGTGCTACCCTCTTTGCATTTTGTAATCCTGTTATCCTGTCGTTTATTTGTTAATGATTGGATTGATAGACCCATGATATTATCTTGAGTTGCTTCCAGAATCTTAAATGTAATCGAAGTAATTGCTTGGTTGGTGGCTTGGTGCACTATCTTAAAATTATTTGGGGTTGTTATACAGGTCTGGAGAGTTGCTGAAGTTCCGCCAAATGACAAATTCCAGTACACACATTTTGCCCATAAAATAAACAGCTTAGAAACTGCACCGAGGAAACTATTGGCATCAGATTCTCGTCTGCGTCCAGATAGATATGCTCTTGAGAAGGGTGATTTATCTAAAGCTGGTTCAGAGAAAAGCAGGTCTGTCTCTATCTCTCCCTCTCTCTGGCTTTTTCTTGTGGAACTTAATGTTATCTCTGTCACTTGACTGTGAAAAGCAAATAAGTGCAATATTTAATATTTCTGGTCCACTCTTGCCATTATAAAGTATTGCCCTAGAAAGATGACGCCGATTGAGCAATTCAACCATGCCTTTAGTAATTAATAAACATGCAGGAAGAGAGATGCTATTGTTTAAATTTATGTTTGACCTGTTTATGTAGGAAAATGACATTTTAGTTTTAACATCTTTATGATTGAATTTCCCCAGTCTCGAGGAAAGGCAGAGAGCCGAAAAGAGGAGTCGAGAAGCCAAGGATCAAAAGTTCATTCCAAGATGGTTTGACATGTCTGGTGAAGTTACTCCTACACCTTGGGGTGACTTGGAAGTTTACCAATTCAATGGTAAATATATGGAACATCGGGCTGCAGTCGATAGCTCAGACGATACTGATGAAGTTGATGTCAGATCAATCGAGTTCAATCCATGGCAGTTTGGTAATGTGGTCTCAGAATGATGAATCTTGTCTGTATGCTTGTTCCTTTTTCTCTTTTTGTTTATCCATTGAATCGTTTTTCCCCTCTAGGAGTAAAGAAGGAAAACCTTCTAGATATGATATTGTAGAAAATATTTGTTGTTTTGTGGAAAGTGAAGTTAGGCATTTGATTTCTAATTTATGCTGTGGAAGTCCAACAGGGAATCTCCTCTTCCAACAGGGAAAGTGAAGTTAGGCATTTGAAATCATGATATGTTTCTTCGTTCAATTCGAACAGAATTCATAAGTTAAAATAACAACTTTTGTCTTGAATCAAGTATTTTTTTTCGCTGTGTTTGTCTTGTTTAGTTACTGATTCTGCGAACTCCATATGATCTCAACAGATTTGCCTGTGGTTGGTTTTTTGTGTTAGTAAGTATTGACTGTGCAAACTACATGATCGTAACAGTTCACTAGTGCAAACACAAGTTGAGTGACAAGTTTGTAGTCTTTCTATGGGTGTAACTGTAAGCAACTAACTTCATACTGTTCAAGTTCTCTACACCTAAAAATTCTGGTGATTACGCGACGGATTCATCATTCATTGCTCTCATTTTCTGCATACATTTTTTCCATTTGCAAGTATAACCTAAAATCCGTTTTTATTTTGAGTTCTCATTTACTCAAGCTTACCGTGTGTCCTACTGAATTCGTCTCTTGAAAGTAGCTCAAATTTCCTCGACCTAGAAAGAACAACACATCGAGTAAACTTTATAGTTTCTTGAAAAATAGTAAAACTTGTATGAAGCCCCATGCTTTCCAAAAGTGTAATAAATGGGCTCTCGTTGGGCTTTCCCGATACATATGATGCAATTGGCAATATTTTCTATTTTTTTTTTTTGGGGGGGGGGGGGGGGGGGGGGGGGGAAGCTTCAATCCTGGACCTTGCTATACAACTAGCAGTCTAGCACCACATGCTGCCTTAGTGTGAGATCTGTCGCTGCTGGAGGTTGCTGGCAATTAGTTAGCGTGGGTGCTAGTTGTTTAGCAATTTCTATTTCCTAATTAATAACTGTAAGTTTCAAGTGTGGAACGAATCAAATTATAAGACACTTCCACAACTTTTACTTTCCATGTGCTCGTAAAGATTGGAAATTTAAGGATTTTTAACTCAAATAGTATGAACACAAAGCCAATCTACCACTTGGCTGGCGGTGAGATTCCGCAATGCCCACAAACTCAGCCAGTCTTTAAATCAACTTGACCCACATTTTATAACACTAATAAGGTAAGCTGGAAGCAAAAGAATTGGATGCTCTGGTAAAAGAACTGGGTGAAGATGACGAGTAAGATCTTGGCGGTGCAAAGAACCTTTATGAAGGAAGTATAACGTGGCGCATAAGGGAAGGTTAGGAGTAGGGTTCAGAAGTAAAAGAACCCAACACTTGGAGGACAGCATCTGGATTACTTCCCGACAACTTGGGAATCAATGAGCGTGGATATGCTGATTCGTGGGTAGTGCAGCGTTGGAGAACTTCTTGGAGGAGGTGGTTGAAGAATCACATTGGAAATCGTGATAATGGAGGCCGACTATTACCACCCAATATTTACCCAATATTTTAATGTCATTATCTTTTAAAAAATCCAAATAATCCAAAATAACCAAGTGTACCAATTATGTATCGAAGATGGATATTACCAACTGCGAGGTGCTTTTCATCAAAGATTCATAAGCATGAGGATAAATGAAAACATAACAAAAGAGTTCGAAAATTATCTGTTTATACTTGGGTTTTTGACATGAAATGTTATCATGGTTCTCGTACTCCTTACCACAAGAGAGGTCAAATTCAAAGAGTCCCTGGATCTAGAGTTTATATCAGGATACATCCAGTTTCATCGTCGCTATTTTTTAAGTTTAAGCCAGGATGAATCCAGTTTTATCCTTGCTATTTTTCTTGTGTCCATTTCACCCGTACTAATTTTTACTCGTCCATTAGAACCATGTTTTAAAAATATATTTGGACAAATGACCCATTTTTCGGGTGAAAAAGACATGTAAAATTTGATATTGTTTAAATGGACGAGAATGTAAAAATAATCAGGATGTAAACAGTTTCATCCTACCATTTTCAAATATTTTTTCTTATTTTCAATTTACATCAGGATGCATCCAGTTTCATCCTTGTTATTTTCTAAGTTTAAGTCAGGATGAATCCAGTTTCATTCTTGCTATTTTTTTTGGTATCCATTTCACTCATACTAATTTTTACTTTTCCATTAGAACCATGTTTAATAAATATTTGGTCAAATGACCCGTTTCCCGATATATATACCACGATACTGTGGTAGCATCCGCTAAATTCCTCATTTATTTTTCCTCAAAAAAAGATTCCTGATTTGTTTTCAACATTTCTTAAAAAATTAATATTCATTACTCTCTCCGTTTTGAACGCAAAAAAAAATGAACGCATTTCGAGATAGCAAACTTCACCATCTATCAATCTTAATTTCAACCGTTAAATTTGAAAGACTGATATTCAACGGGATACATGGTCGTTTTATATATCTCGAATTGTGTTCATTTTCAGTAGGAATGTAGAGTCTTATAAGAAGAACATATCATGAAAATATTTCACTTAAATTCATCGTCGTATGAATTTTGCGGAAAAAATGACGTAAATCTTATTTGACCTTGTCCATATAAAAGTGTCCATGTATCCTCCTCTTTTTTACAACCTTACTGTTGGTCACCGGTTATAACTAAAGTGGGACATTAGAAACCTAGGCCACACCGGCATACCCTACCCCAAAGGACAAATATTAAGTGAAATGACAGTCGAGCAGGAGAGTGGTCCTACATTCATTCGATAGACAATCAAGTGTCATAGTCGGATTAGTCTTTAACTAACATTTTCCATTTTCATCTTTCGTTGAGGTTCTAGTTCTACGATTGTTTCCAAGCATCTCTAAATCACGCTGCAAGCATCAAAATTGATAATAACTGGACCAAAATGCTCTTGAATCGTGCTCAATTTGTACGCAAGATCTAACTCTTTTGTACGGTTGGATCAAGAAGATTACAGAGATCATAGAAAGAACGAACCAATAATAATTTTTGTTTGGTGGTGGGGATAGGTAATGTTCGATCTGACAAAACTAGAAATAGAATATTCTTTACCACAGTTGGCGGCTCCTAATAAGAGTACAGCGATCTTTTTGAAGCCATATGTTTAGATTCTTTCAATGTACTTTTTTCGTTTTTGTGTGCATTGTTTTAGAAAAGACCCACACAATGCTTAGCTCTTCCTTCTGTCATCCCAAAGGCAAGGGAAAGGCAGGTGAGCATTATTTTTTGATTTGATGGTCAAGATTTACTTTCAAATCCATAATTATAACTTCAGGGATAAAATTTATAAGTTCACATGCTAACTACAAAATTGTTTCCATCATATGACTAAATAATTCTGTGTACCTTGTGAATAAACAATTCTATGTACTTTGTAGGTACCTTTTTAAAATTCAAGCTCGGCAAATTCATGCATCTCTAACATGTTGTTTGGTTTTCTTTGGAACCCTTTAAAAGTTAAAAAACATATGAGCTATGTATATAAATGAACTGGCCGGATCACAGGTCTAACATTATTCATTAATCACTTATAGCGTGTTCGTTTGGGGAAATTGACGTCCCAGTAATCCGATTACAAGGTAATCGGCCCAATTCTTCCAACCGAACACAACGTGAAACCCAAGAATCCAATTCCCAGAGAATTCGATTCTCCCAAATTAGTTGTTTTCAATTCCGCTTTTTGGACGATGCAATGGAATTCAATCCCAGGTAAAGAGCGTGAAAATACATCATTATCCCTAACAAAACTAATTTCAAAAATCAACTTGATCTCCTCAAAGTTCTATTCCGAGAGAAAAAAGAACAGGTGGATCATAAAAATTTCACCATCGAATTCTACAGGATTCAGGGATCAGATTTTGATTTTTCACCCTCTTCCATCAAAACGTATGATCTGGATTTGATTTTGTTCTGAATTTTAATTTAAATCTATATAAGAATCAAGGGTGTTAGGGTATTTTGTAAGGACATCTTCTCGATTCCTGATTCTTTCGTCATAAAACTTGAACCGAACAATAAATTTCTGATAAGGGAATTCAATCCTGATAATCCAAGTCTCACAATTAGATTACCTTATAATCGGATTATCGGAAGTCCAATAATCCGAACCGAACACGCTGTTAATTTAAGTAGGTTATATCATGTACGGGAGATTGCTAATTCAGTGATGATGTGTCGTATCAGACAACATGTATTTGTGTCTATTGACATTGATTTAAGACATGTATTTATTGACATGTATTATATTGAGAAAATGGGTCATTTGTCCAGAAACATTCAAAATCAAGTTAATATGGACCGATAAGATTTTGTCTGGGTCAAATGGACGGGGAACAATTTAACTTGAAACTGACCATTATATTCCGGTTGTTTTTCTTTCTTCTACACTTCACAAAAAAACTGTCGATATTATCTTCACTTTTCTCCGCCATCTCTGAATCCCATCCATCTCCAAAACCCATCGACACCACTGCTGTCATCGTCGACATCTTTTGTTCTCCACCATCTCGGTGTTCTCTTTCTCCACGCCATTAACTATAATCACCACCACCACCATCATTGACTATAATCAAAGCCACCACCCCATCAACAATAACTAAAACCACCACCACCATCATCTACAACAACTACAACCAACACCACCATCTTCCTCCACCATCATATTTGAATGCCCTAATTTTGTTAAATTTTTTCAATTTCATCATCATCTCATAACTTCGGAAAGCTAAATTAGGTTATAAATTGGCCAATTCACAAAATGGGAAGTCGGAATATGGATTAGCTCTTGATAATCCTTGAACAAGTAAGTCTCCTTACCCTAATTTTTTTTCAATTCTATTTTATGAACGACTTGGATTGACCTGTGAAATCTAGCTTAAAACATGATTAAAATTGGTTTGGATTTCACTGATTTCATATAGGTTTAACTTTCGTAAAATCCAGTTCAAAATTCATTGAATTTTGTTTGAATGTAATTAGTTTCATCTAGCTTAAGCTTATGTAAAATCCAGATTAAATTGGTTTGTATAAAACGGGTTTCATCCTGTTTTGGATTGAGTTGAAATTGTTTTCATCAAAGTCTTATCATGGATGAAACTGGGTTTTTTGGGTTGTATTTGGTGGGAAGGATGGAATCAGTTTCATCTACTTTACACATTGATATACCTTAATTTTTGTCAGAATACTCAGAGTGAAATCAATTTCATCTAGTTGTAGACTGTAATATAACTGTATTTTTGTCAAAATATGCAGGATGAAACTAGTTTCATATAGTTTATGCACTGATATACCTTAAGTTTCATCAGAATACTCAGCTAGAAACCAAATTCATCTATTTGTAGACTTTGATATAACTGTATTTTCGTCAAAATATGCATGATGAAACCAGTTTCATATAGCTTACATATTGAGATACCTTAATTTCGTCAGAATACTCAGGATGAAACCAATTTCATCTAGTTGTAGACTGTAATATAATTGCATTTTCGTCAAAATATGCAAGAGGAAACCAATTCCATCTAGTTTTAGACTATGATATAACTATATTTTCATCAGAATATGCAGGATAATAGTTTCATCTAGTTTTAAACTGCGATATACCTAGATTTTCGACACAATATGAACGTTGAAACTAGGTACTTCCTGCAAATGAACCAGGTGCGCCGGTACAACTGCTGAAGGGAACTACATGAGAAGATTAATAATATTATATTAGTTGTAGATAATGTGTATAAATGAATGATTAAAATTACTTCTCTACTAACTCTTCGAGGTAATTATGATGATGTAAATTGTTTAGAATGCAACTACTTGTAGTATGGATTGTTGAGATGGATGACGGTGCTTTAGAGTAATAAATTGTTGGTATATCTTGTGTAGAAGTTTCTGTTATTATTGGACGTGAAACAACCTTCCTAACCAAGCATCTCTCTGGTGTTTCATGATGTTTTTCTGCTGGGTTGTTATCTTCATGCTTTCAGTCAATTCAGATTCTATAATTGATTGTGATTTTTTATCTCCAAATTTTGAATTTTGTTTTATGTTTTACATTTTTTTAATTATTTTTCTCTACTTTCCATGTGGGCTACTACTGTCTTGCTCAGTGTGAACTTTAAAAATTTGAGTTATTACGTTTGGTGCTTCTATTAAATTAAGAAGGGCTTTGGTGCAGGATGATGTTGGGTGTGCACCCCTTGTCTCAGTACACCCTTCTAGTCCAGCTAGACGTACTGCCTTTGATGATTGCGTTGACATATTAGGTTTTGCTGAAGCGCATCTTGCACAGTTGCATCATGAACTGTTATCAGCTTGGACATGTCATTTTTTGGGTCAAAAACAATGGTTCTTCTGCAGCGTCCCATTCGTATGCATCTGCTTTAGGGGCCTCGCTATCAAGAAGCACCACTCCTACTCTTGAGCCTCAACATATTGGCAGAGATCCCAGTCTTGAATTTCCTACTGTGGGAGGAGGGAAACATAATGCTAAAGATAATATGAGTATCAATACTTCAAACTCATTACTGGTGTCTCATCTGGTATGAAAAACTCCACTGATCTAGCTGCTGCCTTGTCGGGGATAATACTTTCAAACGATGGTGCAATAAATGACGAAAACCATATGCGGTCTCAGATTCAATAGGAAATTGAAGATCACCAAAATCTCCTTTTCATATGGAACACGGTCAAAGCCAAGCCAAGCAACAGTCCTATTTAAAAACTGATTTTGTTTAGTGCGTTTTATTTTTAGTGATTTCATATCATTTTATTTGGTTTTGACTGTACGATTAATAGTGTGTTGTAATATTAACAGTCGAAGAACAAAAAAAAAAGGGTATTTATGCCTGTTTTTTTTCAAAATTAAGTTAAAAAAGTTGGGGGGGAATATCCATTTAGGATACTAAAACAATATCTTTAATTTTTCTAGGCATTTAAACGGTATCTTTTTTTAGAAGTATTTTTCACCCAGAAAAAAGTGAAATTGGGTTATTCAACCAATTTTGCGTATTCTATAAATATGGACTAGAATTGTGCTCATGCTAGTGTCGGGCATTTTTTTTCCTTTTCTTTTGGATTTGGTATGCGCGGGGCTTCGTCACGTCTTGTGGCGATGAATCTTTTATTTGGAGTGAAATATGTGGATTTTCTTTTATTTATTTTTTTATGTATTAATTTGGGAAAAGAGTCCTAATATGGCAGACACCCGACTTCCGAATTGAATTTGGACTCCATAAAATTCCAAACACGGTAAGTTAAGTTTTCCTTTTGAGTTTGTAATTTTTAGACCAATCATAAGTTGCCAAGTGTCCTCACCAGAACGCTCATTTCACAAAACTCAAAAAAGATTTATTCCGACCAATATGAAGCGAGGGTTTCCTCACTGTTCAACATGGGAGCTTTATTTATCTAGGCCTTTAAGTCTTTAGATTTCATATTCGGCCGATACCAACCGATATTGTTACTGTTGACTAATAAAGGTTGATATGTACTGGTACTTTATGATATACACAGTAAATATGTATTTTTAAGTACTTCTAACAATCGCAATGAGTTTTCTTTAGCCAATGTGCTGGCTTGAAATATAAAAACTTGCTAACTTATATTGATGCATGTATTAATATATATCGAATATATTTATGAGTGATGCATTATGAATATTTTTTGATGTTGTATGTGCGGTGTATTTTTACTTTTTCTATTTTATTTGGAACAAAGGAATTATATGCAAAAACAATGAAGCTCAAAGAGTAGGTTACATTACATGCAGGAACAACAGTTCAAACAGTAAATTACTATGTGGCTCATAATATATTTTTCCAAGAACAACTGACTCCAATAACGAATGAACCAAATAATATTCATCTAATTGAATAATTGAAAAAATAACTTTTATTCAATACAACCCAAAGAAGACTAAAGTCCATTTATATCAAATAAGCCCAATTCAAAATATAACCCGCTATCACCACCACAACTCGTCATCCCCAAAAACCTCAGTAGTCGTCACCACCATCTCTGAGAACCACCATAATCACTAGGGGACCCATTGTTACCAATCAACACAACCACTGCAAGATAGTAAACCATACGATTAATAGAGGAAACCCCCAACAAAATCCAGCATCACCACCACCATCTCTCCTCCATCAGTTAGAGAATCATCACTCTTCATTAATACCTCAGAAAAGAACTAACATAGATGCAAGCAAACCCAACAAAATAATGCCTCAACCACCACACAAAGAAATACCACCATCATCTTAAATCAACACCCTCAACTTCCAATAGCACCACAAATTACGCCACTCAACAATAAGGGAATAAGACCTAGAAAAAAAAACTGAGATTAGATCTAACTCCAACACCAAACTGACAAGACAGGTAGAAAATATTGCATTAACATATAAGTGTACGAAACTAATGGGAAAAACCCTAAAACCTCCATTTTAAATTGTTCACAAAACCACCACCACAGTAACTACTTGAAGACCATTTTTTTATTTGCAAAAAATCTCATCTGAAGACTTGAAAAAAAAATCAAGTAAAACCCTTAAGGATGTTTACAGTAACAAGATTGACTCAAAACAAATCCGGAGGAGCATATTTGAGCTGATATGAGGTCACTGTCAGAGCATATTTGGGTTTCATGTTTTAATTACGTATTGTAATTTTAGTCTTCTAAAACTTGTGCATTTTAAAGGTGTATGTTGGTGATGAACATGCATGACAGAAATCACTATCTTGAGTTTCTTTACCGATGTAAAGTCTTAAGCACTCAACTCCTTTTGATCGTCTTCCAAACAGTAAAGGAACAAAGTTGTTTGGTAACTACTGTACTAATCTTTTAGAAAAGATTCGTTGAGTTTTAACAAATGCTCTTCCGTTTAAACTAGTAAAATCCTTTGTCGGTAAGATCAATCCAAATCAGTAACTTAGATTCAGATTCAGATTCAGATATTGAAAAATACCACCAAATGATAGTTGCCGATCTAAACGACTGTATGATCAAATCTATCAAAGATAAATCAGATCTAAGTCGGATCCCAGCCGATCAAGATATGTGCATAAATCACGAGATACAAAAAACCAATAAGAAAAATCTTTTTGTCTTCAAATCTTCAATTGCCATCTAGTATACCTGCACAACACAACTTGAATCCGCTTATGATCGATCACGCAGAACGAAGTTTGTTAACAATGGATGATCACAATTGTCTTCAGATCAAAAAACAGTTATGAAGATCCCTTCAATACTTTGATCTAGTTTGAGTGACCTTATGTCAGAAGAAAAGACTCTCAAGAATAATCAAACTAGGTGTAATCGAAGTTTCAACAACCGTTAGTCAATCAAACCAATAATCGAAAACTAAAATAACAATGCAATTATCTAATTTCCCACTAACGGTACTCGTAGAGCTTCTTGATCCCACAGAAGTCTTTAAATAAGCGGTCGTAAGAGATTTCACCTAGTTAGGGTACTTTCCTCTCCGGATAAACGGCTCCACCAAAAAGAACACGAATAGAGATTTTCTGGCTCTTAGCATAGTTTGCAAGAAAAATCTCAATTATCTAGTTGACAAGCTCAATTATTTATAGACCAAGGTTATTTGGACAACAAATATCCATATCTCTTAGAATTAGGTACTTATTGCCTAGGATGAAATCACATCTATATCCAATACACAATCAATTAACGAGTTACCTAGATTATGTCGATGTCACATATACGAAGTTCAAAGATAAACGTTATACTTCGTAATCTAATATTCTTCCTTGACACTTTGATCATAATAAAATGTAACCTCGCATGTTATATTTTCAATAAATGATTTGAAAGCAACGATAGGTAAACAAGTCAAGTCAGTATCACTGACCTCAAGTGGAAGGATGATGTCTTCATTGTAGTCGATGCGACTTCACATTTTTCAAGTCTTTAAGGTAATACTTGTATGTCTCAACATTCCTAGACTTTCTATTCTATCCTAAACGAAGTTTACTATAGTACATTTATACAAGTGACTCTAATTGCGTTTTGATACTAAAATGTGACAACTAAACTTGACATACCAACGCTTGGTGGATCCAACCGAGCAATGCTCTAACAAAAAACATTAAAAGTTTTTGTTCTGTGTTGGCTGAATCAAGATGTACAAACTTTGAATCCGATTACGTGGTTAAAAGCTTCACTGTGTCGTGAAGGCATTATATCACATGCAGACCGTTTGTAGTTTCCAACTGATTGTGAGGATTAAAATAATTGTCTGAAATAAATCTTCACATGACCTTGAAGTCAAGTGTATATCATCTTTGATTGTGTTAATCCTCTCTATATTAGCCTAAATTCTCCAATAGTATGTCCGAACACAGGCAAAAAAGTGCATCTTGTATGTGTGTGAGGAATACTGATGCATGTTGGTGAAAATAAAATATGCTTAATCATTAATATTGCAACAATTTATTTAAACTACAATAGTATTTCAAGATAGATAACCAGTCTATTTAACTTAAATTACCTATTTTACATATGAGCGTATCTAAACGTATAATATGTATAAATTCGATATGATGCATGACGAAAATGCAACCAGACATAAACGCTTAGTTCAATCAGGTTTGGCCAGTTTTAGTTAGTTTCACTGATACAACCATATGGTATTTGTATCACCGAGTACTGACATGACATGAATACCCAATCTGACGTACAATAAAATCCATTGATTATCTTTCAACTCAATATATGTTTCCTTTGAAATAATACTTTTTCTTAGGCTAGATTTTTTTCTGGGTCTAATGGTTATTCCCGTATAGGGTAGTGCAATAAGGGATAACCTAGGGAATCGCGACCCTAATAATCATTCCTTATATAAAACCTAACTTACTTCAAAATATATTTTAATCTATGACCATCTAACCCACCTAATTATAACTTATCCACTAAATGTGTATTCCATTAATCAAATTTATTTTTAAAAGTAATTGCATGTGGCATTTAAAAACAACAAATATCAATTTGGTCTAATTTAGCCAATTTCTCAATTTATACAATCGAATTCGACGTAGCCGGCGTATCACTGATTTTGGGTTGACGACGTTTTTCGATACCTTTTCCAGTGGAATCTTCAATCGGCGATGTATCGCTATGGTGTCGTGATATGCTGATGGTGATGTCAAAATATTAGGGATATACATATTACCATTTTCCTTCTACAAATAAACAAACCTCCGTGTAGGCTTGAGATATTCAACTACCATTATCACATCTGGACATTGATGGGTGTAAAATCAACAGAATATTTCCTAACTTTTATGGTAACCATTATAGCAACAAGCACATTTTACTTATCTTTTCTAACTTAATTAAAGCGGAAGGAGATTTGGAGATTTTAACCTTGAAGTTAATTTATAAAATGAACACACTAATTGAGGAATCATTATCCATCACTACATATAAGCTCACCTTAAAAAATCAATTTATCTTCTCATTTCCTTCTTTACCAAGAAAATATTCTTATATCATCAAGTGACGCATCGAGAAGATAGTAAACTAATTTTCTTATATCGTCACAGAGCACATGCAAGAGCCCTTATTAGAATACTTTACTCTTAACACTTAGAGCAAGATCTATCCAAGTTTGATTCGTCGAAAGCAACAGTTTTCTAAAATAGGTCATTCAAAGCAACTTGGTGCAAGAGACTCTCAAGTTACGCCTTATAATCCTATTGCTAAAATAACATGACAATATCTCGTCTTTAATAACTATGCTATGCTACTTATTGCTAGGGTTTTCGATAATTACTCATCTCCAAACCCCAATATATAGATTTTGATAACGTTAATACAAACGATAGTTAAAGAAATCATAAAGAATAAAACTTATTTATTGAATCATCACGTCTACGGCTCTGAAGTCCTCCCCAACATGGTTTTGCTGTTAAACGGGTAAACACTAATATTCTTGCTCCTACCTTTTTGTCGTTATGGGTTACTTGTTGTGTGTTTTTAGGAGTCTTAGATATCTTATATCTCCCATGAGTATAGGCCTTATAATCCTATTGTGAACAATTTTCCTCAATTTAAACGCCAAAATCGTACAAACACACCTTCCAGACTCGACTAGGTTGCAATTTCAAGAGCTGGATGATTTTAGGGCTAGAAAATTACCTTTAGAAACTTTTCAGAATCGGCTAGGTCTTGGGAAAAAGACTTAGAAAATCTGTGATGGACCGGAAAATTACGCCTAGCATCCCTGTGCATGCAGGTCATAACTTCCTGGTGCGCCACTCTGATGCTACAATCTGGGCCTTAAAAACTAGGAAAATGCACGTTTATTGGTCCTTGCAAGTGATGTAATTTTGTAGTGGTAAGTAAAGTGTTCGTTTCTCGGACTTGTTGAGATTCGATTTTAGACTTAATATAATATGTACAAGGAAAGCTGTCATAGTATCGAGAGGTACTGAGATTCAGGATTCCACCAAATTCCATTCATGTGGCTCAATTAATAACTCCAATCAATTATAGCTCAAATATTAAAAATATGGACTCTTATTCTTTGCCAACAATAGATTTTTAAAACTTTAGATGTAAATCACAAGCATGGTGTATCAAAAGCTCTTACGTCTAAGCATACACCATCAAACGAAATCACAACTAATTAGTGAAAATCATGAATCAATTAAAATAAGTGCAAAAAGTCATAAAGAATTATTAAAATTACCACATGTGTGAAATAGGGTTTCCTCCGTCATCCCGGTGTTGGGGTTTATCTCCTCATATTAATCATGATCTCAAAATACATGTATAAAGCTCAAAAGTTGATTAAAAGGGAGTAAAACAATTGAACAGAAAAATCGCAACAGAAATAACTGTTGCAAAGGCGTTGTTCACTGTTACAAGAAGAACGATATATATGAAGTGTTGTTGAGACTGCAGCTGCGACCCCCGCAACTTTGTCGTAAACACTGTTGAAGAACGACTGTCTTCGGACGTCCGTTCTTCGTGTTCTTCAGCAGCAGCAGCAGCAGAAACAGAGTTTGATCGAACTCTGATTTCTTCTTCTCTGGCCCTCCTCAGGTTCCCAAACTCTCGACACCCCTTCTATATGACCCAACCAATCTATTTATATCAAAAAGGCCGATTAAATCTCTCCAAAATCTTCCAAAATCTCTTCCTTTCTCTTCACGGCAAAGTTGCGGCAATTTCTTGTTTTAGAATTTATACGCGTTTCTGAGCTTTCCTTTTGATCCTAAACTCTTCCTTAGATAGATACAAATCTTTGGGAAGGTTTATAGCACTTTAATCTCTCTAAAATTCCCCAAAAAAGGTCACACACGCGACTTTCCATATTTTGTTGTTGTGATAAAAATCCGTCGATTTAGCCCAGTATAATCGATTTCAACACCCGTATTAGATTCCTAGACCCATAAGGAGTCTATCCTATGAAAATCAGAGGTTTAATCGACCTCAAACTCCTCCAAATCACGATCGCCAAAACTGCTAGGAGAGTTTCTATTTTCCCGCCCAAATTCAGAATTTGAACGTGAAGGGGAAAGGTTACCCCTTATCCAGTGGTCTCCCCTTATCCGCTTCTGGAGTCCGTATAACACTTGTCCCTTGGGTGCGTTTAGTAATTTTTCTTGGATGTTTTCAACACTTTTCTTGGGGTTCCTCCGGGCTATTTCTGGGATTCACTGGTACGTCTGCTACGGAGGTTCAAATGCCACGTTTTGAGTCAATTTCGCCACAAAAGCTTATTTCTCCAAAAACACCTACAAAGAGATAAAATACCAAAATAAATACAAGAATGAAAACTATCAATATATAGAATTGAGACAAATTAGACACAAAAATGTGTCTATCAAATACCCCCAAACTTATTATTTGCTAGTCCTCGAGCAAAACTAAAATAGAAAACAAAATCCTAACTCACTGTCGCAGGCATCGTCGATTGCATTTAGGGTATGCAGTAAGCCTTTAAACCCCTAGGTGTCCCTAGTGGCCGAGTTATAGTCTCGGGAGGGCTTACAAGAGATATACCCACAAAACCTTTACTCCAGACCCTACCTATCTACGCAGAACCTTGGAAGGCACTAAAGAATCTCCTTGGTTGGCATACTTATGGACTAAAGGAGGGAGTACCCTGATGCGAAATTCCAATTGATGTACATGAGTTTGCACTCAAGCATACTAAAATTCATATATAAGTCACAGAGCTCTACGCAGATAGTTGCACTATGGACATCATATTCGGAGTCAAACTAATCGTATGGATAGATCAAGAAGATGGATATAGAGAAAAACATAGATGGTTTTGATGTTTACTAGGTGAACGGTGTTTCTCATATCTTTCTGAAGGCCTCCGTCAAAATGAACCTATCTTAATGGACTGAGATACTAGTCTGACTAATATCAACACACTGGCATATACAAGGGAACCAGTGGTCGATAATCCTAACTCTATGTCAACTCAGCTGGCATATACAAGGGTACCAGTGGTCGACTTTATTGAATTTATTCCGGTTGGTCTGGTCTCAATTTTTTTTTTTTTTTTGTATCTCAATCACTCTAATTCACCCTAGCATTGGTAACAACTTGAATCGTGAGCCCCACCTAATCACTTAGAGAAACATAGTTTAAAAACAAAACAAAATAAAAATAGAAGTGAAAAGGACTCAACGGGATATGGTGAAACTATCATGTTATTTCTAACACCTGAGCTCTATGCTTTTATGAATAGACTCTTTAGATGTTGCCATCTAATCAGATTGGTTCCTCAACTCCTACAACCAAAATGCTTCCATCCACTTAGATTGGTTAGTGCAATCCTTAATAGGCATAAATTTCTAGGCTCTGGAGTTTATTTATTGCAACTAAAAAGTTTCTCCCATACCCCCAAACTTAAATCTAACATTGTCCTCAATGTTCTAAAGATAAAATTAAAAGCATGAACAAGGAGAAATTGTTACCATTTGAAGCAAAAGAGATAAGGAAAGATATTACCGTGTTGCATGAGATTGGGTTACCTCCCAAGAAGTGCTGAGTTTAACGTCTTCAGCCAGACATAAGAAAGGATTAATCACCTCGTATCATAGAGTAATATCCGAAATATCTGTGGGTCATCAAAACCAAATAGAGCTATCACAAGTAAAAGGAATCTGCAACATGCCAAGAAAATTAACAAATAAAGCGCACCCTTGTCTAGTTTCCTGTTTAAGACAACTACATCTAGCTGTGGTTCAGGTTCTGGCTCTATGAAAGGGTCTAGATAAAATATTTTCATGCGCTGGAATTCCTCAAAGCTAAGGTCCGGTTCAGGTATTAGAGTCTGGAAAAACTCAAGTAAAAACTTAGAAGCACATAATAATAACTTGAATAATTGTGGATCCTTAAAGTCAATCAGTTTTGACTCACACAGTTGACCACAATGAGAGTGGTGGTCTTCCTTAAACAAATGTGTCGATCCTAATCTCCTAAAGTAATTAGGTTTAGTCTCAAAACTTAATAATTGACACATATGAAACTTATACGTTCCCACAATTGGTCGAAAAATGTTTGGTGGGAAAACAAAGTCAATCTGGATATCATAGCCTGGGTAAACCACATCAACCAGAGGATGGGTTTCTAACAACTGAACTTCCTTATGGACATCACTAGGTTCAGGAAAACGTGTATGAAGATAATCTTGTAAAATGGTTGAGGCACATATGTCAAGTCCTAAGTGAGGGACCTTTGTAAGAGTTAAAGCACATGGAGAATGATAATCACCCCCAAACTTAGATTTTTGGGTATCTCTAGATAGACTAGCTACAATTTCCTCAATTTCTAGATCGTTGGAATCCTGAAAATAGTCAATTGCTTCTTCTAGGTTATACTCAAGTGACGCATCCTCACTCATATTTAATAGTTGTACGAGTTTATTTTCTTCGTCTAAGACCAGTGTTTCTAAATCGCTAGACCTTAAAACAATATTCTCAGAAAAAACTCGTTCCTCTAAACCATTATTAGCTTCGTAATCAAAAGGAAATACTACATCGTCTAAAACGGGGGTATCTCTAGTCAAATCCTCGTCCTTTTGAATAGGTGAATAATTATTAAAATTATTTGGATTTGAACTAGAAACGTTATCATTATTAAGCTCAATTGGAGTAACAAATTCCTGATCACTATACCTACTTATTTCAAATTCTTCATCAACACTATCCTCATCATAATCATCATAATAACATGAAAATGGTTGAACCTCATCTAAACAAGTAGTGTTACCAATTTTATCCTCGTCATCTTGATTATGAAAATTACTATCCTCAGTTTCAAGGGTATTATTGGAAACACTATATTGGAAATTAAGATTATTTCGAGCAATTCTTTCGTTCGTCTCAGCTATCAGCTTGAAGGATTCCTCTATAAAAAGTTCTCTTTTGTCATAAACTAAGTTATTCATCTCAGCTAACTTACGTGTCGACTCCTCTAATTTCCTGAGGGACTCTTCTAAAGGAGAAATATAAGAATTTTGCTCGTATGACCGGTGCGTGTGTGGATAGTAATTGGGCTCATCAAGGTATGAGCCATAACCTTGAAAAGGCTGATGTTCCCAACCACTATTCACACTATGGTCAAAGTAGTAACGTCCATTTTAAAACTCAGTCGGATATTCGTTGTATTGGCTATTGTAATACCAGTTCGACATTCTATTGCAGGGGTGTGAGTTGTCACACAAAATAAAACCCACTGACAGGGGATTCGTGGGTGGATAGAGTCTTACCTCCCGTACCAGATGGGCGATGAACCGTTGAAGTCGACTCAGGCCACCGACTCAGATGTCAGTGTACGAACCCAAGGGGCCGAGACAGTATCGTAACTGTCGTCCTTCCCTGCAAACAGTTTATATTTAATTTTTAACCCTTCCTTAGGGTTTTAAAAATAATGTCCAAGAATGTCCAAAAAGTACAAAAATAAAAATGTCCAAAAAGGAAAAGAAAAATTACAAAAATAACACCCTATTTACAGTTTCTAAAAATAAAACAAAATAACTATATACAAAATCTTCTTCTTCACTCCTTTCGGATTCCTCTTTTCTTTCCTTCTTTGGCGATGCTTTCCTTTTATAACACTTTTTATTCCCTTGTAGCTTCGCTCCAAATCTGAAAAGAATCGAAAAATACCAAAACGCGTAAAAAAGAACAAAAAATAATAAAAAGAAAAAGAAACCTAAAACAAATCTAAATACAAGTCCGCGTCGGCGGCGCCAAAAGTTGATGTAATTTTGTAGTGATAAGTAAAGTGTTCGTTTCTCGGACTTGTTGAGGTTCTATTTTAGACTTAATATAATATGTACAAGGAAAGCTGTCACAGTATCGAGAGGTACTGAGATTCAGGATTCCACCAAATTCCATTCACGTGGCTCAATTAATAACTCTAATCAATTATAGCTCAAATATTAAAAATATGGACTCTTATTCTTTGCCAAAAATAGATTTTTAAAACTTTAGATGTAAATCACAAGCATGGTGTATCAAAAGCTCTTACGTCTAAGCATACACCATCAAACGAAATCACAACTAATTAGTGAAAATCATGAATCAATTAAAATAAGTGCAAAAAGTCATAAAGAATTATTAAAATTACCACATGCGTGAAATAGGGTTTCCTCCGTCATCCCGGTGTTGGGGTTTAGCTCCTCATATTAATCATGATCTCAAAATACATGTATAAAGCTCAAAAGTTGATTAAAAGGGAGTAAAACAATTGAACAGAAATATCGCAACAGAAATAACTGTTGCAAAGGCGTTGTTCACTGTTACAAGAAGAACGATATATATGAAGTGTTGTTGAGACTGCAGCTGCGACCCCCGCAACTTTGTCGTAAACACTGTTGAAGAACGACTGTCTTCGGACGTCCGTTCTTCGTGTTCTTCAGCAGCAGCAGCAGCAGAAACAGAGTTTGATCGAACTCTGATTTCTTCTTCTCTGGCCCTCCTCAGGTTCCCAAACTCTCGACACCCCTTCTATATGACCCAACCAATCTATTTATATCAAAAAGGACGATTAAATCTCTCCAAAATCTTCCAAAATCTCTTCCTTTCTCTTCACGGCAAAGTTGCGGCAATTTCTTGTTTTAGAATTTATACGCGTTTCTGAGCTTTCCTTTTGATCCTAAACTCTTCCTTAGATAGATACAAATCTTTGGGAAGGTTTATAGCACTTTAATCTCTCTAAAATTTCCCAAAAAAGGTCACACACGCGACTTTCCATATTTTGTTGTTGTGATAAAAATCCGTCGATTTAGCCCAGTATAATCGATTTCAACACCCGTATTAGATTCCTAGACCCATAAGGAGTCTATCCTATGAAAATCAGAGGTTTAATCGACCTCAAACTCCTCCAAATCACGATCGCCAAAACTGCTAGGAGAGTTTCTATTTTCCCGCCCAAATTCAGAATTTGAACGTGAAGGGGAAAGGTTACCCCTTATCCAGTGGTTGCCCCTTATCCGCTTCTGGAGTCCGTATAACACTTGTTCTTTGGGTGCGTTTAGTAATTTTTCTGGGATGTTTTCAACACTTTTCTCCGGGTTCCTCCGGGGTATTTCTGGGAACTGGTACGCCTGCTACGGAGGTTCAAATGCCACGTTTTGAGCCAATTTCGCCACAAAAGCTTATTTCTCCAAAAACACCTACAAAGAGATAAAATACCAAAATAAATACAAGAATGAGAACTATCAATATATAGAATCGAGACAAATTAGACACAAAAATGTGTCTATCAGAAAGCATGCTCGTGGAGCATATGCAGCTAAACTTAGCTTCCACACCGTTCCAACTTACCCTTGTTCTGTAAAGGGTTTAAATCTATAGAGGCTATGGCCTCTATATACTGGATGTATCACTGGCCTTTAAGTCTTTTCTAGGCATAGAACATGCCTTGAACTTGCGCATAAGCCATTGCAAGCTTATTTCCAACTCTTTACTTAGCTTAGGCATTGCCGAAAGCATGCACATGGCTTGTTCGTGCCAAGGGTGCATCAATCAGGCGCATGTCGTATTTTTCTTAGGCATGTGCAATCTCCTCTAAGTTGCATATTGATGTAGCTTATTTCCCTGGCCATGCCCAATGCGCCAATGGTGCATGCCTACATCGAACGCCTTGATAAGAAGTATGAGCATCCAAGGAAATGGAATGGAACTTGCCTGATAGATTTTGGCCATGATTATCTCTTGTATCACAATACCGAGACAGATGATATGAGAGGCCAATATGCCGCAATCATCTCTCAATTAGATGACATGAGCGACAAAGAGATGACCAGCGATGTTGCAACTCATTGCGACTGCCTACGCATCCTTCCCTACTATAAAGGGATCAAGCACAAGCTGTAGTTAATCCTCGAAGGGACAACAACTTAAGCCAAGTCGTGTTGCAAGGTCGTGTCCAAGCTGTTAATGGCCTAGTTCGTGTAGGTCGTTCCATCAAAATGCACAAAATTTGCGCAATACTGAGTTCGCGACATGGCATAGTAATTTCAATGCTTAATATGCTCCATTGGAAAGGCTACACAACTATAAATGAGTCATAAGCATCATCTATGCTCTTCTGGCTAAGCTATGAAGCTTACTTGGTACATAGTCCGCGTATGCACCTTCAACCAACTACCCCTCCCTATATATGTTTTAAAGACATTTTTACAACTTAAAGTTGGGGAAGAAAATGACATTCACCAATAACCGGCCATGATAGTTGTAAATTCAGATCTGACCCACAGGCCAACTTCAATGTCCGGCCATGATGGCTGGACATTTCCTAAGACAACCTACTCTGGCCTGATACAACACAATGATGCGATAGTGTACCTAGGCCAATGACATGGTAATGTGCTATGTTAACGTTTCTTTGATAAATTTCATTTATCCAACTTGCCTAATAGACCATTTGATGCGAGATTGGCCTTTAGCCAATAATATAACTTACCTTAATACGCCATGATTGGCTTTAGGACAATGTAGCTTTGCACCTTGCACCCTCTTGGTGCCATATTAGTCTTGACCACTATGACCAACATAATGCGCCACTTTGGATCGATATTAGACTTTTGGATAATATTCCCACATAATATGTCATTTTTGACACCGTGTTAGCCTAGGTTAATGTTCCCTTTACTATGTAACGGAAAATTTAGATGAAGTTTCATCTCAGGTCATGGCGCATCTTTGAGCATGCACCATATTAAAAACACGGGGTGTTACATCATTCACCCCTTTAAAGAATTTCGTCCCCGATAATCAAAACAAAAACTATTGTGGACAAACTCTCCATTTTTGGATTCCTGAGCAAAAATGTCATACCAGATGCTCAGAAATCGCAGGGTTTCTTCAGTTTGTCATGGAACATCAATTAGGATCTTCTGAAAAACCGTCTCATACCACATACTCAGGAATCTAAAAATATTCCACAACGTTACCAAGAATCTCAATTGGCTAGTTGTCAAAGTGACATATCAACAAGGTGTCCTAAGCGGGCATCCCATATTACACGCTCAGGAGTCCCTTAGGTTCGCAAGGTTGGTGCCAAAGAATTGGCACAAGTATAACGCAACATGCCATTTATTTTTGTAGTATTGTGTGGAAGGCATCCAGTTGCCTACTGTCCCAAACGGTCATCAAGGTTGCCACTCGTAAGTGGGGTGCTAGCCGGCCTGACAACGCACACTGTCGGCCAGTTTCCAACATGTGGGGATGATCAGTCACATCGGCCACCTACCGTTCCGAACGGTCTTCCATATATCTACTCGTAAGTGGGGTGCCACTTAGGCCAGGCTAACTCACAATACTTAAAGAGGCTCAACTCGATTCGCTAAGTAACTAACATAGAAATTACAAACTCTTTCCGCACAAAAGTTGGCTTACTCTCCAGCTTTTAAATTTTTCATTTAAAGAAAATTCTCGATTGATAAGCCATTCCCGCACAGTTCCTAGAGTTATCTTGGAACTTGCTTAAATACCAACTATGACAGACATGAAAATTATGCATAGCGCTTGGGCGCGCAGGCCACAACTTCCCCGAGGTTCCACTCTGATGCTACAATCCGGACTTAAAAACCCAGGAAAATACACATTCATTCTCCCTTGAAAGCATGCTCATGGAGCATATGCATCTAAACTTAGATTTCACACCGTTCCAACTTACCATTGTTCTGTAAACGGTTTAAAGCCATAGAGGTTATGGCCGATGCATATCGCATGTATCACTGGCCTTTGAGTCTTTTCTAGGCATAAAACATGCCTTGTACTTGCGCATAGGATATTGCAGGCCTATTCCCAACTCTTTACTTAACTTAGGCATTGCTGAAAGCATGCACTTGTCTTGCTCGTGCCAAGGGTGCATCAATCTGGCTCATGTTGTACATTCCTTAGCATTATGCAAGCTCTGATAACTTGCATATCGATGTAGCTTACTTCCCTAGCCATGCCCAATGCGCCATTGGTGCAATGCCTACGTTGAACGCCTTGATAGGAAGTATGATCATCCAAGGAAATGGAATGCAATTTGCCTCATCAAGTTTGGACACAATCATCTCTTGCATCATAATACCGAGCCAGGTGATATAAGAGGTCAATATGTTAGAGCACTGCACGGTAGAACTCGTAAGCGTTGTTATCTCAAGCTTGTTTGTCAAGTTTAGTTGCCAAAACTATAAGTCTTGATTTCTAGTCTACTTATAGCTATGTCTCGGATTAGGATAGTAAGTGTAGTTGAGATTTATATTCCATGACGTTCATCGAATGAAGACGAAGAACTACTCAAGAGAACTTGTGGAATTTCATCAACAAAAGGTATGTGGAGACTTGAACTTATCTATCACTCAAAAGTCTATCTATTCATTCTCTTATTTGAGACAAAAGTTTTATTGCTATATAGACTTCAATTATACACATTTGTTGTTTCGAGATGAGTTTAACTCACTTATCTATTTCTCGAAATGTGTGTTGGTAAGCTTTCGCTTTAACCAAGTTTATCTTTACTCTTGACGAAAGTCATATTGATTATTTTAACAACTTTTGTGGATAACGACTATTGTCATCCTCTAAGAAAGTTTCAATGAAATGAGAGTTTAGAAAAAGTAACCATGTTCGGATATAAACATAGTGTGTATTCACATTTGTGTAAAATACAAAACCGGTAACCTAAGTATGCGTACCCGTATGCGTACTGGTTGGTTGTTGGAAGTCTAGAACTAAGGTACGCGTACTGGCGGAAGTTTGGGTTCCGTGAATTTTTACTGGAGTTTGGAAGTGTGAATTGGTATGCGTACCCTTACGCGTACTGGCGTAACCAAACTCGGTCTGGCTACTTAGGTATGCGTAACCGTTCACATATTTAAGTAGGTAACTTTCTAAAATCGGTTTGTTCATGACCTAAAACATTTATATAATAAGGAATGCAATCTTTTGCAAACCGTGCCTATGATGTTCATGAATTGATTCGAGTGAATCAAAATCGATTTTGCTTCAATTGTGTCTTGTATACTTCTATGAGATCCAAGCAATTGAACAACTCTCTAACTAGTTTAATTTGAGTCATTTGAACTAGTTATGGTAAAGATGAATAAGGTTGATATGAAAGTGCTCATATGGCTAACCATTGGTTAACTATTGTTGAACCGACTAAGTGTACACGTTTAGGTACGGTTACTAAAACCTAAATGAAGATACATTTCATTTGTGTATAACAAGCTAAGTTCGATATAACAGTTAAAAGATATTAGCTTGAATCTAATCAGGTTTTCATATAACGGTGAATATTGAATGTTTTGTTGCCAATGTAACTTAGATTGCAAACCTTGATTTGAAATCTATATGAAGGAGAACTCTAACAACTGGGAAACCTAATCCCCACACCTCCTGTGTGATACTAATTGCATAAGCTAGAGTCGATTCTCCTTTAAATTTAGGTTTTTGCATAATGACATAATTGCATAAGCTAGACTTCATTGGGATTGTGAAGCCAGATCCAACTATTTTCTATGTAATTGTATGTTCTGATCTTGTTGTTTTCTATCGTGATTGAGTATTATCTTCTTTAAGATTTTCCCGAGATTTTATCTCCGATTGGCAAGATTGAAAAGTAGTCACAAACATCTTCGTCTCATCGTTTGTGATTTTCACAATATCTTGTTTCATTAATCAATTAAGATTATTGTGAGGTGATTGATAATACTAGGATGTTCTTCGGGAATATAAGTCTGGATTATCAATTGGTCCATGTTCACCTTGATTTATCAAAAGATGGAACAAAACTCATAGGTATTTTTGTGGGAGACAGATTTATCTATTTAATTGACTTTTCTGTGTGATACAATTTTTTTTATCAATTCTTCGACTTTGGGGCGTAGCAACTCTTGGTTGTAGGTGAGATCAGCTAAGGGAATCAAGTGCGCAGAATCCTGCTGGGGTTCAGAGACGTAAGGAACGCAACTGCACCTTGATCGATGTGAGATTGATTAGTGCTCAACTACATTCCAGTCTGAAGTTTATTGGTAGCAGGCTAGTGTGTGTAGCGTCTTAATACAGTGTGGTGTTCAAAACTGGACTAGGTCCCAGGTTTTTTCTGCATTTGCGTTTTCCTCGTTAACAAAAGTTCTTGTGTCTGTTTTATTCTTTTTCTGCATTATATTTTGTTATATAATTGAAATATCACAGGTTGTGCATTGAATCGATCAATTGGTAAATCCAACCTTTGGTTGTTGATTGAAATTGATTGATCCTTGAACATTGGTCTTTGGTATCGTTCAAGTTATTTCTCTTATATTCAACCAGGCTCGCAAATTCCTATCTATTTGATTGCGGATTGAATTGAGAAATTGAGATATAACTCTTTGATATACTTTTTCTTAAGATTGGGTCTGACTGCCTAGTTGATTCTCTTGAAAGTATATTGGAGTTAGTCCATACATATTTCTAAGCGAAATATTGGGTGAGGTTGTTAGACCCCTGCTTTTTCAATTGGTATCAGATCAGGCAAACACGTTAAAGATCTCAAAAGTCAGTGTTTGTAGCGATCTGAATCTATGGACAGTTTTACTATCTCTGAGAACGCAACACCAGTTCAGGAGCACTCTGATTTGGTTCCAAGTTCTGAGC
Source organism: Papaver somniferum (assembly GCF_003573695.1). Lineage (NCBI taxonomy): Eukaryota > Viridiplantae > Streptophyta > Magnoliopsida > Ranunculales > Papaveraceae > Papaver > Papaver somniferum. Next base: position 160,800,528 of record NC_039366.1, on the reverse strand, counting down.
CGTCTAAGAATTTTCTCATACCTTCTCCTTTGACTGAAACTGCGATCGACTGGGAAAAATGCCTATATTAATAGTTGGATGATCTTTCCGATGAAAGTGATTCAGAAGAGGGACAAGGTATTGATGAGGAAGTCTCCCAATATATCACGCTCTTTGGCCACATCTTAAAAGGAAAAAGGTCAACAGCTTTCCTGGCTAAATATTTGACACCTCTCTGTCAAGAGAACAGGAAATTGAGAAAACTCTTTAAAGGTTATGATTGTGGTTATAAACTATTACAATCTACTGTTAAAGATCGTGACGAAGATGTACGTTCAAAAAGGTCTGAATGTGATAATCTTCGTCGAAACCTCTTCGTGTTGAAAGAAAGACTTGCAGAATCTGAAGCAAGATATGACTCTCAACAAAAATGTTTTAACGACAGGTAAATCAGCTTCCTCGCCAGGGAAAAATAATTGGAGGCTGATCTAGCTGCGGCTCTTGATAAGGTCAATTCAGTGGAAGAGAATCTGAAAAGATTCAATGCTAGCTCTACAAAATTATCCTTTATGTTTTGAGCATGTAAAGAACATCGTGATACACGTGGTCTGGCTTTAAAGGAATAGACGCTCCAAGTACTAGTAAGATCAACTTTGTCCGTGCTAATGAAAATCTTCTAAGTGAAAATCACCCTGATATCAAAAGCGAAAAACTTCCTTCAGCAGCTGATGTTTCTACGAACAAGAATTGTTCTCCTTCGAAAACAACTTAGATGAAAACAATCAAGAATATTCCCTGCAAATGTTATTATTGTGGAAACAAAGGTCACCTTGAAAGGAGAAGTCGTTTCCGACTGCGGAATGAAAAACTTCATAACATTCTTGTACGGATGTCTAAAGAAGTAATTAAGCCTGCTTCTCATGTTGCTGGAGTAAAAGGTCTTGTCTGCAATCAAGAAAAGTGTTGTGATGAGCCAATTCTTGATTATAAGTATGACGCAGATCCTGTCTACATTGGTAAAGGGAAGAATGCCATATGGACAAGTGAACCTTCAAAGTACTCTGTGAAGAAGAAAATCATCGAAGGAAGAAGAAATGTTCAATAACCTTGCCTCTCACTGAAGAAAGTCTTGAATCTAAAATATCTGCTCCAAACTTTATTCACATCAATAATCAAGTCTTGGATCTCATGACAAGTATAAACAAACTGAAATGCAACATTAAAAGGGCAATGAAGGCAAAATTCTCAGGTATCTCTTGTCCTCCTAGTGATAATTCTCTTTTGACTAACCCCAGTGTTTCCTCTGAAGATCTTCAAGGAAGAAAAAAGGAAGATGTCAATAATCCTGATGAGCAAAATGCTTATCAAAGTACAACTTGACTGCTCAAAGTAGCATCCTCCCTAAAACCTTGTGAGGATGCTCATAATTCTCAAGAAGTTTTTCTATCTTGAGAAAGTAGTCTTTGTTTCTTTGTCCACTGTTGAGCCCTACTCCAGGTTTTTATTATTCACTGTAATATTCTTTCAAAACTCTTGAGATTTTTTGTTTCTTACCTTGAAAATCTTTTGTTCTCTTCCCATTGACAAGTAAGTTGTTGTTCATCAACAATTATCTTATGTTCTTTTAAACTAAGACTATCTGTCAATTCGTTTAGAATTTGTCTTTGATTTTTTTTATCAAAAAACTACTTCTAAATGAGGCTCCATTACTGTCTTGGTTCTGAACCTGGTTCGTAATCATAAGTAAACGTGCACCGGACCCTTATCGAACATATATAAGTAACCCTAGGGTTTCCCTATGAAACACTCTTATACATATATGTATCATGTCTTTACCTTTCCTGATACATACAAGTTCTGTAAGGCCAAAGGTTCTTCTGAATTCTTTTGGTGTGCACAATGGATGGATGCAACAAGGAAGATAAAATTAATAAAGGCAAGGCTATGGAGTTTCACGAGAACCCTGTTTTCATAACTTGCTACCATGTTGTTGATTATGAAAAAAACTTCCAGTTCAGATGTCATCTCAACTGGTAGGAAATATTCTTCGAGATTTTAGTGTCGTACGTGAACAACTTGGAACTGCAACAAAGAATCTTGAATTTCTGAAAAACGAAATGAAGAAAGCAACTGATGAGCTTGTTTATGTTCTATCTCTGGTTGGTGGTCATATATGATGAGGTTCAGTTGCGTCTTTTCTATGAGTTTTTTTTTTTTGTCTAGGAAACTTCTTATAAGAATTTATTCTTGTGTTTTAAGAAGGATAACTAGGGTTTGGAATAGCAATTATTGTGAGTACACATAGCTATTTCCAACGATTTTCATCTTGCAATGTTTTTAGATTTATTTATTTAAATTCTAAAGTTTATTTGGAAGATGATTTTGCTGTATTAATCTTTATGGTTTTATATATTGGAACTTGTTATGGGATATGTGTGTTTGCGTCCGTGAACCATGGTTGTCCCGTACATGGTCAAAAGTTAAGTCTTTCATATGTCTTTATGCAAATATTGATAAAAGTTAAGCTTGTTATGTCATTATGCAAATATTGATGGAATATAGGATGAACTTTTGTTTACAAAAATTAAGTCTATTATATGTCTCTTTGCAAATAGTGATGAAAAATAGAATGAATCTTTGAATATTCCGAAGTATTGGTCTTTCCCTGATCCACATCTTGGTGTAAATACTGTGCGGCTCCGTAAGTTTTTTTATGTCAGCATTTCCGATTAAATTAATCATGGGTTTTCTTGTGGTTAATTTAATTGAGTATTTTGGATACAAAATTCATGTTCATGAGATTTGTTAATGTCCAAAGAAATCCTTCTTTTCTTGTAAAAGCAAGGTCGCTCTTGTTGTTCCTTTTGGATTGACATTTTATGGGGGAGAGTTCTTAATTGAATTTGTGCTTAATTGCCAAATATTTGTAGGGAGTGTGCTTGTGGAATATTATAGGGGTTATCTTGTATCTTTATAAACTCTTTGATGAATGCATTTAGTTTCGGTTATATGATTGCATCTAAACAAGTTGATATGTGCTTCTCTTTTGGTCATGAAGTGTCTCTATGGAAATTTCATTAGGATCTCACTAATTTTCGTACCTTTGTCAATTTTTATCGACAAAAAGGGGGAGAATTAATGTGTAGTTCACATTAAAAATACGTATGGTTTACGGATCATTATGTAAGGGGGAGTGGTTTTCATGTGAGATGAAGTATTGACTAAGGGGGAGTGATACATATAACCAGAGTATTGTTGTCGAAGTTGTGATACAATTGAACTTTGATGCTGTGTAATAATACTATGACACTGTATAACAATGATCGAGAGATATTGTTTTCTCATATTATAGCTACAGATCTTCAACAACGGTGATGTTGAGTTGAACACATTTTGAGTCATTGGAGTACTTGGAAGTGACGAAGATTTCGAGTAATGTTGAAGAACCAAGGAGATAAAGTATTTGGATGAGAAGCTACAAAGTTTATTTATTTTGTATTCCATATGTATTGATAGTTTTATCACTAAAATTGACAAAGGGGGAGATTGTTAGAGCACTGCTCGGTCGAACTCGCAAGCTTTGCTATATCAAGCTTGTTTGTCAAGTTTAGTTGCCAAAACTACAAGTCTTGATTTCTAGTCTACTTATAGTTATGTCTCGGATTAGGATAGTAAGTGTAGTTGAGATTTAGACTCCACGGAGTTCATCGAATGAAGACGAAGAACTACTCAAGGGAACTTGTGGAACTTCATCAAAAAAAGGTATGTGGAGACTTGACTTATCTGTCACTCAAAAGTCTATCTATTCTATCTTCTATTTGAGACAAAAGCCGTATTGCTATATAGACTTAAATTATACACATTTTTTATTTCGAGCTGAGTTTAACTCACTCATCCATTTCTCGAAATATATGTTGGTAAACTTTCGCTTTAACCAAGTTTATCTTTACTCTTGGCAAAAGTCATATTGATTATTTCAATAACTTTTGTGGATAACGACTATTGTCATCCTCTAAGAAAGTTTCAATGATTGAAATGAGAGTTTAGAACAAGTAACCATGTTCGGATATAAACATAGTGTGTATTCACATTTTTGTAAAATCCAAAATCGGGAACCTAAGTATGCGTACCCGTATGCGTACTGGTTGGTTGTTGAAAGTCTGGAACTAAGGTATGCATACCCGTACGCGTACTGGCGGAAGTTTGGGTTCCGTGAATTTTTACTGGAGTTTGGAAGTGTGAATTGGTATGCGTACCCTTACGCGTACTGGCGTAACCAAACTCGGTCTGGCTACTTAGGTATGCGTAACCGTTCACATATTTAAGTAGGTAACTTTCTAAAATCGGTTTGTTCATGACCTAAAACATTTATATAATAAGGAATGCAATCTTTTGCATACCGTGGCTATGATGTTCATGAACTGATTCGAGTGAATCAAAATCGATTTTGTTTCAGTTGTGTCTTGTATACTTCTATGAGATCTAAGCAATTAAACAACTCTCTAACTAGTTTCATATGAGTCATTTTAACTAGTTATGGTAAAGATGAATAAGGTTGATATGAAAGTGCTCATATGGCTAACCATTGGTTAACTATTGTTGAACCGACTAAGTGTACACGTTTAGGTACGGTTACTAAAACCTAAATGAAGATACATTTCATTTATGTATAACAAGCTAAGTTCGATCTAACGGTTGAAAGATATTAGCGTGAATTTAATTAGGTTTTCATCTAACAGTGAATATTGAATGATTTGTTACCAAGGTAACTTAGATTGCAAACCCTGATTTGAAATCTATATAAAGGAGAACTCTTGCAACTGGAAAACCTAATCCCCACACCTCTTGTGTGATACTAGTTGCATAAGCTAGAGTCGATTCTCCTTTAACCTTAGGTTTTTCACGAAACCCCGTTGGTTAGCGACTTGAATACTTCATTCGGATTGTGAAGACAGATCCAACTATTTTCTCTGTAGTTGTGTGTTCTGATCTTGTTGTTTTCTATCGTGATTGAGTGCCATCTACTTTAAGATTTGCTCGAGATTTTATCTCCGATTGGCAAGATTGAAAAGTAGTCACAAACATCTTCGTCTCATCGTTTGTGATTCCACAATATCTTGTTTCGTTAATCGATTAAGATTATTTTGAGGTGATTGATAATACTAGGATATTCTTCGGGAATATAAGCCGGATTATCAATTGGTTCCTGATCACCTTGATTTATCAAAAGACGGAATAAAACTCATAGGTATTTTTGTGGGAGACAGATTTATCTATTCAATAGACTTTTCTGTGTGATACAATTTTTTTTATCAATTCTTCGACTTTGGGGCGTAGCAACTCTTGGTTGTAGGTGAGATCAGCTAAGGGAATCAAGTGCGCAGAATCCTGCTGGGGTTCAGAGACGTAAGGAACGCAACTGCACCTTGATCGATGTGAGATTGATTAGTGCTCAACTACATTCCAGTCTGAAGTTCATTGGTAGTAGGCTAGTGTTTGTAGCGTCTTAATACAGTGTGGTGTTCAAAACTGGACTAGGTCCCAGGTTTTTTCTGCATTTGCGTTTTCCTCGTTAACAAAACTTCTTGTGTCTGTTTTATTCTTTTTCCGCATTATATTTTGTTATATAATTGAAATATCACAGGTTGTGCATTGAATCGATCAATTGGTAAATCCAACCTTTGGTTGTTGATTGAAATTGATTGATCCTTGAACATTGGTCTTTGGTACCGTTCAATTTATTTCTCTTATATTCAATCAGGCTCGCAAATTCCTATCTATTTGATTGCGGATTGAATTGAGAAATTGAGATATAACTCTTTGATATACTTTTTCTTAAGATTGGGTTTGACTGCCTAGTTGATTCTCTTGAAAGTATATTGGAGTTACTCCATACATATTTCAAAGCGAAATATTGGGTGAGGTTGTTAGACCCCCGCTTTTTCACAATATGCCGCAATCATATGTCAGCTAGATGATATGAGCGACCAAGTGTTGTACCGACAATGCTGCAACTCATTGCGGCTGCCTAAGTACCCTTCCCTACTATAAAGGGATCAAGCACAGACTGTAGTAGATCCTCTAAGGGTCAGCAACTTAATCCAACTCGTGTTGCAAGACTGTGGCCAAGAATAGTGGTAATGGCCTAGTCCGTGTATGTCGTTCCGTCAAAATGCACAAAGATTGCGCATTACTGAGTTTATGCAATGGCATAGTAATTCCCATTCTTAATATGCTCCATTGGCAAGGATGCACAGTTATAAATGAAGCCTAATCATCATTTATACTCTTTCGTCTAAACTATGAAGCTTACTTGGTGCATAGTCCGCATATGCACCTTCAACCAACTACCTCTACCTATATATGTTTTAAATACATTTTTACAACTTAAATTTGGGGAGGAAAATGAAATTCACCAATAACCGGCCATGATAGTTGTACATTCAGTTCTAGCCCACAGGCCAATTTCAATGTCCGGACATGATGGCTGAACATTTTCTAAGCCATCCTACTCTGGCCTGATGCAACATAATGATGTGATAGTGGACCTAGGCCAATGACATGGTAATGTACTATGTTAGCGTTGCTTTGATAAATGCCATCTACCCAACTTGCCTCATACACCATTTAATGTGAGATTGGCCTTTAGCCAATATAACTTACCGTAATGCGCCATGATTGGCTTTAGGCCAATGTAGCTTTGCACCTTGCACCCTCTTGGTGCCATATTGATCTTCACCAATATGTCTAACATAATGCGCCACTTTGGCTCGGTATTAGACTTTTGGGTAATATGCCCACGTAATATGTCATTTTTGACACCTTGTTGTCCTAGGCCAATGTTTCCTTTACTACGCAACAGAAGGTTTGGATGAAGCTTCATCTCAGACCATGGCGCATCTTTGAGCATGCACCATGTTAAAAATATGGGGTGTTACATCATTCACCCCTTTAAAGAATTTCGTCCCCGAAAATCAAAACCAAAACTATTGTGGACAAACTCTTCAGTTTTTTATTCCTGAGCAAAAGTGTCATACCAGATCCTCAGAAAAATCGCAGGGTTTCTTCAGTTTGTCATGGAATATCAATTAGGACCTTCTGAGAAACCGTCTCATACCGCATACTCAAAAATCTAAAAAGAGTCCACAATGTTACCAAGAATCTCAATTGGCTATTGTCAAAATGACACATTAAGGTGTCCTAAGCAGGCATCCCATATTACACGCTCAGGAGTCCCTAAGGTTCGCAAGGTTGGTGCCAAAGAATTGGCACGAGTATAACACAACATGCCATTTATTTTGTAGTATTTTGTGGAATAGGATCCAATTTCCTACTTATCATTGTTCTGTAAATGGTTTAAAGCCATAGAGGTTATGGCCGATGAATCTTGCATGTATCACTGGCCTTTGAGTCTTTTCTAGGCACAAAACATTCTTTGCACTTGCGCATAGGCTATTACAGGCCTATTCCCATCTCTTTACTTAACTTAGGCATTGCTGAAAGCATGCACTTGTTTTGCTCGTGCCAAGGTTGCATCAATCAGTCTCATGATGTATATTCCTTAAGATTATGCAAGCTCCGCTAACTTGCATATAGATGTAGCTTACTGATTTAATTTTTTTTTTGATTGGTTGTAGTAATGAGGTTCAAACTCTCGGACTTGTGAAGATTAAATTTAAAGATTTAATAAAATTATATACAAAATTATTAACAATGGATGCGAGAGGTAACCAAGACACTAGATTCCACTATTATGCAAAATTGAATGATAAATATTTCAAAACTCTATTCAATTCTTAAGTCCTCTTTTATCTTTAATTCACTATAAATCATACAGATTCTCAAACATTATTTGTAAACCTTAAGCATAGATTATCAAGAGATTAAACCAAGCATAACCTATCAAACTGAATAACAAATAATTAAGACAATCATTCAAATAATTTAAAACTCTGCAAAAGCAGCGATTAGGTGAATTATATAATTAAATGAAATAGTTACCCATTTATGTTGCGTGAATATCTTCCTTCATTGCCTTGGTTACGAGGGAATTAGCTCATCATAGTAAAAATGCTCTCAAAATAATTTATTATGGCTCAAAAATGGTTTACAAATGATGAGAAGAAGAGAAAATGGTGTAAACAGCTAATGTGCGACCCACATGAAGCGTCACACAAGAACGATACATATGAAATGTTGTAGTCTTTGGGAAACTACGACCCACACTCCGCTGTCGCTGTTATAGTTGAAGAACGACTGCTCTGGCGGGTCCGTTCTTCATGTTCTTCATCTTCATCACGAACAGCAGCAGCAGCAGAGAGAATTCGTGATTCTTCCTCTGCAGCTTCCTCTCTTCTCCTCCCAACTCTCGACACCTTCCCAAACTGTTTTGCCTTGTATTTATAGTGAATTGGAGCCAAAAATCCGACCATTGATTGCATATATTCTCCATTTAATCCAAATATTCTCGGCTGCCAATAATAACGAAAATTTCCATTTTTAATCCCATGCACGCGTTAACTTTGATCCTGCACGCTCCCATTCGACTTATTCACGCCTCAACACTCTTCCAACGCCAGCAGAACTCCCCCATGCACACAAGAACTTCAATTTCGCTCGTGTTACAGTACACGTGCTCTGTTTTGGGTGTGTGAATCATGCCGAAAATTCCAGCCAAATTTGATCGATCATGTCACCCATACTATGTTCCTTAACCTATATCACATCTCTATACCAAATTTCAGCCATTGAATCGACCCATAACCCCTTCATTTTGACGATCGAAATTCTGCCAGAACTGTTTAGAAATTTCCCGTCTTTTTCCAAAATTTGAATTATGAGAAGAAAAGTGTCCTCCCCCTAATCCTGTACGGGTGTCCCTTTAGCAATTGGGGTGGAAATAGTAATTTTGGGGTGGAAATAGTAATTTTCTGGGTTCCTCCGGTACATTTTTGGTACACTTCCGGTGCATTTCTGAGGTGCCTCCGGTACATTATCATGGGGCGTAAAACACTACTTTTCGAGGTCATTTCGCCGCAAAGGCTTATTTCTCTAAAAACATCTACAAAAACACAAAATAACACAATAAGTACTTAATCGAGTCTAACAATACAGAATATTGAGAACAAAATAGACAAATAAATGCGTCTATCACTTACTTCCCTAGCCATGCCCAATGCGCCATTGGTTCAATGCCTACTTTGAACGCCTTGATAGGAAGTATGATCATCCAAGGAAATGGAATGCAACTTGCCTCATCAAGTTTGGCCACAATCATCTCATGCATCACAATACCGATCCAGATGATATAAGAGGTCAATATGCCGCAATCATCTTTCAATTAGATGATATGAGCGACAAAGTACTGGACCGGCAATGCTGCAACTCATTGCGGTTGCCTACGTACCCGTCCCTACTATAAAGGGATCAAGCACATACTGTAGTTGATCCTCTAAGGGACAACAACTTAATCCAACTCGTGTTTCAAGGCCGTGGCCAAGCAATAGTGGCAATGGCCTGGTCTGTGTATGTCGTTCCTCCAAATGCACAAAAGTTGCACATTACTGAGTTTACAGCATGGCATAGTAATTCCCATGCTTAATATGCTCTATTGGAAAGGATACACAGCTATAAATGAGGCCTAATCATCAATTATGCTCTTCCGTCTAAGCTATGAAGCTTACTTGGTGCATAGTCCGTATATGCACCTTCAACCAACTACCCCTCCCTATATATGTTTTAAATACATTTTTACAACTTACAGTTGGGGAGGAAAATGGCATTCACCAAGTCCACTTTTGAGGTGTTTGCTTCACTATTCGTGGTCGTTGCCATGCTTTTCTGAATAACCGACCATGATAGTTGTACAGTCAGTTTTGTCCCACATACCAATTTCAATGTCCGGCCATGATGGTTGAACATCTCCTAAGCCAGCCTGCTCCATGATGCAACACAGTGATGTGATATTTTCCCTAGGCCAATGACATGGTAATGTGATATATTAGTGTTACTACTTTGCTAAAGGTCATCTACCCAACTGGTCTAATGCACCATTTGATGCGATTTTAGCCTTTAGCCGATATAACTTACCTTAATGCGGCCATAATGCGCCATGATTTGATCTCGGCCAATGTAGCTTTGCACCTTTCACCCTCCTGGTGCCATATTTTCCTTGACCAATATGACCAACGTAACGCGCCACTTTGGCGCGATATTAGCCTTTTCCTTTACTACGCAACAGAAGCTTTGGATGAAGCTTCATCTCAGGACATGACTCATCTTTGAGCATACGCCATGTTATAAACACATGGTGTTACAGAATCAGAGACTCAAGAATCATGAAATTTTGCAAAAACTTACAAAATGATAATCAACAAGGTTTTAGGTTGCGACGTACTCGATTACTTTAAATGAACATGCACTTCAAGCTTCATTTTTAAAAGCAAATTCGAGTACTTTATTGAAGAGGCCCTAGCCAAATATTTTCATGGATATTAAATATTCAATTTAGGTTCTTCTTCCTTTAGCATGTTCATTTTGGTCTCAAACTAAGAAATTCCTTCATCCTTTTGTTGATTTGATTCATAACTCTAATAAAACTAGAAAACCCAACATAATAACATCATAAATGCATGAATACTACAAATAAATCAAGGTAAATAGATAATATAATTAGGTAAATTGAGCACTTATCAAGTAGCCCCAAACCAAGATCTTGCGAGAAACATAAATTCACTTCGAGAATCACGGTTACAATTAGCATGTACAGCAAGCCTTTTAACAGGTTACCTTGGCGAAAAGGTTTACAAAAACTTACCCATACTTTTCTCCTACTTTTAACTAAATTTAATAAGGACAAACCAGAAAAATATTTCCTTGAACCCTTTTAGAGCAAATAAAATTAATCTCACATGAAAAACATGGGATTATGGACCCCATTTTTTAACTTTCAACCCTTGGATTTAAATCCATGTGAAAAGGAGAGGTACTTGTTAGAGCACTCCTCGGTCAAACTTGCATGCGTTGTTATCTGATAGGATCCGGAGATATCTATTTATATAAACCGCAATTGCACGGTGTCTAACTAGTAGAACAATGGCAAGTATAGGTTGTTCCCACGAGAAGCGATGGAAATACGTAATCAATATCTCTAATGGACTAACAAATAAAGATGTTTTTGGATTTTTGAAAGAATAAAGACAATGAGAAGAATAAACTCAAGTAACAAAACGAATCAAATGGGAGAGTTGGTAACTAGGGTTTAATGTATCCACCACTATTTCTATTCAAATACTGAAATGAAACATATTTCATGAATTATTTATTGTTTGTTCTATTGACATCACCTATCATATATATTAGAGTCGCAAATATCACTGGGACGCCCTAAGCATGGCACATCAAAAGACTAAACCAAAGCATGCACCATCAAATTGCATTAGCGAGAAATTTATACGAAACTAAATACAGGTTCTCAAATAATACCTGGCTATTCTAAGCATACCCCATCAAAAGATTTAACCCAAGCATGAAATATCAAATAAGTAGACAAATATATTTTCGATCCTAACAATTATGCACAAAGGTTATACGAAACCGGTGAAGCAACAACTCATATTATCATTAAATCAATATATAAAATCATGGAATTATTTATTCAATTCAAAATGGTCTATTGCTATATAATCCAATCAATCAAAAATGGCCTAATACCCATGTAGTTTCAACCATAAAATCCCTAGTTACAAAGTAATTAGCAAGTCATCGCTTTCTCAAAAGCCATAAATAAATATATTAGATATTCACTAGCTAATCGAAATGGAATTGGAAAAACGGAAGAACGCAAACCCTTCTCCGCCTCTCCTTCACGGCTCTGTATCCGTCTCCCTTCTATTCGTCTCCCAAAACCGGCCTCAGAACCCCCCCCCCCCCTTTTCTTCTTCACAATACAAAAAATATATACCAAATAAAGGTGTGTCGTCATTATCTTAATTAGCCTTAATTGAAACTTGCATGGTGGTCATCAATGTGATCTCCCCATATATATATTCTTCTTCATTTTGCTTGCATGTATATTTGTTAGACTTAAAAAGAATCTCACTGGTGGGAAAGCAAAATCTTTTTAATTCATTTTTCTCCCTCCAACAAGATATTCACGTCGATCCATTTATTTGTTCCAATATTCCACTACCTAACAGGATTTCCTTTCCAACTTCCCAAAACTATGCATATATGCAACGACACATGGCATAGTAACCCCTATAATGTTTTCTGCTTGCATGAAAATCACACGACTGTTCTTCTGAGCCCCACAAAACCATGATTCAGGGAAAAGCATGTGTACGTGCTTGACCTCCTTGTTTTCAATTAGACCGTCCCCCTTGTGTATCATCCCTTCTCTGTCTGGATTTGGTGTCTCGAGTAACCTTGTTTTTTTTTTTGTGGCAAGCACTGTTTTAGCTTCACATTTCGTCATTTATTCTTGGATGATTGGATTTACTTCTACTTTCTACAAAAGCATTAAAATAGTATTATTAGCAACAATATCGAGTCCTAGCTAATATAAATATGGGTACAAAATGTAGCAGATACGTGCTTATCAACACCCCCACACTTATATTTTGCTAGTCCTCGAGCAAAACAAAGAATTGACCCGCTACACAGCTGGTCATAAAATGAAATTTTAAAATACCATACACAAGACCCGCTACACAGCTGGTCATAGAAAATACCCTACAAAAGACCCGCTACACAGCTGGTCATAACCCCTAAAATCATAATGATAATATATTTTTCTATTTTTTTAAGACCCGCTACACAGCTGATCATCTTTTTTTTTAGACCCGCTACACAGCTGGTCCTAATATGCAAATTTTTTTTTTTTAAAGCCTAACGAAAAGGCCACTCCCCCACACTTAACGTTACATTGTCCTCAATGTAATTGAGTCAACCAACGTAGAAATTAAGATGGGAAATTCAAGCAAACAAATAAAAGATAGAGGAAATAAAACAAATCTGATGGGTTGACTCCCATGAAGCGAAATCGTATGGGTTGACTCCCATAAAGCATAATCTTCGTATCCATGTTTGCGCACATATAGAACCCCAAATAAGGTGAGGTTGCACCAAAGTAAGCAGCAAAGCATATATATAAAGTCTTAAAAGTTGGGGATCAGTCCAACAAATCAGGTCAGCTGCGAATATGAACCTGCAAATACTATAAACCTCCAAAAAGATATGTAAATCCATTCCCATTTGAAAACAGTCCTTGGTCGAGATAAATAAATCATTTACATGGACAGTAAACATAAAATGTATATTAGTTTCTATTTTGGAAGCACACTGTAAATCGGGTTCTAAATCAGCTGAAATACATTCGGTCGACACATTATCTTCACTAGAAATCATAGGAAGCAATGTATTGACAATGTCAAAGGGCGAAGAATTATCAAACTCAGCACAATAGTTTAAACTTGTATCTAATGGTTCAAGTTTATCAAAATCAGTAACTCCTAAATCTGGTTCTAAGTCCACGGAAATAACTTCCGTTGTTGAGTTACCTTGATTAACCATTGGAGGGCACAATGCATTGACAATGTCAATAAGCATAGGATCATCAGAATCTGCAAAGTGCGCTAAACAAACTGAGATTGGTTCAAAATCAGTAGTTACCTGACTAGTACCAATCGCCTCCACATTCACATCAGCAATCAGGAAATCACAAGATGAGTCAGCAAAGCAGGAGCTCAATGGAGCAACAATATCATGAATAATAGAAATCTCACTATTCAAATGACTAGAAGGTACCTCAGTATGAATGTCTACTGTCTCTAAGTCGTTAGACTCAACAATAGTATCTTCTGTACAAACATGTTCCTCTAAATCATCAGCTGCATATAACTCTTGGCATGCTAGAACTCTCAACCTTTGCTCCAAACTAGGCGGTGTATGTTTATAATACTTCTCATATATTGTCAAAGGTGATTCTTCACTTATCATAGGTGGGGCAAAAACTCCATACCGTTGCCTCTGCATATATTCCACAAGCGTCATATTAGAAGACGTCTCCTGAGAATGTGAACTTCTACGCATATATTCTGCAAGTGTCACCTTAGATGACATCTCGTGCAAAGAATTCATCATCCTCAAAAAGGTACCTAAAACAAAATTCTAAAACACAAAAAAAGTCAAAAGGAAAAAGAAATCCTAAAACAAAATAAAAATATTGTACAAAAATAAAATAAAAACCTAACTATTTACAAAATCAAAAATACTAATTACAATATTCCACAACCGCTCCCCGGCAGCGGCGCCAAAAATTGATAGGATCCGGAGATACCTATTTATATAAACCGCAATTGCACGGTGTCTAACTTGTAGAACAATGACAAGTACAGGTCGTTCCCACGAGAAGCGGTAGAAATACGTAATCAATATCTCTAATGGACTAACAAATAAAGATGTTTTTGGATTTTTGAAAGAATAAAGACAATGAGAAGAATAAACTCAAGTAACAAAACGAATCAAATGGGAGAGTTGGTAACTAGGGTTTAATGTATCCGCCACTATTTCTATTCAAATACTGAAATGAAACATAATTCATGAATTATTTATTGTTCGTTCTATTGACATCACCTATTATATATATTAGAGTCGCAAATATCACTGGGACGCCCTAAGCATGGCACATCAAAAGACTAAACCAAAGCATGCACCATCAAATTGCATTAGCGAGAAATTTATACGAAACTAAATACAGGTTCTCAAATAATACCTGGCTATTCTAAGCATACCCCATCAAAGGATTTAACCCAAGCATGAAATATCAAATAAGTAAACAAATATATTTTCGATCCTAACAATTATGCACAAAAGTTATACGAAACCGGTGAAGCAACAACTCATATTATCATTAAATCAATATATAAAATCATGGAATTATTTATTCAATTCAAAATGGTCTATTGCTATATAATCCAATCAACCAAAAATGGCCCAATACCCATGTAGTTTCAACCATAAAAACCCTAGTTACAAAGTAATTAGCAAGCCATCGCTTTCTCAAAAGCCGTAAATAAATATATTAGATATTCACTAGATAATCGAAATGGAATTGGAAAAACGGAAGAACGCAAACCCTTCTCCGTCTCTCCTTCACGGCTCTGTATCCGCCTCCCTTCAATTCGTCTCCCAAAACCGGCCTCAGAACCCCCCCCCCCCTTTTTCTTCTTCACAATACAGAAAATATATACCAAATAAAGGTGTGTCGCCATTCTCTTAATTATCCTTAATTGAAACTTGCATGGTGGTCATCAATGTGATCTCCCCATATATATATTCTTCTTCATTTTGCTTGCATGCATATTTGGTAGACTTAAAAAGAATCCCACTGGTGGGAAAGCAAAATCTTTTTAATTCATTTTTCTCCCTCCAACAAGATATTCACGTCAACCCATTTATTTGTTCCAATATTCCACTACCTAACAGGCTTTCCTTTCCAACTTCCCAAAACTATGCATATATGCAACGACACATGGCATAATAACCCCTATAATGTTTGCTGCTTGCATGAAAATCACACGACTGTTCTTCTGAGCCCCACAAAACCATGATTCAGGGGAAAGCATGTGTACGTGCTTGACCTCCTTGTTTTCAATTAGACCGTCCCCCTTGTGTATCATCCCTTCTCTGTCTGGCTTTGGTGTCTCGAGTAACCTTGTTGTTGTTTTTTGTTGGCAAGCACTGTTTTAGCTTCACATTTCGTCATTTATTCTTGGATGATTGGATTTAATTCTACTTTCTACAAAAGCATTAAAATAGTATTATTAGCAACAATATCGAGTCCTAGCTAATAAAAATATGGGTACAAAATGTAGCACATACGTGCTTATCACTATCTCAAGCATGTTTGTCAATGTTAGTGATCAAAACTATAAGTCTTGATTTCTAGTCTCTTATAGCTAAGTCTCGGACTAGGACAGTAAGTGTAGTTGAGCTCAAGGACTTCATGGCGATTCATTGATAGACGCATTTATGTGTATAATATGTCTCTATTGTATGTATTGTTAGTGCTCAATTTTGTATTTATTATGTTCTTTTATGTCTTTGTAGGAATTTTTAGAGAATAAGCCCTTGCTGCGAAATGGGCTCAAAAAGCAGTGTTACACCCCGGAGAAATGTATCGTAGGCACCCCAGAAATGCACCGAAAGCATCCCAGAAATGTCCCGGAGGAACCCATAAAAATTACTATTTCCACTCAAAAATTACTATTTCCAACCAATTGTTATTCGCACCCAAGCTCTGGTTAAGGGGCATCCATCTTCTCTTTAAATTCAAAAACAGCTTTTTGGCGGGAAAAATATATTCAAAACTGGCAGATTTGTGATCGAGAAAATGAAGGTGTTTTAGTGCGATTCAATCGCTGAAATTTGGTGGGAAGTTGTGATATGGGATAGGGAACACATTGTGGGCATCGGATTCGATCGGAATTGGCTGGAAATCCTGGTTTGAGTCACGAGCTCAAAACAGAGCAACGTGTCCTGTAACACGAGTTTGATTGTGTGTTTGCCATGCATGGACAGTTTTGGAGGAGTTCGATGACTTCGGAGGCGTGGGGAAGGTTAACTAGAGCGTGCAGGATCAAATTTTACGTGTGTAGAAGCCAAAAATGGAAATTATTGTTAAATATGGGCAGCGAGCAATGACGGGATTAATGGGAGATTATACGGTGTTATGGTCGGATATTTTTGTTGTAAAACACTATAAATACAAGTCTAAAGAGTTTATAAGAGTTGGAGAGTCTTTGGGAGAGTTTAGGAGCCGAGAAGAATCGAAAGAAAGTCACGCAGGAGAAAAGCTTGTTGCTGGTGCAAGGAAGAACACGAAGAACATAATACCCTCAGGGACAGTCGGTGATTAGTTTCGCTTAATTGCGTCAATACTCAATTCCTTCCCCGACTTCGGAACAACATCACCTCTGTTGTATCGTTCTTCTTGAACGATCTATATGTGTCGCAAACACTGTTGTAAACCGTTTTTCTCAATTTTCTCTTGATTGTAAACAACTTTTGAGTATCAATGAATCAATTTGAGAGGTTTTTCATCATGAGTAGCTAAACCCAATCCCAGGGGTGACGGAGGAAGCCATTCTTCCAAAAGTTATGTGGTAAAATTTATTTAAATTTATTTATGCAACTCTTTTATGATTAATTGCACCGAATAAAAATGGAGTAAATGATTTTTATTAATCAATTGTGTTTTCTCTTGATGGAGTATGCTTAGTAAATTTCTTTTGATACTTCATGCTCGCGATTAACAGTGGATGTTTTCAAAATCTAATTTAGGCAATGATTCGAATCACAATTTCCTTTGATTGGAGTTATATTGTCTAGAATTGCATGATAAGAATTGTATTGAATCACATAAATTTTGGTGAATGGCGGAATCCTGATCCCCGGTAAAACTTCTCTCCCATATTTTGTTAATATTGTGCATATAAAATTATTTATTTATTTTTATTAAGTCTAAAAAAAATTATCCTTCACAAATCCGAGAGTTTGAACCTTCACTACTACAACCCCCGTTAAATCTTTAATCATTCATCATACAAGAAGAAGATCTACTCAAGGAACCAGTGGAACTTCTCGACAAAAAGGTATGTGGAGACTTGAAATTATCTGTCACTCAAAAGTCTATCTATTCTATTTCCTACTCTTTGAGACAAAAGTCGTATGCTATACACATAAACTAGATCATACACATTTGGTATTTCGAGCCGAGTATACCTCGCCTATCTATATCTCGAAATATGTGTTAGTAAGCTTTTCGCTTCGACCAAGTTTATCTTTACCTAGTGACGAAAGTAATGAATGTTTCAATCACTTTGAAAATTGCTTTGACGAGAAATAGTGTAACAACTATATAATGTCCTCTAAGAATGTTTCAATGATTGGAATGAAAGTTTAGATTACATAACCAATGGATTCCTTGAACTGAAGTTTTCGAACTTTGTTGATCAAGAGAACCGGAAGTATGGCAAGTTCCAAGTCCGCGAACTGCCGAAGTTCTCAAACCCGAGAATTTCTGTTGGAGTTGACAAACTACTTGCGTGAGCCAAGTACGCGAACCCAGTCCGCGAACCAACGTAGTTCTCGAACCCGAGAATTTATGCTGGAGTTTTTAAACTCTATTCGGTGTCTTAAGTCCGCGAACCAAGTCTGCGAACTTGAGAAGGTTATATATCTAAAGATGATTTCTGAACTTAATCTTAAAAGACTAAGGAATGCATTTGCAAACCATGGCTATTAAAGTTCATGAACCGATTCGAGTGAATCAAATCATCTTTGCTTCAATTGTGTCTTGTGTAGTAACATAAGATTTCCTTGCAATTGAACAACTCTCTTAACTAGTTCTTTTCAGTCAATTGAACTAGTTATGGTGAAGAAGAACATGGTTGGTATGAAATGCTATATGGTTAACCTCTTTGGGTAAACTATTGTTGAACCAACAATGTACACGTTTTGGTGCGGTTAACAAACCTTGAAGCGTAGAGTCATTTTTGTATGACAAGCTAAGTTTTCGATCTAACGGTTGAGAAATATTAGCTTGAATCTAAATCAGGTTTTCATCTAACGGTGAATATTGATTGCTTTGTAACTAAGGCAAAACCCTGATTTGAAAGGCTATATAAAGGAGACATCTAGTATTGTGCAAAACTAATCCGCACACCTTACGTGTGATACTAGTTTGCGTGCTAGAGTCGTTTCTCCTTTAACCTTTGGTTTTCTTCTTCTAAAACCAGTTTAATGACTTAAAGACTTCATTGGGATTTTGAAGCCATACCGATACTACTTTTATCGTAGTTGTGTGATCTGATCTTGCATTTCTATCGTAACAGTACAATCATATTGATTGGATTGAGATCGTGAGAGTTCTCCGATAGGCAAGATATAAAAAGTAATCACAAACACCTTCGTCTCATCGTTTGTGATTACACGATATCTTATTTCGCTACCATACGATTAA
The DNA here is from genome assembly GCF_003573695.1 of Papaver somniferum. Classification (NCBI taxonomy): domain Eukaryota; kingdom Viridiplantae; phylum Streptophyta; class Magnoliopsida; order Ranunculales; family Papaveraceae; genus Papaver; species Papaver somniferum. The sequence continues at coordinate 160,781,525 of NC_039366.1, read as the reverse complement.
GATTGTTGTGAGGTGATTGATTAATCTAGGCTGTTCTTCGGGAATATAAGACTGGATTATCAATTGGTTCCTGTTCACCTTGATTATTATCAAAAGACGGAACAAAACTTTTAGGGTTTTTCTGTGGGAGACAGATTGATCCTTTGATAGACTTGTCTGTGTGAGACAGATTTGTTTATTGTTAAATCCTGCGATTTTGGGTCGTACCAAATCTTAGTTGTGGGTGAGATCAGCTAAGGGAATCAAGTGCGCAGTATCCGGCTGGGATCAGAGGCGTAGGGAGTACAACTGTACCTTGGATCAGTGGGAGACTGATTGGGGTTCAACTATAGTCCAGTCCGAAGTTAGCTTGGAGTAGGCTAGTGTCTGTAACGGCTTAATACAGTGTGTATCAATCTAGACTAGGTCCCGGGGTTTTTCTGCATTTGTGGTTTCCTTGTTAACAAAATTCTGGTGTCTGTGTTATTTCTATTTCCGCATTATATTTGTTTATATAATTGAAATAATACAGGTTGTGCGTTTGAATCAATCAATTGGAAATCCGACCTTTGGCTGTTGATTGATATTGATTGATCATTGGACATTGGTATTTGGTACCGTACAAGTTATTACTTGTGTTTGATTAAAGACTCGCTGATTTCTATTAGCTTGAGTAAATCAAAACAAGAGAGAGATATTAACTCCTTGAGATACTTTTACCTAGATTGAGTCTGACTGTCTAGTTGATTCTCTAAAAAGTGTTTCGGAGTTAGTCCATACAGATTGCTAAGCGAAATATTGGGTTGTGTTATTAGACCCCCGCTTTTTGAATTGGTATCAGAGCAGGCAAACACGTTAATACCTCACAAGTCTGTGTTTATAGCGATCTGACTCTATGGATAAGAGTACTATCTCTGATAAACGCAATACCAGAAATAAGTGTTCTATCTCGTCTAATTCTAAAAAGAAGGGTTCTACTATCTTGTACTTAGATAAACCTTCCACACTGACAAGACAGATTAGCACCGACATGTGTTCTTCCGATAACCCTTCAATTGAACGGGAAACAGCTGAAGAGAGTCAACTGATTCTAAACCTTGCTAGAATCCAAGCTGATAGATTTAATCGGTTAAAACATCATGTTGACGTTTTACTTGGTGTAATAAGAGATTGCAAATCCAAAGGAAACTTTGATGTTCAGTCATCCTATACGTCTCTTGAAGCTAGTCTCAGAAAAGATGCCTTGGAAATTGAACATCGCTTGAGTAAACTCTCTATTCAAGGATGCTCAAAGCAATCTAATATACCAAGTACTTCTGACACAAAAGATGGTTCATGTTCAGAAGCAAAAACAGAAATCCCTTCTTGTAAAACGAATATGCCTGGAGTTATCATCAATCAAAAAGGCTGCACATCAAATGAAGGGAGGAAATCTTCTAACGATGGTTTTAAGGCTGTACTATTCTGATGATCAGAAAGTATGTCTTGTCTGTGAAACAAAGATTTCGGTGAAACAAAAGGGAACCCCTAAGTTGAAGAAAAATTCCTTGGTTCAACTTCAACACATCTTAGATTTGATTCTTAAAGGTGTAACTGACATTCGTATGTCTAAACCAATTGGTTTTCGTACCTACCCTGTGTATGTTACCAGGAAAGTCAGTTCAATGAGTTCCTCAAACACTCGAGAAGAAAAAAGACATCTGAATAAACATCGTCTAAAGGAATATCGTGTGATGATCTCTAAAAATAACATTGCTCCTGTTGAGAAAGAAAGTTCAGATGAAAGAAGAAATATTGATGAATTGAGAGATAATCTGAAGAAGATAATTTAAGGGTATAAAGAATTCATCAACAGGTTGTCTTCCTCATCAAACCAAAATTCTTCTGATAAGAACTTAAACTATGTCTCGTATTTTGATTACAGTAAGTTTTATGATAATTTCTCACATAACAAGGGATCATTTCCTCGTCTCGGAAGGAAAAAGAAACTTGGCCACAAACACAAATCTCTTGATGAGCATATTTCTCATACTTGTGCTTAATCACAAGGTTTAAAGAGCTTACTCATATAAACCATGTTGAGTAAGTTGTGTTGCTATTCAGGTATACTTTTGGCATGCGCATCTGTTAAGTTGGTCTATCTTCTTATCGTCCATAGCGAAACGATTGCAGACTTGTTGTGCTTAGAGTATTGTTTTGGTCTAAAGTTACTTCTCATTATCTTTAGAAATTCCTCCGTTGAATCTTGGTTCTTGTTACATCCAGGTTCAAAAGTTATTTTTTTTTAAAGCCATGTTTTTTGGGCTTCTTTTTCTGGGTCATGTTGTACTCGAACGGATACCCGTGTTCTGGCACGAGTCAACTGTTAAGAAAACCCTAGAATCTCTTCTCTAAGAAACCCGTATATAGCAACTTGTGAGTTTCAAAAGTCACGTACGCATACTCTAGGTCGGTTTCTGGGTTATCAAGTATGTCTTCTTCTTCATCTTGCTATGGTGGTTTCGCAAGAGGATTCCTTGACAAAGAAGTTGTTGTCGAGTCTAAGAAAAAAATAACTCTTGTAGATGAAGATCATCCCAATGCTTCATGTTACTTTGCCTATTCCATGAGGATGCTGAAAAGGATGATATGATTTCTGCTGAAGTTGTTCACGACTTTCTTAAGTACTTTGGAGAAGCAAAACAAGAGCTCATTGCTACTCTGAAAAATCTTGATGCACTGAAAACTGAGTTGAAAAAGGTTACTACTGACCTTGGTCTCATTAAGTCATGCATCAATGATCTTCGCAAAGGGAATCACCACTTCGTTGTTGCGATGAATGTTGTCTTTCACAAGCCCAAAGACCCCATGACTCGTGTAGTTCCTGAACCATCCATATGATCTTAGTTCGTGTTCGAAAAGTGTACTGGAGTCTGTTTTCCTTTAGCTTGTTGATTTACTATTGTTTCCTAGTATGTCTTCTTTTTGGCTTAGTTGGAAGAATAACTAGTGCTTTGAATAGCGATGATTGTGACTACACATATATATTTATTTTCATCTTCTTGTTTTTAGGTTTTTTGGTTTAAAATTCTAAAACTGTTTGGAGGATGATGTTTTGCAATATTTTTTATTTTGTTATATTGCAACTTGTTATGGGATATTTGTGTTTACGTCCGTGAACTTTGTTGTCCCATATTTTTGTCAAAAGTAAAGTCGTTCACGATCGGTATTCATGTATTGGTTTAAGAATGAATAGACTTTTGACATATACGAAAGTTAAGCCTATATTGTCAACCCTTGACGGAAGATAGGTTAAAATCTTTTGTATCCAAGGATTATTGCTATTGTATATGCTTGTGCAAAAGAATGAATCCTTGTGTATTCCACGGTATAGATCTTCATTGATCCATCTTTTTGTATTACCGTGAGGCTCCGTGATTGGTCTTATGTTGAGCACGATACAACTAAGTTGATTATTTTTGATTAGCTTGGTTGGTTGTTCCGTGAGGTACGTTATGTTGAGCATTTAGAACTAAATTAATCATCTCCTTGGTTATTTAGTTATCACTCCACAAGTTCTCTTGTGTTGAGTACATGAACGATTAAGCCAATCACTCTCTTGTATGATTAACTTAGTCGTTGCTCCGTAAGTTTACTTATGTTGAGCACAATGAATTAAATTGATCACTTTTGTGGTTAATTTGATTATGTATTCCGATTAGATTATACATGGGTTTACCTATGAATAATTTGATTGAGTGTTGGATATAAAAATCATTCTCATGGTTTTGGTGTCCAATAAAATCCTTCGTTTCTCTTGAAATTAAGGTCGCTCGTTGTTGTTCCCTTGGGAATGACATCAAATGGGGGAGAGTTCTTTTGAACTTGTGCTTAATGGTCATATCTTGAGGGTGTGCGGCTGTGGAATTTTAGAGGGGCTATCTTGTATCTTTAAACTCCCTTGATGAATGTTGTTAGCTTCGGCTATATGATTGCATATAAATAAGATGATGTGTGTTTCTTTCTCTCAGTCATGAAATGTCTCTTACAGAAATTTCATTATGAACCCGTTCTTGTACCTTTGCCAATTTTATTTTCAAAAAGGGGGAGAATTAATATGTAGTTCACACTACAAATACATATGGTTTCCGGATCATTGTGTAAGGGAGATTGGTTTTCATGTGAGATGGAGTACTGACTAAGGGGGAGTGTTACATATCACCATAGTATTATTGTTGAAGTTGTGATACAATTGAGATTTGACACTGTGTAATAATACTATGACACTGTATAACAATGATCGAGACCGATGCTTTCTCATTGTTATAGCTACGGATCTTCAACAACGATGGTGCTAAACTTATAACCTTTGGGATCATCGTAGTACTTGGAAGTGACGAAGATTTCGAGGAATGTTGAAGATTAGACATGTGGAATAGGAGCTACTAAAGTTTCATTATCTTTTTTGTATTCCATATGTATTGATAGTTTTGTCACTAAAATTGACAAAGGGGGAGATTGTTAGAGCACTGCTCGGTCAAACTCTCATGCGTTGCTATCTCAAGCATGTTTGTCAATGTTAGTGATCAAAACTATAAGTCTTGATTTCTAGTCTCTTATAGCTAAGTCAGACTAGGATAGTAAGTGTAGTTGAGATCAAGGACTTCATGGCGATTCATCATACAAGAAGAAGATCTACTCAAGGAACCGATGGAACTTCTCGACAAAAAGGTATGTGGAGACTTGAACTTATCTGTCACTCAAAAGTCTATCTATTCTATCTCCTACTCTTTGAGACAAAAGTCGTATGCTATACATATAGACTAGATCATACACATTTGGTATTTCGAGCCGAGTATATACCTCGCCTATCTATATCTCGAAATATGTGTTGGTAAGCTTTTCGCTTCGAACAAGTTTATCTTTACCTAGTGACGAAAGTAATGAATGTTTCAATCACTTTGGAAATTGCTTTGACGAGAAATAGTGTAACAACTGTATAACGTCCTCTAAGAATGTTTCAGTGATTGGAATGAGAGTTTAGATTACATAACCAATGGATTCCTTGAACCGAATTTTTCGAACTTTGTTGATCAAGAGAACCGGAAGTATGGCAAGTTCCAAGTCCGCGAACTGCCTAAGTTCTAAAACCCGAGAATTTCTGCTGGAGTTGACAAACTACTTGCGTGAGCCAAGTCCGCGAACCCAGTCCGCGAACCGGCGTAGTTCTCGAACCCGAGAATTTCTGCTGGTGTTTGTAAACTCTATCCGGTGTCTTAAGTCCGCGAACCTAGTCTGCGAACTTGAGAAGGTTATATATCTAAAGATGATTTCTGAACTTAATCTTAAAAGACTAAGGAATGCATTTGCAAACCGTGTCTATTAAAGTTCATGAACCGATTCGAGTGAATCAAATCATCTTTGCTTCAATTGTGTCTTGTGTAGTTACATAAGATTTCCTTGCAATTGAACAACTCTCTTAACTAGTTCTTTTCAGTCAATTGAACTAGTTATGGTGAAGAAGAACATGGTTGGTATGAAACGCTATATTGTAACCTCTTTGGATAGACTATTGCTGAACCAACAATGTACACGTTTGGGTGCGGTTAACAAACCTAGAAGCGTACAATCATTTGTGTATGACAAGCTAAGTTTTCGATCTAAAGGTTGAGAAATACTATCTTGAATCTAAATCAGGTTTTCATGGTGAATATTTATTTCTTTGTAACTAAGGCAAAATCCTGATTTGAAACGCTATATAAAGGACACATCTAGTATTATGTAAAACTAATCCCCACACCTTACATGTGATACTAGTTTGCGTGCTAGAGTCGTTTCTCCTTTAACCTTTGGTTTTCTTCTTCTAATACCAGGTTAACGGATTAAAGACTTCATTGGGATTGTGAAGCCAGACCGATACTACTTTTATCGTAATTCTGTGATCTGATCTTGCATCTTCTATCGTAACAGTACAATCATATTGATTGGCTTGAGATCGTGAGAGTTTTTCCTATAGGCAAGATATAAAAAGTAATCACAAACACCTTCGTCTCATCGTTTGTGATTCCACGACATCTTGTTTCGCTACCATACGATTAAGATTGTTGTGAGGTGATTGATTAATCTAGGTTGTTCTTCGGGAATATAAGACCGGATTATCAATTGGTTCCTGTTCACCTTGATTATTATCAAAAGATGAAACAAAAACTTTTAGGGTTTTTCTGTGGGAGACAGATTGATCCTTTGATAGACTTGTCGGTGTGAGACAGATTTGCTTATTGTTAAAGCCTGCGATTTTGGGTCGTAATAACTCTTAGTTGTGGGTGAGATCAGCTAAGGGAATCAAGTGCGCAGTATCATGCTGGGATCAGAGGCGTAGGGAGTACAACTGTACCTTGGATCAGTGGAAGACTGATTGGGGTTCAACTATAGTCCAGTAAAAAGTTAGCTTGGAGTAGGATAGTGTCTGTTACGGCTTAATACAGTGTGTATTCAATCTGGACTAGGTCCCAGTATTTTTCTGCATTTGTGGTTTCCTTGTTAACAAAATTTTGGTGTCTGTGTTATTTCTATTTCCGCATTATATTTTTTTATATAATTGAAATACTACAGGTTGTGCGTTTGAATCAATCAATTGGAAATCCGACCTTTGGCTGTTGATTTATATTGATTGATCCTTGGACATTGGTCTTTGGTACCGTCCAAGTTATTCCTTGTGTTTGATTAAAGACTCGCTGATTTTTATTAGATTGAGTAAATCAAAACAAGAGAGAGATATTAACTCCTTGAGATACTTTTACCTAGATTGAGTCTGATTGTCTAGTTGATTCTCTAGAAAGTGTTTCGGAGCTAGTCCATACAGATTGCTAAGCGAAATAATGGATGGTGTTGTTAGACCCCCGCTTTTTCAGTACTAAATACACCACCAAGAATCACCTTATTTGATTCATCATCTGAGTCAGATATAGGATCAACAGGTGTCTCAGCCACAAGAGCATAATTTCCTGTGAAATCTCCAGGAAGAGGCTCATCAGTCATATCATCAAGAGAAACTATGAGAGCATTATTTTCCTGATAGTATTACTTACTTGGGCATTCCTTTTGAACATGTACAAACTCACAACATTTAAAGTACTGAAGAGGTAGTTCATCTTGAGAAGAAGATTAACCCTGAAAGTTGGATCTATAAACTCGTTTTCCGAATCATCTTTCTCTCCGTCTCTTGAGAAGATTTCTGACATGTTGCGTGATCATAGACATGTTATTGTCTAATTCATCGTGATCTTCCTAGCATTCATCAACACAAGATAAGCTAACCTTTGGCGTACAAAATCTTAATTTAGTCACAGATTCTAGAGCGGGATTCTTCTCCTTAGCCGTGAGTTGCTCGTGAGATTTTTAACTTTCCTACGAGGTTGCTTCTGTAAAGTGTAGCATGATTGTTTCCTTCTGTGATGGCATGTTTCTTAGACTCGTATCGAGCTAGCAAAGATCTAAGAATTTTCACCACAATATCCCTTTCAGGAATATTCATTCCTATTGCATGACAAGCATTCACTATTTCAGAAAAGTTGTGATTAAATTCCTCAAACGAATCTTCGTCAGTCATACGAAGGTTTTCCCAGTCAGAAGTTAGCTTTTGAAGCATTATTTCTTTCTCTGTGGTAGTCCTTTCAAATACTATTTCTAAGATTTACCAAGCTAGCTTCGATATAGTGCACGCATTCATCTCATCAGAGTTGTGTTTAGCATCACTGATTTCGGCATCACCATATGTAGCTATATCTTTCAAAACAACAGTTGTCCATTCTTCAGACATTGGAAGATTGTATCCACTTATAACAAGATCACATGTTTGGACATCACGAGCTTTTAAGAAGGATCACATAACTATTTTCCATAGTAAGTAATTTGTGCCATTTAAGGCTGGTGGTACGTTAATGGAGATTGCACTCTTGTCCATAATTCAGATTGCTAAAAACACATATTTTTTAGGTCTAAAGATGTTTGTCTTCTCTGATAACAATTAAAAAGGAAAGGGTACTAAGTGTAGCACTAAATTTTTCGGTCGGAAACCTGTATGGAGAAAACCTAATACAATTACAAGTAGACCACAATATGTATTTAAACTTTATATCTCTATATCTTCTCAATCAGAAAGTATAAACTATGAAGTTCGTGAACCTGATTGTTAATTAGAGTACTTGGACGATATCAAAAATCAATATCCAAGATCAATCCAGTCGTATCCAAATAATTCATTTTGAATTCTGCCAAGTATTAAACTTGTTATTTATCTTTCAAGATACGAATTCTACAAGAAACAAGTCTCATATTCTCGATCACAATTATGTGGATGTATCAACTAAGATTGAATATGTCCTACTTGTGTAAATTTAATTATAAATATAAACAATATAATGCGGAAAGGGAAAAAACACAAGACACCAGAAGCTTCGTTAACGAGGAAACCAACTACTGAAAAACCCCGACATCTCATCCAGATTTGAATTCTCAACTGTATTAATCCGATATAGAAACTAGCCTACTATCAGACTTCAGAATGGAATATAGTTGAGAACGAATCCGCCCTCCTTGAGGTTCAGTTACAGTGGCACTCTTTACGTCTCTTACACCTCGCAAGTCTCTACGCAATTGATTCCAGCCGTCCTTTACAACCTAAGAGATTCTTCAACCTAAGTGAAGATTTTTTATACCAATACGCCTCTAACTGATAAGCCTATTTGATTTCCCATTATATCAAAGATCAAGGCTTAGAAATCTGTTTGCAATAGACAAAGCTAGCAAACCTCATAAATTCGGAACAGTTACACTCAGTTACATGAGAAGCCTGAATTCTTTACCACCTCTCAAGAAAAATCTTCAACTTATCAATTAAGAATAGTTTTCAGATATCTATCTTGAGGTATCACAAAGTGTGAGACGAAGAGAACTTTGCGATCACTATCTATCTTACCTGAAAGATATTACAAAAACCTCGATAACAGAAAAGCAAGATCAGGATATACGAACTATAAAGGTAAAAATAGTTGATCAGGATACACAAACTATCAAGGTATAAATAGTTTCCTGCCTTCACGAATATCCAAAGCAAATTCTTTTACTCATATACCTAATTGTGTTTCTCGGAGGAAGCATAAGCCTATAGAGGACGACTCTGGATATCAACTAAAACATAGAAGTGTTAGGAATTGATTTTCCAAGTTGATAGAGCATCTCTATTTATAGATGTTAAAGACCAAGGGTTGCTTAGAATTCAAGCTAAGATAACTTGAGATTCAAGTAAACACTTTCTCTGTTGAGACGAAACTCTAATTAGGTTTTCAAGTAAGCATGTGAGAATTGGTCTTGAAATCACATAAAGGAATATACATGGTGGGCGGGTCTGGAACAATATACAATAGAAAATATTCCTTTTGAACTATAAGTAATTTGATGTTCATTTAAACACTTAATATTTTAATCATGATACACATACAAGTGTCTTAGTAATCAATGATGTCTTAGAGGTGTTTATGAGATTCATAATAATGACGAACATAATTAAAAATATAAGTCTTTAAGCATCTGCTAAACTTTTATTGGGATCGTTGGTGAAATGGTTCGTGAACTGATAAGCAGTTCACGAGTCAGAGTGGAACGGTTCGTGAATCGGGTTCACCAACCCTACTCGGATCGTGAACTCAGATGGACACGGTTGGTGAACGGGGTTTGCCAAGTGTTAAGTTTTTTTCCACCAACATAAAAAATTTAGATCATCACGGTTCGTGAACAGTCCCCTTCTGAACTTAAGGTTTGCGAACAGGATCGCTAGCCTTCCCTGTATTTCAGAAACTCAAATATCTATGGTTTTCGAACTGGTTCACCATCCTATCCTGAGTTGAAATATCAGAAGTTCTGAATTTCTCTCTTTTGATGTTTGAAACATTCCGAAATGTTAAAATCATTGCTTGGGCTATATTTAAATTAAAAAAAACTATTTGATATTAACTGTTACAAAACAGTTTGTAACAGAACTTATACAAGAATTAATCCAAAAACTATTTGATATTTAAATTGATCCAAAAATTATTTTTTGAACAATGAATTGTTTCGAACTATATTGTTAAGGACGCTTGGGGTCATATTTCGAGATGATTAACAAGACAAGCTTGACTTGAAATTTATTTTTTGCAATAAATCTACTAGAAGTCATATGATATAGTCACGTGTAGATAGAATGGTGATGCATGTGAGTAAATAGAATGGTTCATTCTTCACATACCTTGTTGATTAAGTTCTCCAAATGTGTTCGTCGATCTTCAGTCTTCGAAGGTGATGTATGATACTCAACTACCGAATTCTAACCTAGTCTGAGACTTGACTTAGTAGACTAGAAATCAAGATATAGTTTTGTTCAACTAACATTGACAACAAGCTTGATATAGCAAAAATTGTGGGTTCAATCGAGCATGTTCTAACAACATGAATTTTCAAGGTCATTCTAGAATTACTTACAAAAATAATTTGAAGATGGGCTGGCGAGTTGTTAACAAGATATCATGTACGGGATCTATTAGAGCATTGCTTGGTTGATCCCACTAACCGTTGGTATGTCAAGTTTGGTTGGCATATTTTATCTCTAATACTTGAAGCTGCTTGATTAGATTACTAAAGTCAACTTCGTTAGTTTAGACTGGGAGCATTAAAAATGTTGAGACAAGCTCGTGTTACTATGAAAAACCTGAAGACATATCGATATCAATGTACACATCATCCTTCTATACGAGGTTAGTAATACAGACTTGACTTGTTTATATTTCTATATACGTTATTTTCGAGTCATTTATACTGAAAAAAATAACTTACAAAGTCATATATATATATATATATATATGCATCTTTAGTATTGGTGTCTTTATCATTACTTTATGCTAAAAATGTCAAGGAAATATATACTATTTGCTTCAGACAACTTAGGTATATTGGATTATGAAGTATAACGTCTATCTTTTGAACTTCATAATTACGAAATAACACTATTTGGTAATTCATTACTAGGTTAGTGTTTTGAACTTTAGGTTGATTCCATGCCTATAAAACTGTGTTTGGTTGCATTACTTTAAGGAAGTATACTTGCTTTCGTAATTTAAAAGGAATCAAAGGATATACTCTAGAACCTATCCCTTAAAAAGGGATCTATATACTAGGACCTTTCCCAAGGATTTATAGCTAGATCGATTCCTACATGGGGATATATAGAATGACTGATCCCTTACTTGGGGATCTATTATAGAATCCATCCCTAACAGGTTAACCAATTACAAATGTATTTACGGTTTGTATATCACTCTAGGGTTTGCATAGATATCGTAATATGATTTGGTTAACATGGAAAGTTCACAATTTCCACATAGTTTTGGAAAATTTACTAAACTCTTATTTCTTAATGTTCAAGTATTTTACTTGATTCTCAAGGTGAGATCCCAAACCGAAATATTCCATAATATCTTTTTGATATTTGGAATTTATGTCTTTAATTTCCCAGTAATTAAAGCATATTTCTGGATGATATATTAGTAAAGTATACTTATATGCTATCTAATATTGAGTTTTCATCCTTGAGAGATTTCGTTATATTATTTGGACAATAGTTGGAAGTGAGAACCAAAAATTGGTATTTATTGCATATCTTTTGATATTTTCAGTTTTGAAAATTCCTTGGATTTAATATTGAAGTTATTCTTATAAACTTATCCCACAGTACACACACTTTATTTTGTCGTCAGTGTAGGAAGCCTACTAGAAGTATTACTTGTAGTACTCACTCGGAGAGGAGAGTATCCTGATTAGGTGAATTCTCTTACATCCGCTTCATATAAAGACTTCCATAGGATCAATAAGCCTCTAGAAGTACCGTTGGTGGGAAACTATAATCGTATTGTTATTTTTGTTTTCAATTATTATAGTTGAACCTTGATAATCACTAGTTTGTTTCGTGATCAAGGATCGACAAAGTTCAGATCTGGTTTTAGATCTAAAGATAGGCTTGTGATCATCCATTGTTAACAGACCCCGTTTTGTGCATCATGGATTACAAGGTAATCAAGTTGTTTGTGCAGTTACATTAAAGACTGAAGATAACACGATTTTCGGCTTGGTATTATGATCTTTGTGATTATACTTCGTACACACTGGAAAGACGAGGGTACCTAAATATACCTCAATCTAAAACTTTTCCACCTATAAGTCCTTTCTCCGAAAGTGATTGTCTATGGACTGAGTCGAGACAATACAACAACTAGGTTCACACTTTGTGTAATCGTCTGTGGATACGAGATCGAGACAATACGACAACAAGATAACTTGCGTGATTGACTATGGATACAATATCGAGACAATACAACAAAGAAGTATGATTACTTGATAATAGGTTCGGACTTAACCAAACACTATAGGATTGCTATCAAGTAATTAGGAATTAACGTTTGTGTTTTTTACTTCTAATTCTAATAAATCAATTATAATTTCGGAAATAAAAAAGTAAAAGACACATCAAGATTTTGTAAACGAGGAAACCGAAAATACAGAAAAACCCCAGGACCTTGTCCATAATTGAATACTCTCATAATTAAGCCGCTATACAAAATCTAAACCAGCTTCGTATAGTTGAGACCAAACAACTAAACCTATAGTTCCCTGAGTATCCCTGCGCCTCCAACTTGCAATAAGTCACGCACTTGGAACAATTCCTTTAGTTCTTATTCCAAACAGTAAAGGAACAACAAATATGTTCGGTAACAACTCTTTTCGAACAACGTGATATGAGTTTGACAAAAGGCTCTTCCGTTTAACCAATAAACTCCTTTGTCGGGTTCTTAGATCAATCTATTTAACAACTACCAAAGTAATTGTTTAGATTGTGCAATCAATACTATGAATCACAAAAAAATTCATTGATGCCGATCTACGCAACTAATCAATCCAATCTATCAAAAGATAAACAGATTATAGTTGGATCCCCAGCCGATCAAGTTTTGTGCACACCAAAGATTACGAACTCAAATAAGAAATCTTCTTTGTCTTCAAATCTTCCATTGCTCTTAGGGTATATCGGAGTGAACTTGTTTTTCTAAATGTTGAAAGTGTTGAACAACATGTATATATTCTTTCTCTCCAACTGCTTGCCATTGTCAGAGACTATGGCGGCTGGTATCCCAAACCTGCAGATGATTTGTTCAAAAAAAATTTTAAAGACGTCCGTGTCTCTAATTCTCGCCAAAGCTATTGCTTCCACCCACTTGGTGAAATAATCCATAACCACGATAAGGTATTTTCTTTTTGATGTCCCTTCTATCAAAGGTCCAACAATATCAACCCCCTATTTGATGAATGGCCATGGGATGATGACTGAGTTGAGCTCCGTTGTTGGTTCCCTAATCTTCCTGGCAAAGCGTTGGCATCTTTCGCAGCGCTTAGCCACATTTTTTGAATCTTCGTCCATGCTCAGCCAATAGTATCCTTGCATCTTGGATTTGATTGCTAAGGACCTTCTTCCGCTATGGTTGCCGGCTTCTCCGTTGTATATATCATGCAGTATTTTCCTGCCTTCAGTTTGTGAGAGGCAACGCATCAGAGGTCCGAGAAATGACTTTATGTATAGTATCCCATCACGTAGGCTGTACATAACTGCCTTGGACTCGAGTATACGAGATTCTTTGACGTCTGCTGGTAAGGTACATTTATCAAGATACTGGTGAATTGGGATTCTCCAATCATCTTATGCTTCGTCTTCGTTGCTTTCGTCCGACATGGAAAGGTCTTTGTCAGACTCGTCAGCTTCGTTATCTGGCTCTTATATCCCTTCGTCTTCTTTCTCCTTTTCTGTTTCCACCATGGCCCGAGTTTGGACGACCATGGCTTCTCCAACGCCTGAGGTTAGCCCTTCTATCGAAGGTTCGTATATCCTTCCAATTTTCACGGAGGTGGTATTCCTGTCCCTCAGCATTGATGATATAAATGTTAAGGCATCAGCGTGTTTGTTGTCTTTCCGACAGACGTGTCTGAATGTGACTTTTTCGATCTTTGATGCATGCTCCTCTGCTGGCAGGCCTGGAAAAGGGTATAAAAATTATCCCCGGCCAAAAACTTGGTGGACCCGGAGATATGTATAAAATTAAAGCGCAGAAAAACGGGGGCCTACAGTAATACCGCAAGTGCACGGTCGTCGGTTGTAGCTCGTGCAAGTACGGGTCGATCCACAGAGATCGGGTGTGTTTTGAAGTGTTTATAGCTAATTGGGTTCCTAAATTGCTATTGGGCTATGAAGCCTTTTGGCTTAAATTGGGCTTTGAGTACTAATGGGTTTGTTCACAATAAAATGAACTGAGCTTGGGCTCAGTTGGTCTTTGAAATGTAAATGGGCTTTGGCCTTAACTTAGGCTTTTGATTAAGCCCACAGTTGGTTGAATTGGGCTTTGATTTTTAATGAGCTGGGCTTCAACTTTTGGTTCAAACCTGGGCTTGGTAACTGTGGACTGGGCCTTAGTCTTTTTGGAATGAGCTGAGCTTTGGGCTCAGTTGGATTGGCCTTTTCTTGGCTGCAGGAAGCAGAAGCAACACAAATGCTGCACAGCAGAAGGGCAGCAGCAGAGTTGTAGCAGGAGAGTGGAGCTGCAGCAGGAGAAGTGAAGGCAATGCAGCAGCAGTGGAGCTGCAGCAGACAAGGCAAAAAAGAAAATGCACAGCAGGAGAAAAACAATGCAGCAGCAGCACAAGTGCTGCACAGCAGCTGCAGGGCACAAGCAACAGCAACAGCAACAGCAGCTGCAACAGCAGTGCAGCAGAGAAAGCAGCAGCAACAGAATGTACAAGATGACTGCACAAGCAATAGAATGCAGCAAGAATAACAAGGCAGAGGCAGTGGAATAAGAGAAATGCAACAGAGTTGCAGCAAGCCAAAAGAAGTAGCAGCAATAGAAGTAAATCAGCAAATAAACATGGAAGTAAAACAGTGACAGAAACAAAGAACAAAGCAACTACAAGCATAAAACAGTGCAAGATGAACCAAGGCCTAAGCCAAGGGCAGGGGTGATAAAGAAACTGAAATGAAGCAAGGCTAGACTAAGGCATTCAGGAGGTATACTAAAAGAATGGGAAGAGAACTAGCTTGCTATGAGCACTAGTTTCTCCCAAAGCTCAATCAACACTGCAACCTAAGCATACACAAGGAATGGCAAGAAAATCAGCTTGCTATGAGCACTGATTTCTTCCATTGCACAATTAGTTCAAAGCTTCACAGATACCTAGCCTAGCATTCCATCAATTGTGACAGCAAATTAAACACAACATTACACAAACATTACATGGCAGTGAGCAACAACACATGTTAACAGGACAAATGTAACAGGAATGAATTGGAAATCAAACATGAAATTAAACAAGCACATAACATTAACAGAACATAACATAAGCACATTTAACAGTGACAAAGCAAGAAATTAAAACATACACATTTAACTGAAATTGAACTGAAACATGAACTGAGCTGAAACTGAAAATTAACAGGACATGAAAGTCCTGGATGTTGGCTACTCCAAGCATAAAGTTTCTACACCAATCCCACACCCATATTTATACCCAATACCCAATTAGGGTTTACAATCAAAATCCCCAAATTTCTCCAATGACAGTACAATTAGGGTTTCGAATTTTACTCACCAAACATGTGATTTGACACTTCAATCGTCGACCCATTATTTTCCTTGTTCACCTGCTCCGTCCCATGCCTCAATTGCATCTTTCCAACTCGTCCTATTTTATTGATTTCTTCCCTAGGTTTTTAGAGAGAAATTAGGGGAGAAAACCATATAATAGGAGGCTAGAACAAGGGGGTAATGAAGGAGAAAGATAGGGGTGATGATGGTGGAGGTGTGGTGGTGGTACGGTTCTGTTGAAGAAGGTGGTGAAGTTGCAGAGAGGAATGGGGGAGGTGAAGTCGATGGTTTGGGAGAAGGGTGCGTTTAGGTAGCTGGTATAGGGTTTGGTTGCTAGGGTGTTAGGCGGCTTCATCAAATTGGATGAACAGCGAGGATGAGCCGTGGGATGTGGAGCTGGTAGGTAGATCGGACGGTGATGCGGAGGCAAGCGGGGAGCGACCGTCGGATGAAGGGATACAACGAAACGAACGGTGCTAGATTAGGTTAGGTGCTGTAGTGTAAGGCGGGGATATCAAACTTTGATGAACAGCAAGGGAGAAACCGTTGGATTCAAATACCATCTAATCTGAAGGCTTGGAATTTCAGCGCTGTGGTGTTTGGCAGAGACTTCAGATTTTGATGCTCTATGAAGGAGCGACCATCGGATGCTTCTGAGAACTGATCTGATGGCTGAGAACGGAGGCGTTTTTGTGTGTAGAAAATGAGGTTGTGCGCACCATTCTTCGCGGCTTCCTTGCGTGATTTCTCCCGGCTTTTCACTACTTTTCTGCTCTTTTGCTCCGCAAGTCATCCAGACTTTATTTATTACCTAAAAATGCAAAATTAAGTAAGAAAAATATTTATTCTTGAAAACAATGAAAATACAGAATATGGGATAAAATGTAGAATTAACGCACAAAAGATGAGTAAATGCCAACAAAAAGGGATAAAATATATACAATATTTGGCACTCATCAAATACCCCCAAACCTGAATTTTACTTGTCCTCAAGTAAAACAAAACTAAGGAAATCCTAACTATACCACTGTCGCTGGTCTCTCGAATGCATTTAGCGTATGCACTAAGCCTTTTAAACCACTAAGTGTCCCTAGTGGACGAGTTGAAGTCTCGTGAAGGTTTACCAGAGGTGTGCCTACAAAACCTAAGGACAAAATATAAGCTCATATTCCATCAAATGTGACATGTGCAAAACAGTTAAGCTCACAGCAAAATGGAGATGTCAATCTAGCTATCGAAGGCACAATCCTAGCACTGATAACAAATAAAAGACATGTGATAAGAGTGTAAAGTGTATCTACACATGTGTAAAGAAAGATCTGAAGTTATGACTACTAATCACCAAGAGATAGTTTCTCAGGCTAAGAACTGAGGTCGAAATCTAGCTAGCTGTCCGGACTTTACGAGAATTGTGAATGAGTTGGAGGTATTTCACAATTACTCGCGTTGTACATCAATGGCATACACCCTCCTTGCTTATTACAATGAAACAACAAAAGATGATTATTTACATGACTCTTATTTACATTGACTATTCTCTTTTTATTTTTGGAACAAGAGAGGATGGAATTGAACAATACTTGATTTTTTTGATTTTTTTCTCTTTTTTTTTTTTTTTTTGAATATATACATCGTTTTTTTTTTTTTTTTTTTTTTTTTTTTTTTTTTTTTTTTTGAAGGAAACACTTTTGATACATATACAAAAGGAAACAAAAGATTACATGACACTTTGCAAGAGGTAGCCCTTTTTGATGCACCCAGTTAAATTCGATGGTTGTCTTTCTTAATGTAACCTCCACCTTCTATCCCAACCAACCAAAGAACAAGCTAGTCAAGTTTCGTTCAGTATTCTAAAGTGATTGGCAATCGTAACTTCCTATCAAACACCTTGAAGATCGAGGCCATACATGTATTGGTAGATCGTGCGCGTGCAAATTTCTTATCACTATGTGAATTGTGCTAGAATCAGGGTGCCTAAATATCTAGACTAAGACTCCTAATAATTACATATTTGCACAAGAGTCAACATTTCAAGGTAAATGAGCTCCATTTTTTATGTTTTTTTCATTTTTTTTAATTTTTTTTGAATTTTGATTTGTCAATTTTTTTTGGAATTTTTTCAAAAAAAGAAGGAGTTCGTTTTCAATTATGGCAAATTATCGTGGCATCTACTCTATACCCCCAAACCTAAACTAAACATTGTCCTCAATGTTTCAAAATATGGAAAGGATTAAAATGCAACATATGGAAAGGGACATGCTGAGTAGAGTAAAAGGAGAGGGAATACCCGATTTCGGCGAAAGCAGAATTAAAACTCCGTTATTTAAGGTAAAAATCCAACATATTTCAGCCGAGATCATATTGGATTAGCAAAATATACACAAAAGGAACAAAAAGGTTTTTTTAAAATTTTATCTACTGGATTATATACAAAAAATTCACCATACACTAACAATCTAAAGAGTTGAGGATCAACCCAAAAGAAAAAGTGTAGAGACATAGAAAGTTTCAAAACACTAAAATTGGACTTAAATGGGAGAAAAATAAAACTTTTTTTTTTTTTTTTTTTTTTTTTTAAGAAAATAAAATTTGGTTTTTGAATTGGGAGCAAGCCCACTGTTTGTCCTCTAATGGAATGAAGGCTGCGGCCCAAGAAACACTAAGTTTTAATTTTGAAAGTTTAATTTGGCCCAGTTGGTTAAGGCCCGACGTTTGTTTTAAAACTTTGGTTTCGAGGTCCACTCTTGAGTGGAATACAAGTCCACAATCGGTTATAAGCTCAGCTGGGTTTAAACCCAGAGTCCAAAATACAAGTCCAATGAAAGAATTTAAACAAGCCCACAAATTAAACAAACAAGCCCACAAATAAATTATTACAAACCCAACAGAAAATAAGAGAAGCCCAAAAATTGGCTTTAATATTACATGCCCACAATTAAAAATTGGAAGCCCACAATTCGGGTTCTCTTAAATGGGTTACCTTTTAAGCACAGCCCAGCTGCTCTGATATTGTTGCAAAAACCCAGTTGGGTTTTGGTTCTTTTCCTTGGTGGCGTCCCAGCAGAGAAAAACAGGTTCAGAACAGCAGGTCCAACAGCAAATGAAGTGAAGCAGATGCAGATGCAAATGCTATGCAATGAAATGCAAAAATAGCTAATAAAACAACAAGAAAAACACAGCACCAATCCCCGGCAGCGGCGCCAAAAACTTGGCAGGCCTGGAAAAGGGTATAAAAATTATCCCCGGCCAAAAACTTGGTGGACCCGGAGATATGTATAAAATTAAAGCGCAGAAAAACGGGGGCCTACAGTAATACCGCAAGTGCACGGTCGTCGGTTGTAGCTCGTGCAAGTACGGGTCGATCCACAGAGATCGGGTGTGTTTTGAAGTGTTTATAGCTAATTGGGTTCCTAAATTGCTATTGGGCTATGAAGCCTTTTGGCTTAAATTGGGCTTTGAGTACTAATGGGTTTGTTCACAATAAAATGAACTGAGCTTGGGCTCAGTTGGTCTTTGAAATGTAAATGGGCTTTGGCCTTAACTTAGGCTTTTGATTAAGCCCACAGTTGGTTGAATTGGGCTTTGATTTTTAATGAGCTGGGCTTCAACTTTTGGTTCAAACCTGGGCTTGGTAACTGTGGACTGGGCCTTAGTCTTTTTGGAATGAGCTGAGCTTTGGGCTCAGTTGGATTGGCCTTTTCTTGGCTGCAGGAAGCAGAAGCAACACAAATGCTGCACAGCAGAAGGGCAGCAGCAGAGTTGTAGCAGGAGAGTGGAGCTGCAGCAGGAGAAGTGAAGGCAATGCAGCAGCAGTGGAGCTGCAGCAGACAAGGCAAAAAAGAAAATGCACAGCAGGAGAAAAACAATGCAGCAGCAGCACAAGTGCTGCACAGCAGCTGCAGGGCACAAGCAACAGCAACAGCAACAGCAGCTGCAACAGCAGCTGCAGCAGAGAAGCAGCAGCAGCAACAGAATGTACAAGATGACTGCACAAGCAATAGAATGCAGCAAGAATAACAAGGCAGAGGCAGTGGAATAAGAGAAATGCAACAGAGTTGCAGCAAGCCAAAAAGAGTAGCAGCAATAGAAGTAAATCAGCAAATAAACATGGAAGTAAAACAGTGACAGAAACAAAGAACACAGCAACTACAAGCATAAAACAGTGCAAGATGAACCAAGGCCTAAGCCAAGGGCAGGGGTGATAAAGAAACTGAAATGAAGCAAGGCTAGAC
Organism: Papaver somniferum; assembly: GCF_003573695.1. Lineage (NCBI taxonomy): Eukaryota > Viridiplantae > Streptophyta > Magnoliopsida > Ranunculales > Papaveraceae > Papaver > Papaver somniferum. Next base: position 160,761,619 of record NC_039366.1, on the reverse strand, counting down.
TAAGGCATTCAGAAGGTATACTAAAAGAATGGGAAGAGAACTAGCTTGCTATGAGCACTAGTTTCTCCCAAAGCTCAATCAACACTGCAACCTAAGCATACACAAGGAATGGCAAGAAAATCAGCTTGCTATGAGCACTGATTTCTTCCATTGCACAATTAGTTCAAAGCTTCACAGATACCTAGCCTAGCATTCCATCAATTGTGACAGCAAATTAAAACAACATTACACAAACATTACATGGCAGTGAGCAACAACACATGTTAACAGGACAAATGTAACAGGAATGAATTGGAAATCAAACATGAAATTAAACAAGCACATAACATTAACAGAACATAACATAAGCACATTAACAGTGACAAAGCAAGAAATTAAAACATACACATTTAACTGAAATTGAACTGAAACATGAACTGAGCTGAAACTGAAAATTAACAGGACATGAAGTCCTGGATGTTGGCTACTCCAAGCATAAAGTTTCTACACCAATCCCACACCCATATTTATACCCAATACCCAATTAGGGTTTACAATCAAATCCCCAAATTTCTCTAATGACAGTACAATTAGGGTTTCGAATTTTACTCACCAAACATGTGATTTGACACTTCAATCGTCGACCCATTATTTTCCTTGTTCACCTGCTCCGTCCCATGCCTCAATTGCATCTTTCCAACTCGTCCTATTTTATTGATTTCTTCCCTAGGTTTTTAGAGAGAAATTAGGGGAGAAAACCATATAATAGGAGGCTAGAACAAGGGGGTAATGAAGGAGAAAGATAGGGGTGATGATGGTGGAGGTGTGGTGGTGGTACGGTTCTGTTGAAGAAGGTGGTGAAGTTGCAGAGAGGAATGGGGGAGGTGAAGTCGATGGTTTGGGAGAAGGGTGCGTTTAGGTAGCTGGTATAGGGTTTGGTTGCTAGGGTGTTAGGCGGCTTCATCAAATTGGATGAACAGCGAGGATGAGCCGTGGGATGTGGAGCTGGTAGGTAGATCGGACGGTGATGCGGAGGCAAGCGGGGAGCGACCGTCGGATGAAGGGATACAACGAAACGAACGGTGCTAGATTAGGTTAGGTGCTGTAGTGTAAGGCGGGGATATCAAACTTTGATGAACAGCAAGGGAGAAACCGTTGGATTCAAATACCATCTAATCTGAAGGCTTGGAATTTCAGCGCTGTGGTATTTGGCAGAGACTTCAGATTTTGATGCTCTATGAAGGAGCGACCATCGGATGCTTCTGAGAACTGATCTGATGGCTGAGAACGGAGGCGTTTTTGTGTGTAGAAAATGAGGTTGTGCGCACCATTCTTCGCGGCTTCCTTGCGTGATTTCTCCCGGCTTTTCACTACTTTTCTGCTCTTTTGCTCCGCAAGTCATCCAGACTTTATTTATTACCTAAAAATGCAAAATTAAGTAAGAAAAATATTTATTCTTGAAAACAATGAAAATACAGAATATGGGATAAAATGTAGAATTAACGCACAAAAGATGAGTAAATGCCAACAAAAAGGGATAAAATATATACAATATTTGGCACTCATCATCTGCTAACTTTAGGTATGAAGACAATATCGGATCCAGAGTTTGATATTTGAGCTCGATTTGTCTAATGACTAGATGTGAGTCACTAGTCAAACGAACATCTGATACGCCTAGATCCTGTGCCAAGCGTAGACCGTGTATGACCGCCTCATACTCCGTGATGTTGTTAGTGTATTGTTCGAATTCTAAACTGAATGCATAGATGAGTCGATCTCTAGTAGGGGTTGTTATCACAATCCCTATGCCTGCGCCTTCTCCGTTAGAAGAGCCATCTGCGAATATCTCCCACCTTCGTAAATTTTATGGCTCCAAGATGTCTTCTGGTTCCGGCTTATCCTCCTCCATTCCTGGGATGTCGTCTATTTCTGCTTCGTCGTTGAGAGGTAGGTCCGCTAGGAAGTCCGCTAAGATTTTTGTTTTCTCAGCTTTCCTTGTCTCGAAGATTATGTGAAGGTGTTTGATCATGGCACTCCATTTCGCTACCCTTCCAATCTTTTCCGTGTTGTCCAGGATTTGACTTATCTGAGCTTTTGTGAAGACTCGGATGGTATGTGCATCAAAATATATCCTTAGTTTCTGTGTTGCCACTACTAAGGCATATATGAGCTGCTCCACCTTGGTATAGTTACGCTCCGCTGAACTGAATGTCTTGCTAATGTAGTATACAGGCTTTTCTCCTTGCCCCTGGTCTCGTATCAATACTGCGTCACAGTGTAGCTTGTTGCTGCTAAGTATAAGATGAATATCTCACCTGGCTCCGGTTTCTGCAGGATAGGTACTGATGCTAAGTACACTTTGATCTTGTGAAAGGCTTGTTCACATTCTTCGGTCCATGTAAACATGTTTCCTTTCCTTAGCGTATCGAAAAATGCTTTGCATTTATCCGACGACCTTGCTATGAATCTTTCAATGGAAGCCAAGATTCCATTAAGCTTTTGCACTCCTTTTAAAGTTTGTGGAGATGGCATCTCTACTATTGCTCTGACCCTTTCAGAGTCTACTTCTATTCCTCGCTTAGTTACCAAGTATCCCAAGAATTTTCCTGAGGTTACTCCAAACGTGCATTTCTCCGGGTTCACCTTCATGTGGAAATTTCTCATGGCTTCGAATATCTCCCTTAGGTATGACAGGTGGTTTTTTGCTTCTTTGCTCTTGACAAGCATATCGTCCACGTAGACCTCTAGTATCGTTTTGTGAGTACGTTTTTGTAAAAAAAAATTGTAAATCTGTAATAAGGTACGTCTTTAGAGGCTATGAACTCAAAAAACATACACAAATAGCGGATGGACAAATCACTAGAGAGTGAGATTCATCGTTTTGGAACACAGATCCCTTCGTTTCAGAAGATACATAAGTTAAAGGTAAAACTATGTCTAAACTCAAGCTCGTGAGCAAAACACTGTGGGCGCCAAACTGTGACTACTCGTTTTCCCATAGTCTACGTAATGTATACAACTCAGAGAATCAGAAGCTAAGTAGTATCGATACCTCTGTTGAACTGATAATGCTAAGTAGTAAAGGATATTAAAGATCACAATAATAACAAAGAACTCAAATATAATGTAAAAGCTTCTAATTTATCATGAGACACAAGAGATTACGTGGTTCGACATTTGTCTACGTCCACGGGGTAATGAGTGATTGTATTGTATTAAGTATGATGGTCACAAAGATCTTAAATGCTTCCCAAAGTAATAGAGAGAACTCAAGTTGAAGTAAATACTTAAGTTCTAAACATTAAAGAGGTATAAGCTTAAGACTAGATCTTCTCTCCTAGATATTGAATGCCCTTATTTTGTTGGTGAGGCTTGGTATTTATAGCCCCTTATGCTCCAGGTATATCTTTGTTGCCTTTGGGTCCATCGTCTGCTGATATACCTTTCGTACACATTGTACCTTCGTTCACCGCTCGCCTAATCCAGTCGAACCTTTCCACCTCAGCTGACCCACGTTCCTTCGGGAAGTCCCCAACATTAGTATAGGTTGTACCTTCGTTCACCGCCAGATTCTACCAATCGGGTTCTGCCACATAGTCTCTCTCCACGTGCTTTGGTTATGCGTGTAGATATGGGATTTGACCATTTAATGCTGATTAGATATCCCATCTATATTTGTCCCTTCGCAAGCTGCCTCCTTGTAGACTAAGATTTTACTCTTCTGATCTCAACCGTCGAGGCATCCTTCCTTGGGACGAGATAAAGTAGATCTACGAAGGTATAGTTTGTTAATCAGGCTTCTCTGTATAACGAGGGCTACACAATTAACTTCTGAATGCGTCTACTAAGATCGTGACACGTGTCCTGCAGAATATTGGTATTCAAAGTTTGCCACTTTTCTTTCATATTCTACCGTTTAGTGGGATTGGAAGAAAAATTCCGTTACGCCGCTATTTCGCACGTACCGATTGGGTGGTCCCTTCATGTCCCTTCATGCAATAACTTCCCCTTGAATTTCGGGACATCCAAATTTTTGGATTCTTAAGCCGCCTATAAGAAGGACACAAAGAGAAGGAATTTTCATTATTTCCTTTTCTTTTTCGTCGAACTGTCGCTCTCCATCTCTTTCACTGAGATTTTTCTCCTGCTGCTAATTGCCCCATCTTCTCTTTGATTTCTCAAGACTCGGATTCAGTCTCTGTTTATACAAGTAAGTGATACTTTCTTTCCACTGTTGCCTTCATATTTCTCCATGCATGATTCTGTTTCTCCTCTTTTAATTGTTTGGTGTTGTTGTGGTGCTTGCATGTAAGAATTGTAGTTCCTTTCCCTTTGTTCATGTTGTATGAGAACTTGAGTTTCATCCTGTTTCGGGTTTTGATGATAATTCCGCCATGATCTTTCTTCGTCTGCATCTTTGATTATGTGATGAATGATCTTCGATTTTGCCCTATGACGGGTTTAAATTTGCTTCCCTTGGTTGGTTTAGTAAAACCCATGCCCAAAGTACGTTGGTTTTTCCCCCCAATTTGCTTTTTAGTCGACTGTGATTTTCCATCCGCCATTGATGATGAACTGTTTTCCCTGTTGATGTTAGGACATATGAGACTTCCGAAGAAGCCTACGCGCAAGGGTCCGAGGACCTCTTTGTCAACTGATCCTCCTCCGCGGATGGATCATCCTGATGCTACACCATCTCCGCCTCCTGAGGACACTGAGATACCTGCTGGTACGAATGTGGCTCTGATTCCTGAGGATGCTGAGGATCCTGGGGTTGAAGAATTTGTTGTTGAGGACCTTCCGCCTCCTCCTCCTCATTGTGAGCTTCATAGGCTTCAATTGCACGACAAGGATAGATTTGCTCATCTGTCCATAGCCGAGATCACCAAGTCTTTTCGTCTTCATAAGTTTGAGATCTCCTTTGTCGATGGTCCTGATGTTCTCGCCGAGTCCTTGATCCGGAGTTTTCCTTATAATAAAAATAACCTCTTAATCAGTGTTGGTCAGTTGGTTGTTGGTATGCTCCTCCCTTTGTTCACTAGAAAGGATCCCTTCTACTACGACGTCTTGTCTTCCAGGGATGACCCGGTAAATAAGACTCGGGTCCGAAGAGTTATGCAGTATACTGGAAATTTTTGGCGTGCCCTTCGCGAAAGCTGGTACCGTAGCAAGGGTAAAACAACCCTGGAGTCCTATGATCCCTTTGTTGAGGGGAGATCTAAGCGAGATGATTATACCCCCGCCAACTTCAATGTTACGTCTGCTGATGCTATCCAGAAGAGTAATCTTCTTCCTTGGAGTGTTGGCCCTCGTCGTATCCATGTTACTGCCAGGCAAATCCGGGAAGGCAATAGCCTCCGTCTATTGGAGGAGATTGATAAGATTGGTTTGACTGTCATCCCTTACTCCGCCAAGCTAATTCTGCCGAAGTCTGATCGCATTCGTCTTGACCATGATGATCGCTGGGCCCGTACCCCTCTTCGTGTGGTGGGTCCCTGGGACTATGGTTTTACTACTGCTGATCCTCACGTTCCCCGCTCAGCTTTCGCTATACCCGAGAAGTATGATCGATATCAGTCTTGGGTCTTCAAACCTGCTGCTTCTCACGAGGTACCCTTCGTTTCTTCTTGAAGATTTTTGCTTTTGAAGGGTTTGCTTTAATAACTTTGCTTGATTTTATATGGATTTCTTTTGTAGTCTGCCCCTGCTTCGTCTGCTGGAACTGGTCCGGGCTCTGCTGGTAACTCCGTGGATACCAAGACTAGGAAGAGGAACGCTTCAGTTGACGCAGCTACACCAACACCTGCGGAGGTAAATATTACTATCATACCTTTGTGCTTGTAAGTTCCTTAGTATCTTTCCCCTGATCCTTAGCTGTCGCATGTGTTCTTCTATAGTCTTCCAAGAGGAAGGGAAAGTTGAAGGCTGTGATTGATCTTGAAGCTTCGGATGAGGATCCCAAGGCTTCCGAGGGGGTGACGGAGGATGAAGTCATGGGGGATATTGAGGATACCGGCCTCAGCCCTCATTTGGATGATATTGAGGAAGATTTTCCAAGGATATCCTCAGTCTTGTTCGTGTTGGTTCGGTGGAGGGTGAGAATCTCCTTGCTGGTAGTGGTGCTCAGTTGATCAACCATGTTAGCTTTCAAGCTCCTGTTCCTACTTTGTCTTTGAAGATGCCTTCGTTTTCTGCCCCTAGCGGAACGTTGCATGTTGTCTCGGCTACTGCTGAAGCTGCTGTCGTAGCTTCCAAGATCCTTCCTTCATCTCATGCTACTTCACTTCAGTCTAGTGGTTCATTTGCAAGGTTGTTATCCCCGTGGTGAGGGTTAGTAGTTCAGACTCTCAGCCGAAGAAGAAGGTTGTGATTTCACTAGCTAGCTTCTCCTTCAATGCTACGCCAACTTCATTGGGGAGCGCTCAGTCTGTTTCTACTTCCCCTGTTAGCAAAGTTATTGGACCTCCGCCTTCGTCACCAGATTGGACTAGACTGGGTAATCTTCCTTCTGCTGGTGATATAGACTTAGGCAGTGCTTATGCTTTCCCTTCGGTTCCTAGCTCATCCACCATGCTGTATCTTCGTCGTGGTGAGGGGTCAGCAGTCGTGCCCCTTGTTCGTTCTCGAGCGTTTGAGGGAGTTGTTGTTGAGCCTAGCCAAGGTAAGCTGTATGAGAACTTGAGCCTTATAAGTTCTGAAGATTACATTCTCGAAGCCGTCTTGCGGGACTCTAAGGGTCCTTTTTCTGTTGGGGTTGATCATCATTGTCTTGGTAGTTCTTTTGAGGTGGCTTCTCAGCTGGATGTGCTATCTGCTCAGTATCGTGCGTCTAAAGAGTTTTTCTTTGACCCGGATTGCCTCCTCATCTAGTCAGAGCTTTGGTGAAATCCGTAGGGGTAGCATCCAGGATATGGAGGCTTTCATGGACACCTACGCCGATTTTCTCCCTCGCCTCTCAGCATTCTCAGTAAGTAATTCTTGCCTTACTGTTTTGCTTCTCGTTTTTGTCCTTCATCTGCTCTTATACTTCTTTCTTCGGCATCTTTGTAAGCAGGTCGATGTTGGCTATACCTTATTCAAGGTTTATAGAGCTAAGTGTACTCATTTGAGTGCTCTATTGGAACGTACCCGTCAAGAACATGCCCTTGTTGTCTCACAGCAACCTTCGTCTAGTAATGTTGCTACTTCTGCTAAGATATCTTCGTTGGATGAGGATCTGAGAAAGACTCACAGATCCATGGAGGCTTGTTTGTTGGCTCTTGAAAGAGCCAATAATGCTGCCAAAGTTGCTGAGGATGGTCGTAAAGTTGCCGACTCTGCTTTAGCTGCTGAATATTCCAAAGCCATAGGTTCGTTTCTTCTTCACCTTAGCTTTTCCTTCATTCTTGCTTGGATTCATAGTCCTAAGGTATCCTTCGCCTGCCATCTGGTAGTTCTAGTGAACTTAGATGCCTCCGGGATCAAGTAACCAAGTTAACCTCCGACGTATGGTATTATCAAAAGAAATCTGATAGACTGATGAACATAACCGTTCACAATGAGCCCGAACTTTCCCTTGAGTCTGCTCATAATGCGGATTTAGTGAAGCATATGGCTTTACTTCGTAAGGAGTGTGACGAAACCCTTAATTGGAAGGAGAGTCTCATTTCAAAGAAAAAGGAGGATATTTCCTTAGTCGAGAAACTTCTCTCAGCCCAAGAAGTTATCCGTAAGAAGTATCATGCAGATTTTGAAGATGTATATGCTTCCTTAGCTAAGGGAACTGCAGAACAAAATGTCTTATCTCCTGAGGTCTGTTCTCTTAAGAACAAACTTGTCGAGGCTGGCTCCATTTCTTCTTCCATGTCTTATGCATCTCTAGTAAAAAGGTAGGAAGAGTTAGAGAATGTTTACCAAGCTTTGTCCTCTGAGAATGCTTCACTCCGGATTGATGTTGATGATCTCCGAACGGAACGAGATACCCTTGTGGAGGATCTCGACGCCGATGAGGTGGATCTTGCTGAGGCTCAACATAGTTTAGAAGAATCCCTTAGCCATGCAGAAGGTAACTTAGGACCCTTATTTTTACGCAGCATCCTTTGTGTCTTTAACTGTTTTTTTCTTGTTGCTGATACCCTTTGCTTCTGCAGGTCTCCAGGAGCAACTGGTGGGTGCAAACGCCAAGATTACCCGTCTTGAAGGCCAGATATCCTCGTTGGAGATTTCTCGCCAATTTGATGCTGCTGCTAAGTTTAAGTCCGAGGCGCTTCAACAAGCTAACGATCATCTTAGTGCTCAGATGATGGAGCTTCGTCAAAAGTCGGCTTCAGATCTGGAGGTTCAAGCTTCTCAGATGAAGGTGCAGTTCGAGCATTCGGCCATTGATTATATCAACAATGCCTTTGCAGAGGCTGAGCTCCAAGCCGAAGGAGTTGTCTTTCCTCGTCTTCCTTATCCTTGATGTGTCATGTTTCTTTTAACTGAACTCTTTGTTGTGTTATGCCCCCAGCTGAGGGGCCTTTGTTGTCTCCTTTTCTTGAAACAATGCTTTGTTACGATGTGAACCTTTGTTATCTGCAACTTTTAAGACATGTTAGTCGTATTTTGGTAATATTATTATGGTACCCTTAGTATTGCATGAATATATATATACGTAGACGTGTTGTGTCTAGTTATTCGCACATTCGAGTCATCACAAGGTGTTAAGGTCTTTTTTACATTTGTTGGAACATTCATCATCCTACCCAAGTATCCTTTGGCCAGAAGGTACCGTGGTGGCGAGGGCTCCTACGTGGGTAATAATTTTCCTGTAACCCTACGCGTTCAGCGTGATGACTGCTTTACTTCGACAAGGTATCTCTATAGGGGATATCTTACTTTTTTTATTGCCTCATGAACAAAGCTATCACTCCGAGGATCCGAGTATTGACACATGCACAGTTGTGCCTTGCCTTGTCTCATCGTCAATTCTGACGGAGGGTGTCTATTCTAACCCAATTTGTGTTTAATCAAACAGACTTTTCTCTTAGCAAAAAAGTTTTTTTCTTTGATTAGTAAGGTCTATAATACCTTTGATCATGGATAGAACATGGTGGGTCGTTGCCCCTTCCCTTCTTCTCCTGAGTAATAACCATTTACGGGTAGTACTTCTTTAGGTACATTGCGTTCCAGGGGTGTTGTAATACTTCACCTTTTAGGTTCCTTAGGTAGTATGATCCTTTCCCGGAAATGTCGTGTATGATGTAGGGTCCGTCCCATGTCGGAGCTAGCTTGCCCCGCTCCTTCTTTCTTTGATACGGTGGTATCTGTCGCAGCACGTACTCTTCAACCACAAAGTTTCTTGGGATAACCCATTTGTTATATTCACGTTCTATCCTTCGTTGGTAGTTTACCATCTTTTGCAAAGCCACTTCTCTTCTTTCTTCGAGATCATCAAGCTTTTCGAGCATTAGGTCCGTCGTTAGGTTCTTTTCCTATGCCTCCGTTTTTGTTGTTGCTAGTATTATCTCCGTTGGGATGACTGCTTCGGCTCTGTAGGTTAGCAAGAACGGAGTTTATCCCGTAGCTGCTCTTCTTGTAGTTCGGTAGGCCCATAGGACATTGTGTAGCTGTTCACACCATCTTTTCTTGTATGCTCCTAGCTTCTTTTTCAAGTTCATTGCTATCATCTTGTTAGTCGCCTCCGCTTTTCCATTGCTCTTAGGGTATACCGGAGTGGACTTGTTTTTCTGAATGTTGAAAGTGTTGAACAACATGTCTATATTCTTTCCCTCCAATTGCTTTCCATTGTTAGAGACTATGGCGGCTGGTATCCCGAACCTTCACATGATTTGTTCAAACAATAATTTAAAGACGTCTATGTCTCTAATTCCCGCCAAAGCTCTTGCTTCCACCCACTTGGTGAAATAATCCATAGCCACGATAAGGTATTTTCTTTTTGATGTCCCTTCTATCAAAGGTCCAACAATATAAACCGCCCATTTGACGAATGGCCATGGGCTGATGACTGAGTTGAGCTCCGTTGCTGGTGCCCTAATCTTCCTGGCAAAGCGTTGGCATCTTTCACAGCTCTTAGCCACATTTTTTGAATCTTCGTCCATGCTCAGCCAATAGTATCCTTGCATCTTGGCTTTGATTGCTAAGGACCTTCTTCCGCTATGGTTGCCGGCTTCTCCGCTGTGTATATCATGCAGTATTTTCCTTCCCTCGGTTTGTGAGAGGCACCGCATCAGAGGTCTGCGAAATGACCTTCTGTACAGTATCCCATCACGTAGGCTGTACATCGCTGCCTTGGACTCGAGTTTACGAGCTTCTTTGACGTCTGCTGGTAAGGTACCTTTATCAAGATACTGGTGAATTTGGATTCTCCAATCATCTTCTGCTTCGTCTTCGTTGCTTTCGTCCGACATGGACAGGTTTTTGTCAGACTCGTCAGCTTCATTATCTGGCTCTTCTATCCCTTCGTATTCTTTCTCATTTTCTGCTTCCCTCATGGACCAAGTTTGGACGACCATGGCTTCTCCAAAGCCTGAGGTTGGCACTTCTATCGAAGGTTCGTATATCCTCCCAATTTGCACGGAGGTGGTATTCCTGTCCCTCATCATTGATGATATAAATACTAAGGCATCTGAGTGTCTGTTGTCTTTCCGACAGACGTGTCTGAATGTGACTTTTTCGATCTTTGATGCATGCTCCTGTGCTAACTTTAGGTATGAAGACAATATCAGATCCAGAGCTTGATATTTGAGCTCGATTTGTCTAATGACCAGTTGTGAGTCACTAGTCAGACGAACATCTGATAAGCCTAGCTCCTGTGCCAAGTGTAGACCGTGTATGACCGCCTCATACTCCGTGATGTTGTTAGTGTATTGTTCGAATTCTAACCTGAATGCATAGATGAGTCGATCTACAGTAGGGGTTGTTATCACAATCCATATGCCTGCGCCTTCTCTGTTGGAGGAGCTATCTGCAAATATCTCCCACCTTCGTAAATTTTTTGGTTCCAAGATGTCTTCTGGTTCCGTCTTATCCTCCTTCATTCTTGGGATGTCGTCTATTTCTGCTTCGTCGTTGAGAGGTAGGTCTGCTAAGATTTGTGATTTCTCAGCTTTCCTTGTCGTTGAGAGGTAGGTATGCTTCGTCATTGAGAGGTAGCAGCAACAAGCTACGCTGTGAGCGCTAAGATTTGATCATGGAACTCCATTTCGCTACCCTTCAGATCTTTTCCGTGTTGTCCAGAATTTGACTTATCTGAGCTTTTTCGAAGACTCGGATGGTATGTGCGTCGAAATATATCCTTAGTTTCTGTGTTGCCACTACTAAGGCATATATGAGCTGCTCCACCTTGGTATAGTTACGCTCCGCGGAACTGAGTGTCTTGCTAATGTAGTATACAAGATTTTCTCCTTGCCCATGGTCTCGTACCAATACTGCGCTCACAGCGTAGCTTGTTGCTGCTAAGTATAAGATGAGTATCTCACCTGGCTCCGGTTTCTGCAGGATAGGTACTGATGCTAAGTACACTTTGATCTTGTGAAAGGCTTGTTCACATTCTTCAGTCCATGTAAACCTATTTCCTTTCCTTAGTGTATCGAAAAATTCTTTGCATTTATCCGGCGACCTTGCTATGAATCTTCCCATGGAAGCCAAGATTCCATTAAGCTTTTGCACTCCTTTTAAAGTTTGTGGAGATGGCATCTCTATTATTTCTCTGACCCTTTCAGGGTCTACTTCTATTCCTCGCTTAGTTACCAAGTATCCCAAGAATTTTCCTGAGGTTACTCCGAACGTGCATTTCTCCGGTTCACCTTCATGTGGAAATTTCTCATGGCTTCGAATATCTCCCTTAGGTCTGACAGGTGGTTTTTTGCTTCTTTGCTCTTGACGAGCATATTGTCCACGTAGACCTCTAGTATTGTTTTATGAGTACGTTTTTGTAAAAAAATTTGTAGATCTGTAACAAGGTACGTCTTTAAAGGCTATGAACTCAAAAAACATACACAAATAACGGATAAACAAATCAATAGAGAGTGAGATTCATCGTTTTGAAACACATATCCATTTGTTTCAGAAGATACATAAGTTAAAGGTAAAACTATGTCTAAACTCAATATTGTGAGCAAAACACGATGGGCGCCAAACTGTGACTACCCGTTTTCCCGTAGTCTACGTAATGTATACATCTCAGAGAGTCATATGCTAAGTAGTATCGATACCTATGTTGAAATGATAATGCTAAGTAGTAAAGGATATTAAAGATCACAATAATAACAAAGAACTCAAATATAATGTAAAAGCTTCTAAGTTATCATGAGACACAAGAGATTATGTGGTTCGACATTTATCTACGTCCACGGGGTAATGAGTAATTGTTTTGTATTAAGTATGGTGGTTACAAAGATCTTAAATGCTTCCCAAAGTAATAGTGAGAACTCAAGTTGAAGTAAATACTGAAGTTCTAAACATTAAAGAGGTATAAGGTTAAGACTAGATCTTCTCTCATAGATATTGAATGCCCTTATTTTGTTGGTGAGGCTTCGTATTTATAGCCCCTTATGCTCCAGGTATATCTTTGTTGCCTTTGGGTCCATCGTCTGCTGATATACCTTTCGTACACATTGTACCTTCGTTAACCGCTCGCCTTATCCAATCGAACCTTGCCACCTCAGCTGACCCACAATCCTTCGGGAACTCCCCAACTTTAGTAAAGGTTGTACCTTCGTTCACCGCCAGCTTCTACCAATCGGGTTCTGCCACATAGTCTCTCTCCACGTGCTTTGGTTATGCGTGTAGATATGGGATTTGAGCATTTAATGCTGATTAGATATCCCATCTACCTTTGTCCCTTCGCCAGCTGCCTCCTTTTAGACTAGGCTTTTACTCATCTGATCTCAACCGTCGAGGTATCCTTCCTTGGGACGAGATAAAGTAGATCTACGAAGGTATAGTTTATAACTCAGGCTTCTCTGTATAGCGAGGGATACACAGTTAACTTCTGAATGCGGCCACTAAGATCGTGATACGTGCCTTGCAGAATATTGGTATTCACAATAATTCCTGGAAATGCTCTGTCCAAATATAGACCGAAATCTCAGTAGAAAATCTCCAATTAGTAAATGCACATTACCAATTTTTATTTTCTAAAGATATGCGTTTAATTGTTGGAAATTAAAAGCATATAAAATTAAAAACCTTAATTAAAAGATTCTCAATTTATTTCGATCCGGGATTCTCCTTTAGTTATTAAGGAATATTTTTGAACAATAATAGATAAGAATTACTGCACATGTTCAAAGTATGCCGACATCTTTACTTTGTAAATCCTTTTTCATATTTACAATCTTGGAACCGATTTGCCACACTTCCAAACGAGTTTAGAATTGACTCATCTAATTTCCAAGAACTATGTGATTGATCAAAAACATTCAATCACCATTCATGGGTTTAACGGTTCTACCAAACACAAAGTTCGGTTCTACCTCCAAGTGGCTACTAGGATCTGTTACACTAGTTTCCATAAAATGGCTAACTAAGTACCAGGATCGGTTACCACTATTTATGGTACTTACTTGTGATCGGTTGCACAAGTTATAGGATCGCTTACACCAATTACTAAAACTTGTTAACCTACTACAAGGATCGATTAGATATCTTGTGAATAGTCCCATCAATTTCTAGGATCGGTTACCCAATGACTAGGAATGGTCACACCAATTAAAAAAATCTATCACACCATCTCAGGTGATTACTTAAGATTGGTTTCACTAATAAAAGTCATACTGATACATAAGTCAGGCATTGTGAATAGTTTTACCAAGATACATAAACAAGTTATGAGCGGTTATACTAAACACACATATTGGTAATCCAAAGATTTGCAATGAATAACAATACCAATAAGCCTAGTGATTTCCATTTCGATTCACAAAACAAGTTTATGAATTGTACTTCCTTTAAACGAATGTAAAACATTGTTTCCTAGGACGAAATCTTCACCCATATCCATATATAATCACAATAGCATTCATACGATTATGTCGATGTCTTATATGCGAAGTTTAAAAGATAGGCGTTATACTTCGTATTATAATTCCTTAATACTTTGTCTAACTAGAGTATAATCATTCACAGCTTCGCAGTTATGTTTTCAATATAGCACTACTTGAAAGATACGTTGGGAATGAAACAGTTCAAGTCAAAATATTACTAACCTCAAGAGGAAGGATGATGTCGTCGATGTAGCTCTTTACTTCTTCGCATTCTTCAAGTCTTCGAGTACTACTTGTAAGTCTCATATCCTAATAACTTTCTAGCTAACCTATACGAAGTTGACTCTAGTAAATAATCAAGCGACTCTTTAAATGAGTTTTGGTTCACTAAAATATGACAACCAAACTTGACATACCAACGCTTGGTGGGTTCAACAGTGCAATGCTCTAACACACACCTTGATTGTCTGGAATCCAACAAGTTTGTTTATTTTTTATAGACTTTCATAACTTGTTGCATATGTCGACGATCTATCATTTGGTGTTCTCTTCAGAATCCTAATCAGATAGGTTGCGAACTAATTAAGGTTTATTATCTCGATAATCTCAATCTTAGTTGATCTAAACTGATACAAAGGAGTTTAATCTTTTAAATGGATGAGGCTTTTTATAACTCAACAAACAACTCTGATTAATTTCTTGAGATTGACAGAGCGGTTACCGAATACAAATTAGTCCTTTACTATTTCGAAGTACGATCCATAGGAGTTGCGTGTTAGAAATCTTCACAATGGGTGAAGCGACTGAAGATAATGGACTTTATCTTGGTATTCACGTGCATTGACCGGATTGGTAGTAGGTGCAGGGATACTGAAGGAACTGAGTAACTTGGAGTTAGTTTACTTGGTCTCAACTATACAAAATTGGTAGTAGTCTTTGTATACTGACTTAATTATGAGATTATTCAAAACTGGACTAGGTCCCATGTTGTTTTGCATTTGCGGTTTTCTCATTAGATTAATATTGTTGTCTGCTTTTACTTTACTTCCCGTATTATAATTATTGTTTTAGTTATAGTAAAGTAATTGCACCATACGTTAATCAAATACTTGGTTTGATCTCATATTTGGTTCAGCTCGAACTTATACCACGTGTCCATCTTGTGGTTGATATCTTCTTAACAATCACTGTCTATAATATGTCATGCAAGGTGTGTTGTGAATAGGTTGTTACGAAAAGATTGTGGTGTACTTGGTACCCTCGTCATTTTAGGATCCTCTAGTCTTAAAGGATCTCTTAAATAACGTAAATAATCATGTTTCTTAATTTTATGAATTTACAAATTGTTAAAATTGGATTAAAAATGTTTCCCAAGAAATTTCCAACTCCTTTTATTTTAGGGTTATTCAAAGAGAAATTGGTGTTCATACCCCAAACTAGCTCAATAAAAAGAAACCCTATAAATGATTTCATCCAATTTTCTTAAACTTATGGAGATTTTGTTCTAACTTGTCAAGAGATGCCTTCGAACAACTGTAGGAACGTCTAGAAAAGTTCGCAACATTTCCATTGGTGATGCTCTTGTAGTGAAAGTCTGAACCTAGAGGCATTAAACGTGTTGGCCCCGCACATCCCGACACAGGAAGACGCGTGATTCACGTTCCATATGCCTTGATTTGTTATGCCAACAATTTAAACGTGTTGTGCTTTACTAGTCAAAAGCTTTGCACAATACATTGTATGGGCACAACATACGAATAAACGTGTTGTGCACCAAAATTTGAAATCACTTATGGAATCAACAAAAATAAAATACCCCATTAAGTATGAAATTGGATCATTTTCATGTAAAAAAAAGTTCCATTGAACAATGAAAATATGCCAAAAAGCTTATGTATATTAAGATAAAAACATAGCAAGGCCTAATTAATTGGTTAACTGTGCACCAATCCAACTTACAAGTTGAAAAAACTAAGCATGGTGAATTGTGAACTAGTCAAACTTACAATTTGAAGAAACTTGGCATATCCATCAACAAAATAGAAGAAAAAAAAACATAAAAAAATATCGGTAAAGAACAAGCTCTATACATTCAAATATACCATTTCACCAGACTGAAGAAAATGCAAACAAATTAACTAGAGGAAATGAAAATAGAAAAAAAGAAAGCTACATAGAGTAAATACAAAACAATAAAAGTTAGAAGACTTATCGGCGGCAACATCGGTTGTTTGGTTTTTTCTTCTGGCTAGAGTTTGCGAAGAAGAGGAAGACAGATGTAATAAGTTTACACTTTCCTCTATATCGGCCAAACTAGTCAAATATAGGTAACTCCATTATAGCGACAGTATGTAAATTATGTTGTAGGTCTATACGTATTATAATTATATGTTATCAGTCGTTAATTAATAAAGTTTTATATACATGCTTTAACGTGTTTTATGTGTGTTGTGATTTTAACCGTGTTGTGTCATGCTATGCTTTGGACTATGTCATGTTGTGCCACGTATTTATCCGTGCCTCGTGTTGTGCTGTAAGTAATAATATTTATCCGTGACACAACACAACATACTAAGATAACGTGCTATGCCATGTTTTGCCAGATCATGTATTGTGATGTGCTCGAATTTTGGCATGTTTTTTCATAAACCTGCTAGCCCGACCCAATTTACACTTCTACTTGTACCTATAAATAATTGATCTATTATTATAATAAAATTTCAATAAATTAATTGTCTTGTGACTTTTAAATTCTATTAATTTATCGATAAATTAATAAATTATTAATATATCAAAACATACCAAATTTAACTTTCAATTTTATTGTGTAGATCATTTTTCTATAGTAATAAATATCTAGAGATTTTATTTCCTAATTATGTTCAGGCAACGAGAAGAACAACACAACAAAATCACTTAGAAACTTTTCAAGAGACTACAAAGAATTAGAAATAAATTCCAATTTTTTCAAATGTGAACAAGAAGCAAACAACTTCGAATAACGCACCATAATTTCCTGACTAGTTTGGGGCCTATAGGTTTAATTTGAGACATATCACTAAAAGACAAAAATAAGACATTCTGTAGTAAGGTAGAAAATCCCTTATCAGACTATTTTACTTAATGACTAATTTATCCCTGATTAATTAGTGTTATTCAGGGTGATCACTTGATGTTTAATCTTGTTAACCTAGAAATCAACAAATGTTAATCAATCATCAAAACATGCAACTTTTTTGATTTTTTTGGATAAAAATCAACTCAGAATAGGTGAATGTTCATGCACTCTTAGACTGATTCTGGTTGATATTTTAATTCAACAAAACACCCAGAATCAATGTACTATATAGCCAGATTGTAAGAATCAGTGAGCACAATACACACACATAGACCGATTCCTAAAACTGCACTCAAACAATCGGTCCATACAAGTGTTCATAAAAAACGATTCTAGGTCAAAAAGTGATATAGAAAAGTTGCGCATTTTTCCACTAAGAACGGTTTACGTCGACATTTACATGAACTGGTTATGGGCTTTGCAGTTAAGAAATCAAATGTTGTTAGAGCAATGCTCGGTCGAACTCGCAAGCGTTGCAATCTCAATCTTGTTTGTCAAGTTTAGTTAATCAAAACGATATACTTGATTTCTAGTCTACTTATAGCTATGTCTCGGATTAGGATAGAATGTGTAATTGAGCTTTAGACTTCACGACGTTCACCAATTGAAGACGAAGATCACTGAGGAGCTTGGAGGAACTTCATCAACAAAAGGTATGTGGAGACTAAAACTTGTCTATCACTCAGAAGTCTATTCTATTTTATCTTGTAATGAGACTAAGTCGTATAGCTATATAGACTTTTACATTATACACATTTGATATTTCGAGCGGAGTTTATCTCGCTTATCTATTTCTCGAAATATGTGTTAAAAGCTTTTTGCTTTAGCTATGTTCATCATATTCTTGACGAGTTTAGTTGGAAACAAAATATTTATTGGAAACTAAATATAATGTCAAAAGATGATCATGTGAAAATTACCTTGAACATCTTATATGATTTGTGTGAGACAGTCATTTAATGTTAGCTTGGGAAGTTTCGTATTGATCATTCGATCACTTGAAAATTACTTGAAGCAAATGGTTTGTGTGAGACAACCATTGTCGTCTTCCAAGGATGTTTCAATGATTGAAATGAGAGTTTAGAAAAATTACCCATGTCTGGATACAACACGGTATGCATACCTAGTATGCAAACTGTTTTGTAATGATTCAGGTCTGGGAACCTTGTTTGCGTACCTAGTATGTGAACGGTTTTACCTGAAAAGGTCCGGGAACCTTGTTTGCATACCTAGTATGGGAACGGGTTTACCTGAGTTGGGTCCGAGATGGTTGTTCGCGAACCGGGTCTGCGAACGGCTTGACTAGGCCAAGCTCCGGAGCTGCTGTTCGCGTACCTGGTTGGCGAACACAGTTGTAAAGTTCTAGAATCGATCATGTATGATTCTCATACTCATGAACTAGTATATTTATGATCTAAGGAATACAATCTTTGCAAACCATGGCTTAATGTTCATGAATTGTTTCTTATATAAGTACTTTGTACGATTACAAATCAAACCCGAAAATGCGGGAGTCTAACAACCACACACAACAATTCGTTTGGAAATCTGAGAGGACTTACTCCAATATACTTTCTAAAGAATCAACTAGACAGTTAGACTCAATCTAGAATAATGTATATCAAATAGTTTAATATCTCTAACTCTTAAATCAATCCGCAATCAACAAATAAAAATCTGTGAGCCCGATTGAATATAAGAGGAATTAGTTGAACGGTACCAAAGACCAATGTTCAAGTGTCAATCAATGTAAATCAACAACCAAAGGTTGGATATTCTAATTGATTGATCTTAACGCACAACCTGTGATATTTCAATTATATAACAAAATATCATGCGGAAAAGAAATGACACAGACACCAGAATTTTGTTAACGAGGAAACCGCAAATGCAGAAAAACCTCGGGACCTAGTCCAGTTTGAATACCACGCTGTATTAAGCCGCTACAAACACTAGACTACTACCAATTAACTTCGGACTGGACTGTAGTTGAACCCTAATCAATCTCACACTGATTCAAGGTACAGTTGCGCTCCTTACGTCTCTGATCCCAGCAGGATACTACACACTTGATTCCCTTAGCTGATCTCACCCACAACTAAGAGTTGCTACGACCCAAAGTCAAAGACTTGATAAACAAATTTGTCTCATATATATAAGTTTATATGATTGAATAAATCTGTCTCCCACAGAAATACTCAAGAGTTTTTGTTCCGTCTTTTGATAAATCAAGGTGAACAGGAACCAATTGATAAACCAGACTTATATTCCCGAAGAACAGCCTAGTATTATCAATCACCTCACAATAAACTTAATCGAATAGCGAAACAAGTTATTGTGGAATCACAAACGATGAGACGAAGGTGTTTGTGATTACTTTTATATCTTGCCTGTCGGAGATATAAATCTCAAGCCAATTTTACAATTGCACTCAATCACGATAGAAACAACAAGATCAGATCACGCAACCACAAAGAGAATAGTTGGGTCTGGCTTCACAATCCCAATGAAGTCTTCAAGTCGTTAACCTACATGGTCTCGAGCAAGGTTGTGAAATCGTAAATCGAAACGTGAATCGCTTTTCAATTTTTGAGAATCGAATCGTATATTGAATCGTGAATCGTAGATTCATAGTTCATTACTAAATCGTTAAATTTATGCTTATAAATATAATCAAATTACATGAAACAACTTTAGACTAATATGTATGTAAAATATGTTGATTGACTAGCACCAACAATCGAGTTGGTACAATGGTAGTCAGTCTAATTGATAACCAAGGGCTCTCATGTTCGAATCTCAAGCTTCCCTTAAATTTTTCTTCCTTAATTTTTTGTTTTCTGTTGAAGCATCTACGTTTGACTTGGTCAAAAAGTCAAAAATCGTATCTAAAAAAGTCAAATTGATGATTCACGAGAGAAACGAGTTGAACTGACGATTTGAAGCGGAAATGAAATATTTGGAGCGAATCGTGCGACTTGACTCGCAAATCACACGATTTTAAAAACTTTGGTCTCGAGAAGAAACCTAAGGTTAAAGGAGAATCGACTCTAGTTATGCAACTAGTAACACACATGAGGTGTGGGAATTATGTTTCCCAGTTGCTAGAGTTCTCCTTTATATATTTTTCAAATCAGGGTTTGCAATCCAAGTTACCTTGGTAACAAAGCATTCAATCATCATCGTTAGATGAAAAACCTGATTCAACCAAGCTAATATCTTTCAACCGTTAGATCAAACTTAGCTTGTTACACACAAATGAAATGTACCCTCATTTAGGTTTATGTAACCATACCTAAACTTGTACACCATGTTGGTTCACAAATAGTTAACCGAGGTTAGCCATATGATTACTCTCATATCAACCTTATTCATCTTAACCATAATTAGTTCAAATGACTCAAATTAAACTAGTTAAAGAGTTGTTCAATTGCTATATTCTCATGGATTTACACAAGAACACAATTGAAGCGAAATCGGTTTGATTCACTCGAATCAATACATGAACATTGTAGCCACGGTTTGCAAAGATTGCATTCCTTATTGATAAATATTTTAGGTTCATGTACAACAGATCTTAGAAAGTAATCACTTAAGTATGCCTACGGGTATGCGTACTTAAGTAACCGGATTTGAGTTTGTTTTAGTTTTCAAACTCACCAGAAATTCACGGACGTGAACTTTCCGCCAGTATGCATACGGGTACGCGTACTTTAGGTAACCAGATGAGTTTGGTTTTGGTTTTCAAACTCAGCAGAAATTCACGGACGTGAACTTCCGCCAGTATGTGTACGGGTACGCATACTGGCCCAGTCTCCTACAACCTTTTTTGTATACACACAAGTATGCATACTTTAGGCTCCCGGTTTTGGGATTATACACTAATGTGCGAACACACTATGCTTATATCCAAAGATGGTTACAAGATTCTAAACTATTTAATTCAATCATTGAAATATTCTTCTATAATGACAATAGCCGTTTTCACACACTAGTAGCATCAAAGAAATTTCCAAGATATTGAAATAATAATTATCGAAACATTCCAAGCCTTAAACCAAATGATTGTATCACACAAACCATGTAAGATTTTACCCGGCAATTTTCTCATGATATAAGATGAACTTGGTCGAAGTGAAAGCTTACCAACACATATTTCGAGAAATATGTAAGCGAGATATACTCAGCTCGAAATCTCAAATGTGTATAGAGAAAACTATATCGTAACACGACTTATGTATCAATATAGGAGATAGAGTAGAAACCTTTTGTCGATGAAGTTCCACAAGCTCTCCTTAGTAGTTCTTCGTCTTCAAGTGATAAGCGCCGTGAAGTCTATGCTCAACTACACAAACTATGTCCTAATCTAAGACATCTATAAATAGGCTAGAAATCAAGACTTATAGTTTTGATCACTAACATTGTCAAACATGCTTGAGATAGCAACGCATGCGAGTTCGACCGATCAATGCTCTAACAAAACTGATTTCGATTCAATTTGTTCATATATATTTCTATGAGATAGTGAACAATTGAACAACTCTATTTGAAACACAATTAGATTCATTTGAATATCTTTCATGATTGATTGATTTTAATATTTGATCTTGAAGTGTTAGATGAATACAACTAAGACAAAAGTGTTCATATGGCTACCTTCGGTTAACTATTATTAATCCAACTCAATATACACGTTTATGTACGGTAACCCATATCTAAATGAAGGTATATTTTATTTGTGTGTAACAAGCTAAGACCATCTAACAGTGGAGATTGATTGCTTTATTTTTAAGCAGACTTAGCTTGAATCTTAAACAAGGTTTTCATCTAACGATGAATATTGAATGCTTTGTTACTAAGCTATCTTAGCTTTGATTGAAATCATAACCTAGATTTTTCCTAAAACCATTATAGGTTAACGACTTGAAGACTTCATTGGGATTCGTGAAGCCAGTTCCAACTATTTTCTCTGTAGTTGTTTATTCTGATCTTACTTGTTCTATCGTATTGAGTTTTATGTTATTTAAGATTTACTCGAGATTTATCTCTGATAGGTAAGATATAAAAAGTAATCACAACAGTTTTTCGTCTCAGACTCTTGTGATTCCGCAATAACTTTTCTTGTTAATCAGTTGGGTTATTGTGAGGTGATTGATATTTCTAGGCTGCTCTTTTGGAGTATAAGACCGGATTATCAATTGGTTCCTGTTCACCTTGATTTATCAAAATACATAACAAAAACCGAATAAAGAGTAGACATATCCGTGGGAGATAGATTTGTTTGTAAGTCTTCGACTTTGGGTCGTAGCAACTCTTAGTTGTGGTTGAGATCAGCTAAGGGAATCAAGTGCGTAGAATCCGGCGTGGTTCTAGAGGCGTAAGGAACGCGACTATACCTTAATCGGTGTGAGACTTTGTTAGGGATCAACTACATTCCAGTCTGAAGTTAACTTGTAGTAGGCTAGAGTCTGTAGCGGCTTAATACAGTATGGTGTTCAAATCTGGACTAGGTCTCGGGGTTTTTCTGTATTTGCGGTTTCCTCGTTAACAAAACTTCTGGTGTCTGTGTTATTTCTTTTTCGCATTATATTTTTATATAATTGAAATATCATAGGTTGTGCGTCAATCAGTTGATAAATCCGACCTTGTTTGTTAGATAGAACTTGATTGACACTTGGGCATTGGTCTTTGGTACTGTCCAAGTTATTTCTCATATCAATCAGGCTCGTAGATTTCTATATGTTTGATTTGCTGATTGTATTGAGAAAGAGATAAAACTTTTTGATATATCTCTTGATTGAGCTCGCTTTTAAGTTGGTACTCTCGGAATTATATTGGAGTTTAGTTCATACACAATTCCGAACGAATTGTTGGGTGTGGTTGTTATACCCCCGCTTTTTCAAATGTTATATAATCGGTTTATGTGAACGTTCACATAATCCGATTCTAGAAAGAAAAAAAAACATATATAAAACTGGGTATTTCTTCCATACCATAATCGGGCGATATGGGCATGAACATCAACTGATTCTGGTTAAATGTTCTTCAACCAGAAAACACATACAATATAATCGGTTGACGTGGTCATGAACTTAAACTGATTATCATAGGAACCGATCAATATAGACATGAGAGCCGACCGATTATGGTTAAACACAGAAACCCAAAATCGTTTGTATTTTTCAGTTCTGAATGTATGAACCAATCACAATATAGTTAAGAGTAATGAGTTGCAATCGACAATGTTTAGTTTGATTTTTTTTTAAAGGGATAACAAAATTTTCTTTAAATCGATCAATATCGTTAAAATCGTTTGATGAACTTAGGTTTAATTTTACTTTGTGAGGAAAATAATTTGAATAGGTTTTAATTTTATAAAGGATTTGAGTATGTTTAAAATTTAGAAGGATAATGCTTAAGATTGAATTTTAATAGTAAAGGCAACTTAGTACTTTTACGTGGTTCAGACACCCTCATCCCCTTAGTTAGTGGTTAAAGAAAATGATAGGTTCAAATAAAACCTACATGCCCGAAACTAGCCAGGCTTTATTAAGGGCTATCATACTGATTAACAATTTTATTGTCATATAAATTTACCGGAGTTATTAATTTTGCACACTTATTCATATTGAGACTGACAAAAATATTATTTAAGTAAAATTATTAATTTATTGCGGATTTATTTAACGGAGTTCTATCGTAGCTAGTCTTAGCTTGGTATCAAGTAAGGCAATTACTACTTCAAAAAATACTATCCAAATTATGTTAGCCAGTACTTTAACAACCCTGGGAAAAATGCTATCTAACACATAGTTAGCAATTCGAGGTACAGAGAAAAGTTCGAAACGTCAAATATACATGTATCATAGGATTCGGTCAAATATCCAGTCAACAGTTCGTTGTTTGGCGGTAGTTCGGAAGGACATACTATCTAGGATCCAACATGGTGGTGTAGGCTCGAGATCCCGTGTAAATTGTCGTATAACAATTAAACAATGTTAGAATTGATATTTAACAAGATGTCCCGTCATATTAGACAAATGTAAAATGTGGTGAATTGGCAAGAAACTAGTGAGAACCAGCCGTAGCCACAAGAGAAGCAAGGAAAGCAAGAATAGATACGTATATCAGCTGGATGGATCATGGATGTAGTTCCATTATCATGTGCCACCGACGATGTTGTACAGTGAATACCCTATATATATTCTATCTATCTACAATTCGGTGATCTCTTCTGTATGAATTAGTTATAGGTTTTTTAAAACCCTAAACCTTAGACAAGTCGCATGTGATCTTGTGGGGGGTTTTAGCTTTTCTTTTTCATAACATCTCTATATTCTATATTATTTGAGCTTAGCTAGCTATTACTCTTGTTGCGTTATAAAGAAATGATATTTAGGTTTCCCTTTTATCTTCTTTTACGCTATGAATAAACAAGATTCAAATTCAACTATGAAGTCTTTTGTTTTGTAGGGTGGATCGGAATGCATATCTACAACCTGACCCCTCGACAAACAACCACTCAAATCTGACACAAACTATATATATATATATATATATATATATATATATATACGTTTTCCTAATCAATCTGAATCCCTCAATTGCGATGATGATAAAGTGATTCTGGAATGTGAATGTTAACCAGTAAGCTAAATTGATTAACAAACTACTAATTTATAATTGGTGAATTATTAGAGCGTCTCAAAACACGAAATAATTTTAAAATGATCTCGTTCAATTATACATGGAGAAGGGTCTCTAGACATGATTATACTCGCATTGTATTTACATCGTGTCTTTCTTTATACCGTAGCCCTCAGATTAAAACTAATTAGAACTATTTCTATTGGTAAATGAACTTCTTACCAAGTATTACGTTCTTATAAAAAAATTAGCACATTTTATAACCCATAATATTATTGTAAATCATTTTGATTTTTAACCGTTGATAGTTGACTGTCAAAGTTCAAACTAGCAGAAGGTAAAACTGCGGGGTAGTAAAATGCGTTAATTTTTTTGAGGCTGACCGGCAAGGCTGATGCCACTTTTAGCGGCTGCACTTATTCATATACGTGAGCTTTGGCAAAATCTAAGACCAGCGTCGTAATTAAGATGCTATCATAATTAACATGAGTGCATATCAACAAAATTACCAGTTAAACTATCTTACAAATGTAAAATGTCCGCTGTTATTATTGTTGTAATCATATCTCCATTGGCAATTAATACTTGAAGATGCAAACTCGAGCAGCAAAACGATCAATGCCTCCAATTTAGAAGCAACGCCACTGTCAATATGGTGGTGTTTAATTAAGATTTTGTAAAGTAATTATTGTTGGTTACAAATGGGGAATCAGTTTCCTTGTGGTTAAAGCTTCTTCTTTAAGAAATTTTTTACGACTTATAAGTAGTAGTAGTAGAAAACAACTTTGAGTTTGAATTTTAGACGGTGGCTTGTACGCAAAGGAAACTCGAGAGATTTCGTAAGCTTTAAACCCACTTCTTCTCGGCAGTTCTCTGATCTCCTCCCTCTTTCTTGTTTACTACTACTACTTTGTGTTTCTTTTTGTATTTTAGTGTGTCCTCTAAAAAGATTAGAGAAAAAGCAGTTTGATTCATATTCAACTTATGTATGCTACTACCTTTGCAGAATCCGTCCTCTCCCATTTCTTGTGCCTTGACTTCTTTCCGCCCTAGCTAGATGTGCCATATCTTGCTGCACTGCGATGGTTTTTAAGCGCTTTATTATGAACGATAAATGCCTTAACTACTACTGTCTGCTAGCTCCTTTAATAACGAAGTTGTACTCAAGAAAAACAAAACAAAATTGGTTGTAAACTAGGATAATTTCTTTTGTCTAAAAAACATCACAATTAGCCAACTCACGGTTTCACCACAACACCAACACAGTTGTTTATGGCATGCAAATATTCAAATCTGTTCAACATGGGCATTGTTAACTTGTTTGTTTTACTGGAATCAAAGGAATTCATATTTAACTTCACTGGAAACCATTTTTTCATGATTTATAAGGACTGATACCAGTCCTACCAAGGGAATACCGTTCCATATAAGACAAAATGATCTGAAACGTTCGACGAAAGGGTATCCTCTTAGTAAGACTAGTATCAGCCCTTATAAATCATGTTTCTTTTAGTCCATTGTTTTTTAAGAATCGGGGGATATCCCTGTAAATTGTGGAATACTTTTTATTGCATTCAGACATGGTTTTTCAATGCAAAATTACAATTAAAAAAACAAATTTTTTAATTTCTAGTATAAATCAAAGTCAATAAAAAAGAAGCATCACTGGTCTTGCATCAAGCACATACCATACGCGCTTACACTATCAGAGTAAGACGGATTCATAGAATATTAACAAAGTGATTGAGACCGGAATGGTAAGAGGAAGAGTTCTCCCTGCTTTCTTTCACTTTCCATTTTTTTCAGTCATATCAGGTTTCTAGTTAGGAAAGTGGTCCCCGCCATATCACGTTTTAATGCTTGTCTGTCTTTTGATTGATCCAACCTTGTTGCTGCTGCTGCCGTTTTCTTATCCACCTCATAAAAAATAGCATAGCCTCATCTCAATATCTCATCTTCTTCGATCCTTTCTTTGATTCTTCTCTCTTTCTATCACTCTGTTAATATGTATATAAGTCACGTGGGCCAGCTAATGCAAATGCCGAACAGCCTAAGCTTAGGTAACTGTTAGTTCTTTAGCCATCACGTGCTTTATAAAGCCACACCCCTTATTGTATGTTTTCCAGTCTTTTTTGTATCTTGTTTTTGGTTTCTACTTTTCCTAGACAGTGAGAAAACAAATAAAACAACCAACATTCCAAACAGAACTAAGTAGGTTTGATCGGGCTTCAGACAAATAATCGTGACCGCTACGATAGGTTATCAAGTTCCAGATAAATATGCTTTAAAAAAAAGAATAAAAATGGCATAAGCTCTGCGTGTTCCAATGGCCAGCCTTCATGAGGTTAGCCTTTAATCCTTTCTTTCAATGGCTTTATATTTTTTTCTTTTTTTTAATAGCTTAAGGAAAAAAAAACAGGCTAACTTTTTACACGAAATTCAATAAAGCTACATCATATTAATATGTCAAATGTTAGCTGAAGTAGAATTACTTGCTCCATATAATTAAAGACTGCCTGAAAATAGGTAGTAGTAACTCCCTGTGGTAATTAGTAACCTAGTAGCATATAATATGAACATGTAATTGAGAGATACATAAACTAATTGGGGGATATTTCACCGTAGCCGCCGACATGGTTTTTCAATATAGGCAATCCATCGACCATGCCGATTTCATTGAAAAACCATGCCGATAACTACTGCAAAAATACCCCCAAATAGTTTATGTATCTCCCAATTAATTGTCCTATGATATAGTGAGATATAAATACTGCTCAACAATGAGCAACAGACTGACGAAATTGGTCAAGCAACGATAAGCCGGAAACAAATACTTGGATAAGTGGTAAGCATAATATATCCTCCAAAACTAATTGTCTTACTATTGCATATATCCAAAAATCCTTCTGCTTGCTTAGGTTTAGCCATGTTAATTTTTCTAGACATATGAATACTTTTTTTTAACGCACGGTGTTATCAAAACTTGGCACATAAAAAAAATTGTTTTAAGGATCTAAATTCATTGAGCATGTATATTAAAAATGCGTCTCCATCCGAATTTGCTTATCATGCTTTACTTACAGAAAAAATAGATATTTGATCTCTAATCACGCAAAAAAATTCTTCTAAAACATGACAGATAGATTGTACTTTTTTATCGTGTAATTATTCTCCCGCCAACATATATTCATAATTTTTTTCTTGCATCAATACAATTTCGAAACTGGAGATATTAATGTAACTAGCTATTTAAAAAATACGAAAGAAACCCCTGATTGAATTGAACAACTCTTTTTTCAAGAGGAAAGAAGAGATTTCATAAATAATTTTTTTTTAATTGAACAATTCTGCCTACAAGGGTAACTAAAAATTTGTGTGTTCAAATTTGACAATTTATGAGCTTCAAAACTGAGCAACAGAGATATATTTTTATACATTGGAGCAAACACTATGATGCTCTTTTTCTTGGCTATATATCTTTAGAATATGGCCAAAAGCGACCATTTTAGCAGTCTTATATGCTAAGTTACATAAGCCTTGTCTACTGTAGATGTGGAGAATGCTTTAGCCAAGGCTTGTTCAAAGAAACTGAGTATCCGGCCAGGTTGGAAATACAATTTTTGGCCAAAAACATTTTAGATCCATTATTTAACCTTCAAACTTGATTTTAGAATTTGGAGTATACAATTCAGCTATATTATTTTTTTTTATTATTTATTTTCTTGATAAAAAACAAGCTTTCGTTAATGGATCAAAGTAAGCTTACATGGATTTTCAGTACATCAAGCTTCAAAAAACATAAAGAAACATCGTACATAATCAGTACAAAACCAATAATTCCAACAAGAGAAGAGGTAGAACATTGGAGGATGACTAAAAACATGTATGAAAAGAGATCTGATTGAATGAGAGGGAAATGGATTTTGTATCATAAGTCCACCATTTTTGAAGATTTTCTTCTTCTAGAGAAAGATATGCTCCAAAGGAGTAATTTGCTTCAAATCTTGAACAAAGCAATGAGGATTCCGGTGGCCGGAGTTCACCGCTTATCAGGGACGGAGCCAGAAATCTTTCACAGGGGAGGCTAATGTATAAAACATATATTTTTGGGGGGGCTTATTGAAGGATTTTTTCTCCAAATAATAAAAACATCAAGGGATGTCTAATGAATTAACAAAAAACAGGGGGGCGGGGGCCACCCTTAGGATGCACATAGCTCCGTCCCTGCCGCTTATGTACCTGCAAACTGATAAACTTAACAGAGAATGGCCATGAAAGCCAACAAAAGGTGTTGTGAAAGCACAAAAAGATACACCATGAAGGTGCAGATAATTTGTCGCCGGTAAGGGAAGGTTATTAATGGATCTAACCCTAAAAACCATTAAGAACCCTACCTAAACTATGAAATGAAACTAACAGAAGTAATAAAAGATTGTGTACTGCTCAGATCTATCCCAAAAGGGAGTAGATCTGAGCAGAGAAGCTTGCCAGAAAAAGAGTTTCTAGGTCGCCTGAAATCGCAGGAGTGAGGGGAAGAAAAGATGGAGAGAGAGTACAATTCTATAGTAGGTGGATTTTTTTCCTAGCTAAAGCATATAAAATTTGTAGCTAAGCCTTAGTTTTCCATAGTGCTTGCTCCTGGACTCTAGAAAGAAAAAAGCTCACCGGCTACGCCAAATTGTTTTGATAATATTCTCATATGTTTACCTGCTAATATAGACGGAGGATTTGGTAAAAGTTGGTCCGCTGCTTGATCAAGTAGTACATGTGATACTGATGTAACATGAATGTGTTTAACATTCAAAATACGCGTAATTTTTACCGTAACAACCTTATCAAAGTTTAGTCTTGAACTTTAATATTAGTGTTCAAGATACATGTACTGCTCTTAAGTGCCTCTTTTCAATGAATTCTCTTTTCGACCAATCAAAAAAAAAAGATGCATGTACCCCTAGAGGGTGATGATTTAGTTAAAATATTAAAAAGGAGAAGTTAGATGGTAATTAGTCCAGCCAAGTACTAATTGTGAATTTCGCAGAAAAAAATTAATTTAGTTTTTGTTTCATCTACGCGGTACGCCTAAAGGCTATGAAGTAAAAGAATAATAGACTCTAGCTTTGTAATCCACCAATTAAACGAGCCAATGTTTCATCGAGACACCAAGCATGTGAGTCATGTGACTAAGTTCCAGCCGGTGGAGAGGAGATCATCATGTATCTAATAAGCTACTTAGCTGGTAACTTTTTTCTTCCGCTGGCGATAATATGTAAGAAAAATATTGCATTGCACATGAAATTGGCGTAAGTATATGTATGTCATTCAGTCGGAAATCCATAGTTTTCTTTGGTAAAAATGTTTCTGACCTTCTGGAATTGCAAACAAATAAGATTAAAGAGGAAAATATATGCAGAATGAAGACGATCACAAACGTCGAACTAGCTTTAGGCAGCTCCCAAGCAAAACATCCTTGAATTTTAAGAAGGGCATTAGAAATTTAGAATCCGGAATCAGGAGAATTTCAATTCAAGGATGATTAAAAATCCCATGAATGTCGTATCAACCTGCACCCTCATCGGAAATTGTTACTTAAGAGACACTTCTTGGTTGTGTTTGACAATGATTTTTTTTTCTTTTATATTGCTAATCTTACAACCACCGTGTTGTTCTTGCTAATACATCAATAACTAATTAACTACTGATTATTTTAAGATTCTTTAATTAACGAAATTGCCATTATCAGTAAAAATAAATAAATAAATAAATGAATTTAGACACCAAAGATGAAGGAAAAATAGAAAGCGGAAGAACGTAATAACAACCGTTATCCTAAAATCTATCTTCAACGTGGGGACCATATACCAAACCCACATTGTTCGTAAATGTCGTCACTGGCGATTCATTAGTAGTAAAATATGATTAAAGAGGAAAATATTAGTAGTAAAACATGTTTTAGTTAGTTAATCATGGTGATCATTATTTGTTGAATTCAGTTAATTATAATGATGATTTTTTTTCATGAAATAAAAATGAAAAAGACTAGTGGAAGAAAGGTTACCTAATAAACTGGTTTTTATTGGTAAACTACTATGAAAATCAGTTATCCTCTTCAGCGAGATAACAGGGTACTGTAGGATCCCTCGTTTTCGATTTTATATACTGCACGACCACCTCATTTTTTTTCAATTTACGCGCGCTCTCTTCTCCATTTCACCTTAAATATCTCAAAACCAAAAGAAATGAAAAATATAAGGAAGGAAAAGGATAAACTTCCCTTATTCATTTATAGAAGTGACGATTCTTTACATGCATGGCAATCGATTTTAACGGGATGAAACAGAGAACATAATCTTCAATGCTAGCCATGTAATACTGTTAGAGCTTCGTTTATGTTCAATCAAATTTGTAGACGTAGTGCCGAGTGCGTAGAATGGGTTAACTAGCATATGCGCAAGAATTATAGGATGTGCGCTGAGTGAAAACTGATGGTAATTTCGCTTGCCATGGTAGTTGCCCATTGTAAGGTGGCGTAAATGACATGACACTGGTATGTCGTTATCTTTTTAATAAAAACATAAATAAATAACTGGAAATATTACTTTTTCCCTGTTGGATTACTTTCTTCATCATACGCTGCAGCAGATAGTTTTGAACGATGGTCCCCAAGAATTGAAGATTAAAAACTAAACTCAGTGAATGTAGCTATCCCTATTTCGAGAAAGCAATTGGGAAAACCCTTTTCTTCCAATTTTGAAAAGATAACAAAGATTTTTGCCCAACTCTTCTTGAATAAGATGACGCTTGTCGAACGAACTCCATTTAGATCTATCTATAATCACGTGTCTTTTAGCTCTCTTTTACTTTTAAACCCTTATGAAGAACTATTAATGCTGGGATATCCGAATCTTAATCCCCTTGTCCCTTAAATCACACAAGAAAAAAGTTTCACTGCTTACACTGATAAGTTAAGATCCTTACACACTAATTAATAACTTAAGATCCTAAAAATCTATTTAATACATCCAAAAGCATTTAAAAATCAGGATCAGTTAAGGTTATCGCATAAGTAATGTCTTATTGTGATTGACAATTAGCGGTTTTATGATTGAAAAACAGAATTTTACTCAATTTTAATTACACTGTGAAAATACATAGCACTGTCACAAAAGCAACGGAACTCCATGAAATTACGTAAAATGTGCGCCTGCAATGCAGGGTATCTAATAATCATAATAATAGAACAACACTAATTTTGGGCATGCCTAAAACTTTCAAGGCATACAAAGGACTAGTCCTAACTTGGGTGACCTTATAAGGGGTACCCTATGGGGTGGTTCAATTACCTATATGCCCTTAAATTCTCTAAATTACTACTAATCTATCCCTATCCCTAATACAAAAACCTATAATCAATAAACCAAAATCAGTTTCATATCCCTAACCCCTTCTTCTTCCTCCTCCACAACAGCTGAACCCTTCTTCTTCCTTTTTTTTTCATCGTATCATCGCGGAAATTTAATCGTCGATTCGTGAAAATTTAGTCGACGATTAAACTCATCTATATAATGGTTCGCCGTAAGCCAGTATCTCGTTCTAATCGAGCGATTGAACAACCCATTGAAGAAGAAGAAGATTTAGAGAGTGAAGAAGAAACTCAAAATCAACCACAAAATCAACCGGAAGAAGAGATTGAAGAAGAACCAACTCCACAAATGAGAATAAGAAGGTTAGTTTTACAAACCCATCTCGTATTTGATGTTTTTGATTGGTTTGATTGATTTAATTCGTCAAAATCATGTTTCTGCGGCGGTTACATGGTATGGTTCGGCGGAAAACAAATCTTAGATGTGCGCCGAGCTGTTCTTGAAACTGAACCCTGAAAGTGCATTTGAACGGCTCGGCGTATATCTGAAATCCGTTTTGAGCCGAACTTGGTGACACAGAGACTTATATTTAGGATCAGCTTATTCGATGGTGTTAGTTTTGTGCCGAATATGTTTTGTGAATTTCAGAAATTTTGCATGTGCGTAGGATCAGCTTGTATGGTAGTATTAGTTTTGTGCCGAATAATTGTTGTTTGAATTTCAGAATTTTTGCATGTGTATAGGATCGGCTCATATGGTAGTACTAGTTTTGTGCCGAATAAATGTTTGAATTCATAAGTCTAGATTCGGCTTATTCGATAGTATTAGGGTTGCGCCGAATATCATTGTTAAAATTTCATAAATTTTACTAGTGTGTAGGATCGGCTTATTTATATGATATCATGTTGCGCCGAATACATGTTTGAGTTCATAATCATAGATTCGGCTTATTCGACGGTATCGGTTGTGAGCCGAATATATAGGATCGGCTAATAATTTTGCATGTGCGTAGGATCGGCTTGTATGGTAGTATTAGTTTTGTGCCGAATAATTGTTGTTTGAATTTCAGAATTTTTGCATGTGCTTAGGATCGGCTTGTATGGTTGTATTAGTTTTGCGCCGAATAAAGGTTTCGATTCATAAGTCTAGATTCGGCTTATTCGATAGTATTAGTGTTGCGCCGAATATTATTGTTAAAATTTCATAAATTTTACAAGTGTGTAGGATCGGCTTATTTATATTATATCATGTTGCGCCGAATACATGTTTGAGTTCATAATCATAGATTCGGCTTATTCGACGGTATCGGTTGTGAGCCGAATATATGGGATCGGCTTATAATTGTTTTGTGGTATGAGCCGATCCACTCTCTGTGTAAGCTAATAAAAATTTCAAGACATGATTCGGCTCATATGTGTTATTTCGGGTAAGCCGAGCCTTCTTATTTTCTTACAAGTTTTTGGCTTTCCAAATCTCTTTGTTGTTCGAATTAGTCTTATAACTTTCATACTTGTGTCAGGACCAATGCAGCTACAAAGAGGAAGAAGATGGAGGTAACACCTTCTACTTCTAAAACTCCCGATCCTAGACGAGGATAAGAAAAATTGGGAGCGGGAGGTAGAGAGGAACTTTAGAAGAAGTAGAATTGAAAGACAAGAAGAAGGAATAGCTGAAGATGAAGAAGTTTTGATAATCAAGAAGTTCATCAAGAAACACAACCCCAAGGAAAACCCAAGAAACAAGAAAGGTAAGAAGGTGGCAGAACCCGAGAAAGAGAAGAACGATGATGATCGACGGATCACTGGTTTACACATTCCTGATGAAGATGACGTAATTACACCTCGATCAGATGGTTTGCCTCATGGTCTTCCGGAAGATGGAGGAAATGTGTTGATTGGTTATGCCGATTCTTGGGCGAAGAGAATTTATGAGACTCCTGATCACAACCGTGCAGTCCGAGTATTGAGACACCAGAGGGCGGAATGGAGTCTTGATGAAGAGGTTCCTGAGGTGATTGCTTACGTACAAGCCAGTGCTTTATGGCCTGCTATCAATTATGGACATAAGGAATATGATAGTGTGTCGGCCTCTGCATTTACCGAGCGCTTTTGTCCAGAAACTTACACATTTCAATTACCTTTTGGAGAGATGTCAATCACTCCTGATGAGGCTAGTAAGATTACAGGTCTTAAAGCAAGGGGTGTAAGTGTGGATGCTGGTTTTTATGACATGAGTTGGGATGAGCTATACAATTTGTACCTGGAATGCCTTGGTTGGGGTTCAATGAAAACTGAGTTGGAGTTTTGTCGATCAGTTAAAGATGTCGATACCGTTTTCATACCAGGTGGCAGAAATAAGAAGAATAAGAAGATCAAGTTGACTAACTTGAAAAGGGAGTTTGAGAACACAAAGGAAAGAGTCACACAAGGTTTGTTGATAATGGATCCCGTCAAAGTGAAGCAAACCGGAACTGCCTACTTGCTTTATACTCTTGGTAGAGACATCTTTCCCGACACTACCGGAAACAAGGTAAATGCTAATTATCTCCAATTGGTAAAGAATCTTGAAACTTGTAACAAGTTTGCTTGGGGAACGGCTACGCTCGCTTACCTGCTGGACCAACTTGCCACCGCGTCTAGGTTGACAAGTACAAACATCGAGGGAACTTCACTTTGCTCCAGGTAACTTTTGGGAGTTCAGAGTATGGTTCGGCTTATAACCATAAAACCTTTTAAGCCGAAGTTTTTTCTTACTTGGTTCGGCTTATAATACTTGATCCATATAAGCCGAACAGTTCTCTGAGTTTGCAAACTTTAGTCTTACTTTGATGTTTCCAAGTAAAACTTGTTTCTATCAATTCAATTCCTTTGATTTTTTAATGTGGTTCTTTGATGCAGGTGTGGATATATGACCATTTCCCAATTTTGAACTTGGCCAAAGTATTTGAGAAAGATGTCGATTATGTTGATACTGAGCCAACTGCAGCACGGTACGCGTACGAGGACTCCAAGAAAAGGAACAAAAAGAAGTTGGTGGCAAGTTTGAGAGAGACGTTAGACTGTCTTGGTGTTGATGATGTCGCTTTTCAACCATATGAGAATGAAGATGAAGAAGATGAAGTTGTTGAAGATGAGGATATGCCGGTAGGTATGTATCATGGGCCATTGTGGTATCCCGGTGGTTATGTTATATACGATCCTAGGCGAGTACTCCGTCAATTAGGATGTGTCCAAAAGGTTCCTTTGTTTGACGAGAAATTCAGGTTGTTACCAAAGAGTGGTAAGGGAACTAAAAGCACCACTTCATCTTGGGAACCAAAGTATGATCCTGATCCCACCGTTGAGTTTTGGAATAATTTAGACAATCACACATTAGATGCGTCCAAGTTAACACCTTTACTTGATGATCCATGTGAAGAGGATCCGGGCTATATGGATTGGTATAACCAAATTTCTCATCCCTTCATTATCAATAAGAAAAGGCAAAAGATATCTGATAAGGGGAAGGCGAGGCCAATCAAGATCACCAACAAGTCTACTTCCGAAGATGTAGTCAAGGCTTTCAAGGTTATGGTAAGAATGACTTCACTTTATACTGTTTTCATATATTAGTTATGGTAAAAATGTCTTCAACCTCATGGTTATAAGTTGTTCTCAAATGAAAAATAGGTTGCCGCGGGTAGGGAGATGTTGAAGAAAATGAAGGCCAAACTTGGTTGCAAAACAACAATGACCGTGGAAGAACAAAAATACCTCATCGACAAGTGGGATGCAATCATCAACAAAGGACAAGGACCCGAGGAACCCGAACAAAGGCCTACCACTAAGAGGTCTCGACAAGTTGGTGAAGGTACAAGCCAAGTTGGTGCTACCGTCCAACCCGGTAATGATGCGTCGGAAGATGAAGACCAAGGTGGAAGAAGAGGTGGTCGTGGAACTAAGAAGAGGGGTCGTGGTTAAATGCCCTTTTATGTACACTTTTATGGTACACTTTTTCTTAAGTTTTAAGTACACTTTTATGGTGTTGCAAACACCTTTGCTTTAAGGTGCTGAACTTTGTTTTTAATGGTGCTGGGATTGGGTTATGGACACCGTCAATTTCATGTTTTAATGAATAGCTTAACAGTTATGTGCCGAATTTACAGAGTTCGACTTATCCTCTAATGTTAGTTACACGCCGAATCATTTGTCCTTCAGGTTCGGCGCATTCGATAATCACATTATGTGCCGAACTATGAACATTTACAGGTTTCGGCTTATACGATATCCTCAATATGTGCCGAACCGCGAACAATATTTTAACCCAAAAATTAACAAATTCATGTTCGGCTCAGACGATAATCATATTATGTGCCGAACCTTGAACATAAGAGGTTTCGGCTGATACGATATTCTCCATATGTGCCGAACCAGTAACAATATTTCAACCCAGAAATTAAAAAATTATGTTCGGCACATACGAATTTGGATATGTAAGCCGAATTAGTAATGATTCTATTCCGGGCTATTCAGGATGTTGTTCGGCTTACTATGAAACTTTCATATAAGCCGAACTAGTGTCTAGCAAAAGGGTGGGAATTGGAAATTATAGGTTCGGCGCATGCAGTAAACAGATTCAGTAAACCGAACCGTTCATCAATGATATATGAGCCGAACCTCAACCTGTTTCGCCGAACCATGATTCATAATCTAAGAAATCAGCCATTTGGGAATCATTGGTGTAGTTGATGTGTATTTTCCTAGGTTTTTTAGATGATATATGACCCTCCTCATCCTCCATTGAATCAAGAATTATAATTTTCTCACTTTCTCCTTCTCTTTCTCTCCTTCTTAACCAAACCAAAACTTTGATTTTTTTTTCCTCATATTTTTCATCTAAACAACTCTTATAATTCTGAAAATTATCTTAATCTCTAAACAAAATATTTAATCACTAATCAAGATTATTAACACTAATACGTAAAGAGCAGATTTGTCATTAAAAAAAATTTGGGTTAAGGGGTTATCTGATTTTGCTATTCAACAACCTTTTTTGTCTTCATTCAGTATGCCTTGAAAGATTTTGGTATGCCCAAAATTATGGTTCTAATAATATACTAACAGGCATAATAGAAGTTAGGTGTGATTTACTTCAACTATGTATCTTGAATGACTTTTGTTTGTGAAAGCCCAATTAGACGATCCAAGTCGGATAAATATTGGATTTTCTTAAGATCTGGAAATTAGAAGTCTACATTGAAAGTTAAAAGAAAAAAATGGGAAAAAGAAACAAACACATTTCTTGTTTTAGAAATTTGGTTGTTTTCCTAATAATAGGAAAAAGAAAAAATTCAAACAATATTCGTAGTGTACAATTCTCATACCCGAAAATTTCTGAAATGGAGTTAGTTTCAGAAATGGGTTTTGTGGAAACGTTTTATTCTCTTAAACCAAGTACGTGAGGAAGTTCAGAAAAAACCGGTAAAAATGAAATCCACGTGTCAAAAATCTAATTGGTTATTGTGAGAAGTGGATCACCAAAAAAGAGGAACAGGTCTAAGTGGTTTTTATTTGGTAACCTGTAATTATCGGTGACCTGTGGGGGCTTTAACCTATTAGTCCGGTTACATGGGGTCAAAGGTATAAGAACTGGGGGTTTAAGCAAAGGTAGTGGTTTTCAGAGGGTTTTGGCGATCAGGAAAGAAAAAAAAACTCAAGAATTTAGAGTTTTTAGAGCGAGAAAGTTAGATACAAGTTTGCGTGTAAGAAAGGATTACGGAATTGTTAAGATCTCTTCAATCTCATTAGCAATTCTCTGAATTGGTTGAGATCAACAGAATTCTGATTGAATTATACAGCTTCAGCCTCGAATTTCGTTAGATTGTTGAGAAACATTGTGTAATTCTGGGTTTTTGGAGGTGAGGTTTTAGAGATTTTGATTGTCTTTGTCTAGAAAAGACAATTCTGGGTTTATTTGATCGCTGTAATCATTTCTTTTTTCATTTGTTATCGTGGTTAGAGTTTTTGTTTTGTTTGTTTGTATGTAGATTTGTTTTTCCTTGTTTGATTTCATTTTCTTTGAAAAATTTGATCGTAATTTGTTTTTTTTCTTCTCGTTTGGTTGAAAATTTGATCTCATTACCGTGAATTTTACGGTGTGGTTGAGATCTGATCGAATTTTACAAAACATATATCAATTCTCTGATTTTTCTGTGGTTGATCAACTTCTATCATGGTGGTTGGGATTTGTTTCTTTTTTTTTTTGTTTCTGTATATTTTGGCTTTTATAATATTAATATTGTTTTTTTTTTCTCTCGAATTCCTTGATTTCTTATACAACATCATGTTGATATTGATGTTTATCTTCAATAGTTAATCTTCTTGAGTTTTTTTTTCGACAATTTGCAGAAATCACAGATAAAGAAAAAGGCGTTTCGGATTTGTTACAGTGAAGAAAATTCGAAATTCGTTACATGTAAGAGCAATCATCAGCTTCTTCTGAATTCTCATGTTTTTATTGTCCAAAAGCAATGAATTATGTTTCCTCTTTATTATAGCCAAATTGGAAATGGTTTCGCATACTCAGTCAAGATTTTTATATTTTTCTAACTGTCCAATTGCAAAAGAAATTTATTCAATTTTTAGAGAGGAGTTGTTTTCAGAATCTCCTTCTTTGTCTATGTATCTTGGGTTCATAATATTTGTTTAGAGATCATATGATCCGGTATAATTCACTGAAACAGAAGTTATACCCAATCGGTATCTAATTCTGATCTGTAATTTTCTTGGCTGTTATTTCACTTTGGATTGTTTTCTTATTATTACACTTTGTATTGTTTCCTTATCTTTTGATTGCATAAAAGGTTAGTATGCGATCAATTTCGAACCTTTTATCGTTTTTTTTCCAGCTTGAGCCATCCTGAATCGGAATGTGGTTTAGATTTTGTGTAACTGTTAGGTAGAAGTTGGTTCTTCGATAATTACTACGAGGTTTCCTTTTTTGATAGTGTTTCATTTAATTTGGTCGTCTCGAGTTTGCTTGTCAGTAGTTCATTTATGTTCTTAGATACAGGCTGAATATGTAACTGAAAATGTGAAGTCATCTGATTTATGTTTTTTTTTCATCTGTTCAGGGTTTAACTCCCTGGATCAGCTACATCAAGCAACACGAGGGGTGTCAATTAATTAGTTTACGTGATTTCAAACTTTACACAGTGAAAATGGTCTGGAACAGCAGTTGTTAATTCTCGTTCAATTGTTTTATCCGGTGCACAATACTTGTAAAATATGGTCTTTCAGAAAAGATTAGATTATGGATTCAATGGCTATCAGGTGCCTCGTGGTTGTAGATCTGCTAGG
Organism: Papaver somniferum; assembly: GCF_003573695.1. NCBI lineage: Eukaryota > Viridiplantae > Streptophyta > Magnoliopsida > Ranunculales > Papaveraceae > Papaver > Papaver somniferum. The sequence goes on along the minus strand of NC_039366.1, from coordinate 160,722,207 downwards.
GTAATCTTCTAACTTTATTCAACTAACTGTGCATTTTACTTTTCTGGTTCCTTTTCAATTATCTGAACTTCTAGTTTTAACTGGTGCAGGGGAGGAGTTCTCTTAAACGAAAATTCGAGGACACTCAAATGGGTGCTTTTGAATTGCTGGCTACTGTAGCTGGAAAGTTGTTACAGGAGAGAGAAGCTTCTCCCGCTCATAGTAATGTATCGGGTGGAATTGGAACGACAATGCAGGCCACCGTTGGCAAAGATAATGTTAAACTGGAACAGCGAGATGAAGAAAAACCTCTTAAGGTAGAATCTTGTGATCAGGGAAGCAGCGAAGAGACTAGTTTGGTCTCAAAGCCTAATCAGAACAAATGTTTGGATGAATTTTCTCATGTGGTGTCAGATCCTGCTTCTCTCGATAAGTCTGTAAATGCTGAGGATAGGAATGAAATTGTGCCTGAAACTTGCATTTTCAATGACATGCTTGAATTGGATACAAAACCTCCTGCACTTGTCAGCTCAGACAGTAGCATTGGAATACATCCATCTTCAGGTCCTTTCCCTGGTTGTCGGGGTAATGTAAAGTTAGTTAGTAGAGATGATGACGATAACTCTTCTGGGTGTACACAACCTAGCACCACTCCTTTAAAGTCTTCTAGGACCCCACCACGTCTAGAAGATCGGAAGATAAAAAAGGTTTTGGAATCGAAATATTGGGAAGTAGCACCGAAGTTGGAGGGAGAACTTTCTAATACTGGTAAGCTACCCTGAGGTTTAGTAACATTGGCTACTACACTGATTATTGCTTGGTTTCTTATAGGTTTTTACACGTAATTTTTGTCTGAATGTTCTCCCCCCAATACTAAATCTATGTTTTGACTGATTTTTCTAGATGGCTATATCAAGCCCATCTCCCACAACGAGAAAGTCTTTTATACACGGCAAAGATCTCTAAGGAATACTTTGAAGAGGAGGAAGCTCGATAAAAGAGCAGTTTCAACATCTGACGGAGGGGTTAGCAGCGAAGTTATTTCCAATTCATCAAAGAACGGGAAGAACGGAAACACCAATAGTTTATTTTCAACAACTCATGGAGGTCTGTCTCTATATTTGCATCATAAAGTATTGAATGCTGATCTTTTTGATATTCATGTATTTCCACAAAGTGTGCTAAATTAGGTACCTTGATTTTGCAGGAAGTGGGGTATCTTCATCTTCAGCTGCTGGTCACGAGTCTTCCTCTCAATCAAAGGATGCTCATGGTAAGATATTTTATAATTGATTGATGCTCTCGTGCTCTTTTGACATATGAAGGTTCTTATATTCACTCTGTTTCCTTATTCAGTGAAGCTTAGTATCAAATCCTTCAGGGTACCAGAGCTGTTTATTGAGATTCCAGAAACCGCAACTGTTGGTTCACTTAAGGTATGCCATAATTGATTTCTTTCGAAAATAGTAAATGACTTTCCACAATTGGTCCTATCTAATTATCTATTCTTGTGGAATGAAATTTTTCTCAGAGGTCAGTGATGGAAGCTGTAGCTGCTATAATTGGAGAAGGACTGCATGTTGGTGTGCTCTATCAAGGAAAAAAGATTCGGGATGACAGCAAAACATTGCTCCAGACTGGAATCTGTGACGATGATAAGCTGGATGGTTTGGGTTTTGCTCTGGAGCCAAACCCTACAAATGGTTCACATTTCTCCCCCAAAGATCCTCCATATCTGGTTCAATCTGATGTGCCTCAGCTGCTGACTAGGTGATTACGATATACCTTAATTTGTATTAATCATGTATGTATTAGTTATTGCTTCCTTGACGCATCAGCAGAACTAGAATTGGTCGGTTTTATTGTCACAAACACCAATTCATTTGATTTCATCCATATTATTTCAGGTACCCACTTAGTCCTGGCATAGATGCCGGACTTTCTGATGCATCACCAGATACTCCGTTGACCAATTTGACCAACTGTGTAGAAAGTGATCATGATTCTGTTCTCTCTCCAACTGACATGTCTATTGACAAAACCATGCCGGATTCCAGAGCCCTGGTCCCCCATCCTTCAATGAGTGTCGATGCGTTGGCTGTGGTTCCATTGCACAGGAAATCTAGGCGGTCAGATCTTGTTCAGCGCCGTATTAGGAGACCCTTCTCTGTTCATGAGGTAGAAGCACTTGTCCACGCCGTGGAGAAGCTTGGAACAGGAAGGTGTGTATCTACTATTTTATTTTCTGGAGTAAGATCAAAGAGTTTTATGCCCTGTATGACATTCTAATGGTCAATTTTCTTTTTTCCCAGATGGCGTGATGTGAAGTTACGTGCTTTTGACAACGCAAAACACCGCACATATGTGGATTTAAAGGTAATTTTTTAATTCTATGCCAATTCCACTAGATATTTGCTTCAGTTCTATATTGTTTGATTGTAGCTGTTTCGGTGGTATATACAGTCAAATATGGTAAAGCCGGTTACGTATTTAATTTGATGATTAAGTTGGACAATTCAAACTTAGAAATATTTCTTGTCTAAGCAGAATTTTAAATGCCTTACAAAATAAGCTACCAACTTAAGAATCTTATTCCACTTGATATCAGTATACGTCTTACTTATGCTATATCGATGTTTTAGTTTTATTCTATGGTAAATTTTGCAGGTGGTGTATGCCTTATCCATAAATTATGAAATTTCTTGGGTCGAATCTCTATTATTACAGTCCTAACATGACATCATATTTGTTAATTATTCTAATCACATGCGGAAACTACAGTTGGGATTACTTTATATCTCCCACTTTCTGCGCTAATATGATAGATAACGTCACCTATTTATCCCTCAGTTAGAATCGCTGTCCACTTAATAATCTAGAATAAAACCAAGTCTTGCTAATATATATTTACTTTTAATGATATACTGGTGTCAAGAAAGCATCCACTTCTCAGAGGTTATTAGCTTTGTAGTATGAGTATTACATTACTAATTCTTAGTAAGCTGGATCAGCTGACAGTCGTCGAGATCTCGAGGAACATCCGATGATTTTTTTAATTCAGGCAGACGACAAGACTGATGACTATTCTGTGCTAGAATATATTAATTTCGTGTTTCGGGGATCTGTATCAACTGACAAAAGCAGTTCTGTTTATATAATCCTTGACGAGTATAATTGGATTGGAATACTGATTTTATTTCATTTGTTAATGGTTTCACAGGATAAATGGAAAACACTGGTTCACACGGCAAGAATATCTCCACAACAAAGGAGGGGAGAACCAGTCCCTCAAGAACTTTTAGACAGGGTATTAGCTGCCCACGCGTATTGGTCTCAACAGCAAGCGAAACAGCAAGTCAAGCAACTAACCGAGACTTGCCTTCTCCTCAAGACTTAAAACAAGACAGTAGATAGATAAGGCGCTAGAGACGAGGGAGAAGGTATCGAAATTGTCTGATCATTTGTTATTATTGTTGTTTTTGTAAAAAAAAAAGGAAAAGAAAGGTACAAAAAAGAAGTGATGACAGAGGATAAAAGAAGGAAACTTCGTCAGTGTAATATTCTCACAACACACAACTTACACCCCACCGCAACGATTCATTGCCGTTTTATACCTTTTTCTTTTAGGTGATTAAGAGAAGAGGTTGTTTTTGGCACTTTTTTTGTAAATGAACGGAATAAAGAAGCATTGCTAACGTAATTAATTCTTCAGAGCAGAGAGATAGAGAAGAGAGAAATCACATTGTTGTAGTTTATGATCGTCGATCTGTTCTAATTTCAATTTAATTTAATTCAATTCAATTCATATTTTTGATTCTTTCTCATTGTTTTCCTGATAATTCTATGTAATGTTTGTTAATTAATTGTAATTGAGCAATTTCTAGAGAAGTGATTTTGATCATCTTTTTCATATTCTTTTTGGTTATAGTCTTTAGTCTTATATTCAATCAAATAGATGGCGTACAATCAAAATCAAGATATTCGAGGATAATGCTATAGAGTATTATATAAGGTTGGTGTAACGTAAAGAGAAACTATGATTTAGTAGCATGTTCACCGTGTCGTCTTCTTCTCCCTCGTCTTGTTATGGATCAGTTTTATTTTTTGGGTTTTTATAATGTGGATGAGAGAGAGAAAGCACGTGGAAGAGTGTGATGGGGAGAGAGGAACGTGATAGGATTTGTTTCTGAAAACAGTTGTCTTTGAGGAAAGAGAGAAAAGATGGAAAGGAAACGAAAATGATAATGGTTAGTTGTTTTGGATAATGATATGGAATGGACTTTTCCATGTGTTGTGACTGCTGTGGGGTCTTTTTCTTAACTGATAAAACGGTTTCTGTGGGGTTCTTCGGATTGGGTCCAGAACATAAACCCAACAAAAGCTGTAACTCCAAATTCAAATGTTTTTAAGAGGGAAAAAAAAAGTTTGGTCTCCAACTTTTCTAAAGTTTTAGGTAGAAGACTCAACTCAAGCTAATGTTCTATTCTTTGATTGGTTTCCAAGACAGTAGCTACATTTTATTTACTACTTATTACACTCAGATAGAAACCCCATCGATTTGGGATCTGGTGTTTTAACATTGGCCGCATGAATAACAAGATAGGTCTAGGTCTATGTAGGCGCTACTGCAGTAGAGTATTTGTACATGATACTGGAAGAAATGATTCACAAGACATGATACCGCACAAACGAATTGAACTTCCAGATAGGCCATTCACATGATGGACAAGATGCGCATTGGCCCTGAGTGCTTATCCCTTGGGTAATGCAACACTTGTGAGAAAGTTCCTTCACATTTGTGCTGTGCTCTTGCGCGACATTGCCATTGTATTCTATCATATGCAAGGCTGGGGGTGCCAATTTATCCGGGGGTGTAGCAACCCAGAGTACTTGCTAACAAGCCAGACATTTTCTTAAATAATAACAAATTTTTTAAAGCGTTCTCATTCACCGGAGCTCCACGTTAATTCTCGCTTCTGGTTGATTCTGGCCCCACCAGTTTTCTTATTTGTAAAGTTTTTTGATTTAAAGCCAATAAAATTCAAAGAAAATATATTCTCTATAATAACAGAGTTTTTTAAAGCGTTCTCATTCACCGGAACTCCACGTTAATTCTCGCTTCTGGTTGATTCTGGCCTCACTATTTTTTTTATTTGTAAACTATTTTGATTTAAATCCAATAAAATTCAAAGAAAATATTTTTTTATTCCAATAATAGAATGGCTAAATCTTAAATATTCTTCTAAGCTAAAATAGCTAGATCTCATAACATGCCCAAAAAAGCTAGATTGATGTATACCTAAAATGCACGTTTAAATATTTTTTGCCATAAATAAATTCAAGTAAAATGCATCACGATTTTATCGTCACATAATCATAACAAATCACATAACCATGTGTAAATGGTGGATTTTCGACAAAGGCTAAAATCGTAAACCCATAATTATACGAACTCCTGATACAGCAATCGGATGTGAGTATTGAGACACGGGCCTCTCATCGAATCCTCTGACTGAGAATACTTTCTCTCAGAGTACATGCAGATATGTGTCTCTCGACTGGACAACGGCATATCTCATGAATACTGAACACTTCAGTAATTATTTCTATATAGAATCACGAGATTGACGGCTCCTAGACAGCTTGCTCTGCTAGTATAGAGCGATAACGTCTTCAGGATACAAACAACAAATTTCCCTAACTATATAAAGGATATGAAGCTCCAGCAAGCTCATGTCAGAATAATTAATGCTCCTAGAAAGCTTGCTCTGCTAGTATAGAGCCATAAGTTAATTATCCCTAAATTCTTGGATTCATCCACTGAATTTCCGAAAATATTCAAATATTTTTGCAGTATTTCGTTACTTCAATCTATAGTTCTTCCCAGCAGAATTCCATGGGTTAGTAATAAATATTCAACGCACGGGCATCTGAGCTGCCTCTGAGTAAGCCCCGGCTCAAAAGGTGCAAGTGTACTCAACGATGATGCACTAACAATCACCGCACGAACGAGTATTTCAAAATACGACGAAACGATGAATCTATGCAAAATAGGAAAGAAAATAATAAATAATTAAAATATTGACCAAGACGCCAAGGGATTGGGCTCATCGACCGGCCGGCCGTGCCGTGGCCAATCCCATGCCAGTTTTATATTTTATCATTTTTGTTGTTATTTTCCTTGATCTTATGAAAATCCTTTCATTTGAACAAATATCCTTCGTTTTGAGAAAACTCCTCAGTTTCATGGTGTCTCCTTCGCACCAAGGAAATAATATAAAATTGGGAAAAACATTGTGGGGCCGTGATTACTGGCTACACGGCCATCCCTTGATCCCGGCCGACCCCACACCTCATGGTTCCTTATTATTTTATTATTATTTTCATAATCTCATGAAAACTCCTTAATCTCATGGTATTTTCACAAAACCATGAAAATATAATATAAAATTAGGGAAACTCGTGGGACCGGGCCCCAGCCGGCCGGCCCCACACGTCCTTTATTTTATTATTATTATTTTAAAGTTTCCTTCATCCCATGAAACTCCTTGATTTCATGGAATTTCTCTCAAATTAGGAAAATTCCTTCAAATCATGGAAAAATACACGGAAAATACATAAAAATTAGGGAAACTCGTGGGACCGGGCCCAAGTTGGCCAGCCATGCCCTAGCCGGACCCACACGCCCTTATTTTTATTATTTTAATATTATTTGCTTCCGTGATCCCATGGAAACTCTTTCACTTCAAGAAAACTCCTTAATTTCAACAAATTCCTTTATTTCATGATATTTTCATAAATTCATGAAAAATAATATAAAATTAGAAAAAGCACCACGGGACCGTGGTCACTGGACGACCAGCCATGCCTTGGCCACGCTTCAACATTCCTTCATTTTATAATTATTTTCCTTCATCTTATGAAGTTTCCTCAGTTTCAGCAAAACCCTGATTTTGTCATATTTTCTCGAATGGTTGCTCAAACGCACGCCAGAAAATATCAAAATTCTCAGGACTGAGACACGGACGTGTTGGCGACGTGAGCATGTTACCTTGACCGACCAAGGTTGGCTCTTTGGCTTGTAAGAAGCAGGTCCTACGTATTTTCACGATTTGACCTAATTTGCGCAATTGCACGTATTAGGTCCAAAACTCTTCCAAATAATTTGGGAATTTCATGGAGTGATCGTCAGTCGATCCCGTGACGACCCAGGGCCGGTTTCATGACCCCTTGGTCGGTCCCTCACCTCTTCAGAATTAATTAGGTTTTATCACCTAAGGCTCAGACGAGCATTTTTCGAATAAATGATTAAACCAGCATTTAATCATTCTTTCATCAACAAATCACCAACTCTTCAAGAGACCTTGGTATTTTGCTCACATGAGCATATGGGCGCTACATGGTCGATCCATGATCCCATGTAGCCGATCCCTCCTTCATTCCATGGTTGATTTTGAAATACCATCAATTGATAAAATTAGGGTTTCTGAGTCCAAGGATCATAATTCCATATTTGAACACTAATAACTTTACGATGATCTCATGATCAGTATTCTTATTAATTATGCTCGGTTCAACTACCAGTATTCTAATTAATATTTTATTTTGGTCAGACTACCAATAATTCATCAGACGAGCAACACTTGCTCAGATAAGCAATATTTGCTCAAATCAAGGAACATTGGTTCAACTATCAATATTCAACAATTCAGAGCAATACTTGCTCGCCTCAACTATCAACGTGAGAATTATACTTCTGTCTCAACAGACACGTTCAATTTATGAGTTTCATAACATTTTGCAAAATCATGTTCAACTCAGCAAATACATGGACTCATCGTCCCGTAAAATCATGAAGTCAACAACTGACTAATTAACCACGAGACGTCAATCGTGTCACATGGGGGATATTAACTAGGGTTTTGGTCCGGCGGTTTACGGCACGTGTGTTCATACACACGATGAAATGTGAGAAAGTCGTGCAATCAGTTGAAGGAGTTAACAAAGTAATGGATGGAAAATCAACCAAGTCTCCGCACGATGAACAACTGGTTTCAAACACGATTTCCATTTCCCCACTCTTTGATTCATCAACTGTCACACTTCATGGGATCATGGTGTCTACAATTCCAGCAATATAAATAAGTCTCTGAAATCATGATTGGATATACAAGAATCTCACATCTCACAGACAACACGAGATCAACACCTCATCAATTGAGCAATTACTCTCAACTGAGCAACTTCAATCATTCAGAACTTATCTTATTCAGAATACACAACACACCCACAATCTTTGATTACCATTGATTTCACACATTTCTCAGCTTCCCTCCTACAGATCAACCCATCCTCTCTTGTGACCGAATTTACTCTGGAACGGCCATTGTCTTGGTTTAGGCCGGAGTACTACAGATTGATCTCTCGAATTCAAAGCACTCCCTTCTTGTAGTGCATATGTGTGAGGTTGAACATTTTTCTCGGTTCAAGGAGTCTCCTC